>NW_021703772.1:8743240-8887607 GCF_005190385.1 Monodon monoceros
CCCCCCCCCCCCCCCCGCCAACGCAGGGTACATGGGTTCGATCCCTGGTCCGGGAAGATCCCACATGCTGTGGAGCAGCTAAGCCCATGTGCCACAACTACTGAGCCTGCGCTCTAGAGCCCACGAGCCACAACTACTGAGCCCATGTGCCACAACTACTGAAGCTCACGCACCTAGAGCCCGTGCTCCACAACAAGAGAAGCCACCACAATGAGAAGCCCACACACTGCAATGAAGAGTAGCCCCCACTCGCCGCAACTAGAGAAAGCCTGCGCACGGCAGCAAAGACCCAATGCAACCAAAAATAAATTAAAAACAAAAAAAAAAATCCCTCCCCTTCTTCCGTCTGATGTTTACTTGACACCCGACACAATAGTTATGAGCTTATCTTTATTCTCTGGATATGGAATGAGACTCAGAAACTCACATCCTCATGCAGCTTTATAATCCTCTTGAAGAATTGTAAGAACTTTGAGTTTTTAAGCTTTCTTTTTTTTTTTTCCTCTTTGGACGTGGATCTGGTACAGATCAACGTCAGAAAGTCACTAGTTTGTCTGAGAGGCAAACTTGCGAAGAAGAATCTGTAGTCACTGAAGCTGATCGGAGCCTCCACTGGCCTCCAGCTCCCTCAGCCATCAACACATACACCAGGGACCTGAAAACCCAGTGTGTGCTGACAGAGGAATGTATGTATTCATTACAGGGTAATTCTGAAGGCAGTGATCAATCCCCTTCTCAGGATATTTCTTGCAGAAAAAACAGAAAATAAAGACAATAAAAAAGAAAACAATATCACCCACCGTCCTACAATTAACAGCTAGGGGGTTAACCTTCCAGGTTTTTAACAAGGTGTTTATTATATTCAACAAATATTTATTGAGGGCCTAGTATATATAAATCCCTGTATTATGTCTTGGAATATGACAGAATTCAAAGCCAGACACAATCCCTACTCCGTGCCTCCTACCATAGATCTACTCTACCATAACCCATTTGTACGGAGAGCGTCACTCAGTGCACAGTGTTCGGATCTCTGCTTTTCTCATGGAACCACAGATTCTGGATATCTTTCCATGTCAACATCTGTAGACTGACATTTCATTTCAAAAGGCTAAATAGTATCATGTATATGATTAACGATACTTTATTTTAATCAGTGCCCTAATGTTGGGAAATTTTTAGTACTTATAAAAAGCACCTCTGTGCACAACCTGACACATACAGGCCTCGTGCACTGGTCTTATGATTTCAAGATGCTCTTAAATCATCCTCAGATGCTCTAGTGTGGAAAATTGGCTCCAAGTCGCCCATAATCTTTCTGGCTTTTCCAGTTCAATGACTTCTGCCTGTACCTGGGTAATCACTTTGTGCAGGAAGCCTGACTTGTTCACATTCAGGTCTGGCTGACCGAGACTGCTTGGGAGATGATCGAAGAGAGCGTCTGGCTTCATCCTTACAATGGCCTTATTTTCTACAGTGACAGCATCCTCTCACACTGGTGCTAGAGATAATGACTGTACTGCCTCATCACTTCTGGTGGTGGAAGGAACCAACTCCCTTCCTTTTTATGCCTTGTTTGAGACTTGGCATCCTCTTCCTGCAACATCCTGGTACTCATTAAGTGCGTATCTGAGAGATGAATGCATGAATGAACAGCTCCCGGGACTGGAGAAATGATGTGAGTGAGGGACAGACATTTCACAAGTAGGAGGTAACAAGCAGGGGGTGGTAAGCAGGCTTGAGCCCAATAACATGGGTAAGTTAAAATGAATGTTTCAGTTTCTAGGAAGAAAACACTAGAACTGACACCAAGAAGCTTAGCTAAAAAAATTAACAGATGAAATAAATGGCAAACTAAATGATAATCAACTTACCCAAAATACGACAGAGAAGGGATGAATAGAAAAAAAGAACAGATGGGATACATAGAACACTAAACCAAGATGGTAGACTGAAATCTAACCTTGTTAATAATTATTTATATCAACGCACCAAATACTTATATGTGCAAAACAGAGATCATCAGATTGTATAAAGAAACATAAAACAAGCCTCAATCAATTTCAAAGGATTGAAAAACACAGAGTATGTTATCTGAGGTATTCAATAGTAATAAGATATCTAGAAATTCCTCAAATATATGGGAATTGAGCAACACACTTTCTAAGTAAACTGTGGGACAAACGAAAACAACACAAGTGAAATAGGGAAACATTTTGAATTGAATAAAAGTAAAAATAAAACACAAAAATTTGTGAGGTGCAACTAAATCAGTATGTAGAAAGACTTTTTTGTTATAGCTATGGACTATATGTCCCTCTTTTGCCTCAACTTTTTGAACGAGAGAGCATTGCGTTTTTATGCCTCTGTCTCACCAATATTTGTCAGGTGTGTGGCAGGGACCTAGCTAGTCTTTGTAGTTCACAGAATTAGTCTAAAGACACATGGCAGGTGGACCAGTGAAGGTATCTGACCAGGATTTCTGGCCCTAGGGGAGTACTCCCTGGCCATAATTGGGCCGCTGTGCCGTGAGAATCAAGCATCACTTTTCCCAACCCTAGAAGCCAGCCTGACTCATTTCTGTCTTCATTACTCAAGCTATGGAGGTGATGACAGTAAAGGTGTCAGGCAGCTTGTTCTTGGGGCCCCAAACGTGGAGAGAGAGGTGTAGCCCAAGTTTGAAGAGCGTATTGGGAATCCTGTGCAAAAGGGTAGGTATGTTTGAGGATGTTCATTGTAGTACTGTTTATAAAAGTGAAAGATTGGGAAAATGTATATATCCATCAGTAGGCGACGTGTTAAAAACGGAAAAAACCAATATCGAGAATGTGCATGTTGATCACCTCCTCGGCATTCTATGCTTGCTTACTAAAATAACCCAACTTTCACTCAGATCATCTACCTTTCCTCATGCAGTCTAGTCACTTTAGGGGAAACTAAACCAACCCAGCTCACGAGTGGGCCCTGGGTGGCCTAAGCCAGTCGGCACACTCCAGTCCCTCCCCATCGCTGAGGGTCATGTGACCCAAGGTGGTCCAATTAGAGTGATTTATAGGACTCTTGCTTGGAGTGCTGGGAAATGCACAGGCTTGTGGGCACTTTCTCTGGATGTTGACAAAGACCCATTGTATCTGTAGGCGAGGCAACATTTTCCCTGTACTCTCTCAGGGTTTTTCGGCTGGGCCTAAGGTTTAAACTGACATAAGACAGATGAACAAGAGAAAAGCATCCACATTTATACAAATTTATATGACACGGGAGCCTTCATAAGGCAATGAACATCTCAAGAAATGGCAAAACCTACCTGCTTTTATGTTAGGTTGAACAAAGAGAGGCAATTGTGGAAAAGTTAATAAACTGTGTGGGGAGGCTAAAGGAAGATAAGAATTATTTTAACAAGGTCTGTTTGTATAGAATTATCTCAGTCTTAATGTTTTGTCCTTGATGATAAGAATGCTACTTTCTTTCTGGTACAGGGAGGACATCTTTTATGTGGGAGCTTTTATCTCCTATTTTCAGGAAGGAAAGGGGAGATTAGAATGCCCTTCTTGCATCATCTGTGTTTTAAGTGTTTTTAGCTCAAAACAACCCTTATGCCAAAGTGGCATATTTTGGGGTAGCATATTCTGCCACCCTTCGTGGTCCTGGGTGTTTAAGGCCATGGGGCCTTCCTGGGACAGACCCTTCCCCCCATGTCCTCTGCCTGCCTCTTGTTTGTAGAAGAGCTATCGGCTTCCCCTCAGTTACAAAAGCCTGGCTCAAGAACTAATGACTGAAAGAATGTGAACGTGTAGTGACATAAATAGCAGTTGGGCCAGGAGAACTGGTAAGAATTTAAACAGTAAATCAGTCACGTGGCAATCACAGAATCTTTAGTTTCTCCCTGAAGTACCTAGATAATCATATTTGATGCACATTTCCTGAGTTGTTCTACAGATGCTAAAACCCCCACTAAATGGAAGAAGTTAAGTACTTGTTGACCATGGGCAGGTAGCCTCCAGACCTACTGGAGCCTGAGGATTGATAATGTTAACCCCAGGGACACCACCCTGTTACCTCACCATCAACCAATCAGAGAATTGTGTATGAGCTGACTGCATACCCTGTGACTCCCCTCCCTTACGTTGCCATTAAAAGTGCTTCCTTGGGGACGGGGGAGGGATAAATTGGGAGATTGGGATTGACATATACACACTACTATATATAAGATAGATAACAAATAAGGACCTGTTGTATAGCACAGGGGAACTCTATTCAATACTCTGTAACGACCTATATGGGAAAAGAATCGAAAAAAGAGTGGATATTGTATATGTATAACTGATTCACTTTGCCGTACAGCAGAAACTAATACAACATTGTAAACCAACTATACTTCAATAAAAAATTTAAAAAACTGCTTCCCTGAAACCCATTGCGGAGTTCGGGTTCTTTGAGCGTTAGCTGCCCCCAACTCCTTGTCTGGTGCCTTACAATAAACGCTGCACTCTCCTTCACCACAACCTGGTGGCAAGTAGACTGGCTTTACTGTGCAGGCTAGTGGACCTAAGTTTGGTTCAGTAACAGGTGCTGTTGGCAGCCATCTCACAACCGCAAGGAGAGTTAATCTTAGTATGAAGCTGACTTCATGGAAGGCAGAGTGGGGAGAAAGAAAGAAATGGGATCTTTGGATTAAGCTCACCCCAGAGCCTGCCCGACCTGTAGACTCTACAGATCACGAGCCCCTGTTTCCCTTACATCTAAGCCCCTTCCCCGTCAATGACTCTGATGGGTATCATAGCCAGTGTTCACTGAGCAGTACTGGGAGCCAGCACAATGCAGAACCTGCAGAGGCTCATTTGATCAATTAAGAAACAGTCATGTTGTAGAGGGACTTCCCTGGCGGTCCATTGGTTAGGACTTCGCCTTCCAATACAGGGGGTGTGGGTTCGATCCCTGGTCGGGGAGCTAAGATCCCACATGCCTCATGGCCGAAAAACCAAAAAACATAAAACGGAAGCAATATGTAATGAATTCAATAAAGACTTTAAAAAAAAAAAGGAAACAATCATGTTGTAGAGAACAAACTTATGGTTACCAAGGCGGGGAAGAGGGGGTGGGATGAATTGGGAGATTGGGACTGACATATATACACTACTATGTCTAAAATATATAACTAATGAGAACCTACTGTATAGCACAGGGAACTCTATTCAGTGCTCTGTGGTGATCTAAATGGGAAGGAAATCTAAACAAGAGGGGATATATGTATACGTGTGGCTGATTCACTTTGCTGTACAGCAGAAACTAACACAACAGTGTAAAGCAACTATACTCCAATAAAAATTTAAAAAGAAGAAAAGAAACAGTCATGTGATGGCACATCATGCAGCTGTTAACATGAGATATTGCATGGAACGCTTTCCATGAGAAGTGACAAGAGCGTGTAACAAATATATGGTGTGAAATCCTACATAATCGAGAAAAAGTGTCCCATTTTAACCAAGGGATCTCTTGGCGGGGGTGGGAAAGGTAGTGGCAGGAGAGAGGAATCCTGTTTGCCTTAGTTATTTCAGCTTGAACCCTGTCTGATGCCTGAGGGAGGAGAGGGCACCCCGTCCTGCAGGGAGACCTGGACAGAGGGTGAACCAGAAGCTCAGGGGAAGGGACCTAGTCTTTGAAATGCCACCGTGGAGGAGCCCAGACAGGACGACAAACCTTGAAACGCCCGCTGCTTACTGACACAACAGTCATGCCAGTGGGGATCTGCTCTGTCCAGGAGGGGCTGAGATCGGAACCTCCTGGTTCTAGGGGTGAAGGGAGCAGGCAGGCCCAGGGCCCCTGGAGAGAGGAGAGCCGGCTCATTTAGAGGCTCGTCCAGCTCCCTGGATTTGAGCTTCTGGTGGGCGACAACTGTCTTGGTTTGAGTCTCCAGTCACCCAGGACTAGCGTGCACACAGGCACAGGGCAGCTCTGAATGAAGGAGGCCAGGCGAAGGTGGGAGCGGGGCACCGACAGCAAAATTAGGGGTTTTCCACCTGCGTACCCGCAACGAGGCGAAGCTGGGCTCCGGCCCTTTTTTGTCAAGCCTGACTTCGCAGCTGGAAGTTCTGCTTTATGGCAGTTTCAGAAGTTTCTCCTTTAAATGCAAGAATTATTATTATTATTATTTTACATCTTTATTGGAGTATAATTGCTTTACAATGGTGTGTTAGTTTCTGCTTTATAACAAAGTGAATCAGTTATACATATACATATGTTCCTATATCTCTTCCCTCTTGTGTCTCCCTCCCTCCCACCCTCCCTATCTCACTCCTCTAGGTGGTCACAAAGCACTGAGCTGATCTCCCTGTGTTATGTGGCTGCTTCCCACTAGCTATCTATTTTACGTTTGGTAGCGTATATATGTCCATGCCACTCTCTCACTTTGTCACAGCTTACCCTTCCCCCTCCCCATATCCTCAAGTCCATTCTGTAGTAGGTCTGTGTCTTTATTCCTGTCTTATCCCTAGGTTCTTCATGACATTTTTTCCAAAGAAGATATACAGACTGCCAACAAACACGTGAAAGAATGCTCAACATCATTAATCATTAGAGAAATGCAAATCAAAACTACAATGAGATATCATCTCACACCAGTCAGAATGGCCATCATCAAAAAATCTAGAAACAATAAATGCTGGAGAGGGTGTGGAGAAAAGGGAACACTCTTGCACTGCTGGTGGGAATGTGAATTGGTACAGCCACTATGGAGAACAGTATGGAGGTTCCTTAAAAAACTACAAATAGAACTACCATATGACCCAGCAATCCCACTACTGGGCATATACCCTGAGAAAACCATAATTCAAAAAGAGTCCTGTACCACAATTGCAGCTCTATTTACAATAGTCAGGACACGGAAGCAACCTAAATGTCCATCATCCGATGAATGGATAAAGAAGATGTGGCACATATATGCAATGGAATATTACTCAGCCATAAAAAGAAATGAAATTGAGCTATTTGTAATGGGGTGGATGGACCTAGAGTCTGTCATACAGAGTGAAGTAAGTCAGAAAGAGAAAGACAAATACCGTATGCTAACACATATATATGGAATTTAAGAAAAAAAAATGTCATGAAGAATTATTTTTAAGGAAGCTCCTGCCCAGGGAAGTCTTGACCTGCTTAACTGTGCACAGGGGGAGTACACAACTTTAAAGCCCTTGAGAAGAAGAATCCAACACTGAGGAATTTGCATATTCGGAAAGCTCTCAATAGAAGGCCGAGCCTTGGAGCCCGTGAATAAAGTCTTTCTGTGTTTGCTGCTCCATGTGAACAGTACAGAAGGGAGAAGAGAAAGGAGGCACATGGCATCCCGGCAGCTGCGGCTGAGCCAGTGGGGGAAGGCACATTTGCCAAGAGCCGGCGAGGATTCTGGGATGTGTGTGTTGAGTCACTTGTCCCCTGCAGGTTTCCAGGGAGCTGGTTTGCATGAGGTAAACACGTAACCTTATTCTCAGTGCCAGGGGCCACTGTTCCATGCTCTGCAGCCTCCTCTTGCCTTAAGGATATGGCCTTGCAGGGAGGGGCATGGCAGCTCAGGGGGCAGCGTTGGGGAGGGGGCGATTCTGGCTGTTTGGTGTTGATGTGGGATTCAGCCCCGTGCTCAGATGGGCTCCTTTTCCATCCCTTCTCACGTCACTGGGGACCCGTGACTGGCTGTGTGAGGTGTGATAACGCATATAATTTGCATATTATAAGCATATATGCTGTTTCTGCATATGCAAAGGAGGAATTGCCTGGGGAGATAGGATCTTCCTGAGTTTGCCGGTAAAGCCAGAACTTGCAAGAGCAGTGTGAAGAGCTGTCCTTCCTCCAATGGGTTACCAGTGGCTGCAGGCCTAGTTTACTTCCCTGCCTGGGACCCTAGGCCGGAGGCAGAAGAGGCTGTACTTCGGTGTTCCACATGATTTTTATGACTGGATTTGTCAGTTCAGTTCTCTGTATCCTGGTTACTAACTCTACCGGTAACCCACCAGGCTTCATGGCAAGTGGGAGAGTGGTTGTCCTCTGGAGGTGGGGGTGGGATGAATGGAGACCATAGTAGTGTCTGGAAAGCTCAGGACCTTTCACCTGGTCCTAGACTCCTGGCACCAATGAGCTGGGTCGACCAGACGGCCACTGTAGGAAGATGGGTCCTTCTGGGCTTCGTTCTGCCTTTTCCTTCTTGTACTCTCATCTCTCACTCTTGAATGGATTGTTCCAGTGGGATAGACCTGACTTTCCCAAGAGTAACGAACCTGTGGTCTGGAGACCACATTCAGAGCCGAGGTGTGAGTCCAGCCTGGTGAAGATGCTAAATCCTGAAGCCTAGTCTCAGCCAGACCGTCTCCAGGCTCACAGCCAGGGCAGCCTTAGTTACTGCACTGTGTTCGCAAATATACTTGGTTCCACTTCTCTCTGGCTCTAAACTTCAAAAGCACCTCTCGGAGCTAACACTTGAAATTGGCAGTAATTAAAACACAGTTGAATCTTAGCTATTTTCAACCTCCTGGAGACTGTTCATAAACCTATCAAATAACTAGAGTGCTTACTGCTTATGTAGTTTTCCATAAAAGTCATTGTTTGCATATTTGTTTCAAACATCAAAACATAAAACATCCAAGTTGTAAAATGTAAAATAAAGAAGTTTAAATTTTCAAAAAAACCCAGAACAACACAGTTGACCCTTGAACAACATGGGGGGTTATATGAGTATAATTTATTGTTGGCCTGCCGTATCTGCACTTCCTCTGCATCCTTGGGTTCAACCAACCATGACCATGTAGTACTGTGGTATTTACTGCTGGAAAATATCCATGTATAAGTGGACTCGTGCAGTTCAAACCTGTAGTTCAATCCAATGATCACATTTATAAGCCACTCTGAATATAACGGTCCAAATCAAATCTCATCTTATCCAAAAATGGTCCCAATGGTGGCAGGCCTGTTTATTCGTGAGATTCTGTTATGTTCTGGGAAGGATTTGAGAGAGGAAAAACACCTGGTCTCTGGCTCCAGAACCTAACAGAGGGGAGAGGTGGACATGCCAACAGAACTGCACACAGTAGGATGAAGGGTGATGGGGGACTCTTGGCATGTGGCTATTTAGCATGTGGTTTCCACTCTTTAAGAATGAGGTCTATGGTCCATGACAAGTGCTGTGAAACCCAAGGCAAAGCCAGTGTAGGAGAGTGTCCACAGGTGAACCCAATGGCAGTGATTGCCAAGGAGGCTGCTATTGGCATTTGGGGTGGGATAGTTATTTATTGTGTGGGACTGGCCTTCACCACTAATGGCCCATAGTATCCCTTAGTTATTGTGACAACCAGCACTGCCTATACATTTCCCTGGGTGGGAGGGTAGAACTGCCCAGGTCACCGCTGCCCTGGGGAATCCATCCACCAGGAGTCTGGGGCTCAGAGTAGCTGTTAATCCTCAGCTCCTGGCTACTCCGGCATTCATTCTGGTGAAGGGGTCGGGGTGGACGGGAAAGGGGCAGGAGTGGGAGGGCAGCACCAGGGCCCTGCTCACAGGCCCAAACCTACCCAGAGTAGGTATCTGCTGTTTTCAGCTGCCTTGCATCCATTACCATTTCCTTTGGTTAAAGGTTACCAAAATTACTGTTTTGTCTCTTCCCTGCTCTCAGCCCTCTCACTTGCTGTGGAGTTGACCCTCAGTTCCAGAGGTGGTTGTGTGGGGCTAGGCTGGCCAATCAGAGCACTGCATTCCCCTGGGCAGAGCGCAGGTTCCGGGAGCGACACAGGACTTAATCAGAGCCCCATCAGAGGCCTTCTCTGCCAGACTTGACCTCGGAGGCTGGGGGGCTGTTGCCAGAGCAGCCACCTGGCCACCTTGCTGGCCACGTTGTGGGAAGAGCTTGCCTGAGCATGGAACTGACACGGCAAAGCAGGTGGAGAGAAATGGGCTCTGGGGGCGCAGCCGGCACCTCTGGAACAAACCATATCTGGACTGGAACGCCCTTGACTTTTACAGGAGTTAATACGTGCTCGTTTTGCTCAGGCCACTTTGGGTTAGATTGTCTGACATTTACAACAAACGGGGGCCTAAGTAATACGCCAGAAAAGGGAGCTAAATATCTTCAGTCAGAGGAGCTGTGCTGACCAGAGGCAGCAGCCCCGGGGTCCCCGGTGCCCTCCGCCATGCCTACGGGTCCCTTTCATGCTGATCTGCAGGACAGACCTCAACATGGCCACACCCCACCCTGGAAGTCAGCATTATTCTTCCCGAGGCTGGCTTCCCAGAGAAGGATCCTGTCAATCCAGGGTACCCACTTCCAATCTCCCAGCATCTTTTCAGGAAGGGACATCCTGGGATTGGGAGGTGGAGGGTGGGCTCCGGGATTCCGGGTAACCTGCCTGGCCCCCCCTCCCCGCCCCCCACCCCGCCCAATCCCACTTGCTCCGAGCCTGGCCCCCTCTTAGAGGCAAGCGGGTCACCCAGTTGCTCTGTGCACTCACTCACTTGAGTTCAGGGCTGTCCTCACCCCTACTACCTGCCCCTCCTATCCTCTTATGTAACTGCTTCAGTGAATTCCAGCTCCCAACCTCCACCCTCTGCACTCCCCAGGGGACAAAAGTGTGGGGGAATTAACCACCTCCCTCCCAGCAGCCCTTAACCGATGGCTATATAAAAGCCCAGCTTCTCCTCCTTGGGTGAGATTAATCTGATGTGTGTCTTCTGTTTCCTAGCGCTGCCCCAGCAGGATTCAGCTTCATTTGCCCCCAGTGGCCACTGCACCTGTATTCACGATCCTCCCTTTTCTGCTTCACGTCTACTGGTGTTTCCTGGGGTCACCTTGAAGTAAGACCTCTGCCTCGGCCGCTCAGAAGCTAGATGTCCAAACCCACCAGGCAATGGCGGGGTGCAGCTAAGTCACCAGACAGACCACAAGGCTGCAAGCCCGGCCCGGAGTTATGTTAGGTATTGAATTAAGTTGTCTGATGTCTGCATTTATAGTGGGAGGATCTGAAATTGTTCTGTGAGCGTGTGCAGAGAAAGTTGCCCCCCTTGGGTGTGTGGCCGCCAACAGGAACAGCAGGATCCCACCCTGGCTTACCTGAGGCTCACAGTCACCCCCAAGTTCACCTCCCTACCCATTTGCCAAGGCCGATCTCTGTGTCTCTGGGTAGAATACACTAAAGAAACAGAATTCTTTTTTGTTTTGTTTTGTTTTGTTCTATTTTGGTGACAAGAGAGATCCTTGATGGAAAACCGGATCTGTAAGAAAAATAAGGACAGGGCCATGAGCTTAGACAATACTCTATGACCCCAGAATTCTGGTGGCTTTCCAGTTTTATAGCCTCAGGGTGAGGGTTTAGCAGCTAAGATCCTCCTGTGGGAAAATAAATTTAGGATTCAAATTTCTTCCATTCATCACGTCCACTCTTCCTTTTGTCCGAACTCGGCCTCTCAAAGACTTTGTTTTTTCCCTTCAGGCTGTAACAAGCTTTTGCAAAGTGCCTGGCATGAACTGGGTGCCTTCTGTTTCCTCTCCCTTCCCCCAGGGATCCCAGCAGCTAAGACGGAGCCTCTCGCTTCCCAAACGCCAGGCCACCGTGGTGAGTTTTACTACATTCAGTGCCCAAAAGGAGAGGGGAAGCAGCCCCTTGATTTTAGTGCCGCATCATTCATTGGTGGGATGCAGAGAGAGAGGCTCTCCAAGCTTTTGGGAAGAAAATTCTAGAAACATGTTTCCCTGGAGAGGAGGCTCTGCCAGTGTCGTCAGATGGTTCTTCATGCTCTGGACTGAGAAGGACACCAAACTGCTTGTTCCCTCCCAGATGGTCTAAGAGCTGAGTCTACAAACTCAGCCCTCCCCCTACCACCAACACACGCGTGCACCCTGACTCACAGCACCCTCAGGGTGGCTTTCAGGGGCTAAAGCCAGAGAGGTCCCAGGCCAACAGGTCTGCTTTGAAGTTCCTCCTGCACAGGCTACCATATCTTAAAACACACTTCCCTGTTGTAGTGGGTGCTGCTGGCTGCTCCCCCCAAATCCACTCACACACCTGCCTTCCTGGCGGGGGCCCCATTTGGGAGCATTGTTGCTCCCCTCCTTTGTCCACCCTTGTCCGTAGGGGCAGGGTGTGGGAGCAGATCTAGATTGGTCTAATCCAGTCATGAAAATTCACCCCCTCCATGCTATTAATTTGCTTAAGAAGGGGCATGAGGGATGTCCCTGGTGGTCCAGCGGTTAAGACTCAGTGCTCCCAATGAAGGGGGCCCGGGTTCGGCCCCTGGTCAGGGAACTAGATCCCGCATGCACGCCACAGCTAAGTTCCCACACGCCACAACTAAAGATCCTGCATGCTGCAATGAAGATCCCATGCGCCACAACTAAGACCTGGCGCAGGAAAATAAATAAATAAATATTAAGAAAAAAAAGGAGGAGCGTGAGACCCAATTCAGAGGCATGTCACCGCAATGAGGAGGCAAGTATACCAGGGGAGGGGGATCCTGGGAAGAGTTTCTTAACTCAAGAAGAGACACAAGAAGGAGGTGGCATTTTCCCTGCTTCTGGTTGTCAGGGTGTGAGGATATAATTCTGGGGCTCCTCCAGCCATCTGCCCAGGAGGGGAACTAGTGCGCCCTCCGCTGAGGGTGTCAGAGCCGGAAGTTGGAAAAGTCCCCAAGTCTCTGATGACACTGTTGAGTTCGCCAGCCCTGACACTTCCTGACTGTTTTGTTATGTGAGATAATCTCCTTACTATAATTTTGAATTAGGTTTGCTGAAATTTGCAGCACCAAGTAACCTAACTCATAATCCACTTGTAAATCAAGTCTTAAAGTGCCTTGTGGCATTTGGAAACCTACCAATTCACCCTTTCATTTTACAACTGAATTAAAAAGAGAGACATCAGAGCAATGCCATTGGTAGAACGCTTCCCAGTGTTTACTGGGAAGAACCTTAACCATGGGAGGTAGGTGAGTTTCATTCAACTGTCAAGCTAAGGAATTTTTCTCTTGAAGCAGTGAAAACCTTTTGCACTTGAAAGGGTCTGCATAGAGAGCCGTGGCTGAACATACAGGATGCCTGGGAAGGGGGACCTCAGTGAGCACCAGGGTTGGCCCATCTAGTCAAGAGGCCATGAGACCTGAACCTGGGTGCTGGTCCGGGGTCCTCCCTCTGTTCACTGTACAAATGGGGATGGGTCCTGGTGCCAGGATGGGGAAACACAGGCCTGCCTGTCCACGTTCAGGGAACAGGAGAACAAGCAGAAAGGAGCTGCTGGGTCCTTATGATCAGAGGTCACAGCTCACCAGCTCCTTCCACTGAGATACATCTCTGTTGCCTTTCCCTACCTGTGGATACTTTTTGACCTGAGCCTACCTGTTCTCCTTACCTCTGGAAACCTCCTGGGATCCCATGTGCTCACCTAGACCCAGAGAAGACCCGGAGCAGGTGTCTTCTCTGCAGACACCTTCCTTTACTATCAGACTTCTCAGTGTTGGCTTGATTGCTGGCCCTCTGCTCTATCCATGCTCTCTCCCTATGTCAGATATTGCTAATGACTCTTATGTTTACAACTAAGACCTGGCCTTTCCTGTGAGCTCCCTCTATGCCCCTACCTACCTGACATCTCCACTTGGTTGTCCAACATCTCAAAATTAACAACAAAACAGAACTCTTGTTTTTTGTCCCCTCTTTCACGTTGATCCTCTGGCAATGACACCCCAAACTTGGAGTCATCCTTGAGGCTTCTCTTTTCCTCATTATTTCATCCAGTATCTCAGCCAGACTTGCTGGTGCAACCCCCATAGTATAGCTGTTCACGTTCCCCTCCACAGCCATCACCCTGGTCCAAGCACCATCTTCGCCTGCCTGGACCAGTGCAAGTGAGTCCTACCTGGTCCTTCCCCCCCCCCCCCCCCGCCCCTTCCCATTTTCTACCCAGCAGGCACTGTGATTGTTTTGAAATCTAAACCAGCAGCTTGAGATACTCCCCTATGAGGGGAGGATGAATGAGTTAATAAACGTAAAACACCCAGAAGCGTGCCTGTGTAAGGACTTGCTATTGCTCTGCTTCAGGGGCTGCCCACCACCTCTAGAATACAATGGAAGCTCCAAGGGCCTGCCTGACCTTGGTCTCCCCAAAAGTGGCATCCTGACCCCCCAACTCTAGCCATACTGGCGCCAGGATGGCCCCCAAACATGTTAAGAGTCCTTCCTGCCTCGGGGCTACTGGGTTTGCTGTTCCTGCTGCAAGAACACTCTTCCCCCAGATTTGCACAGTCTGCCTCCGACTGCTACATGTGCCTCAGTTCAGAGAGGCCTTTGCAGACCAGCCTGGCTCCAGCAGCGGCCCCTCCTGGTCAACCCCACCCCCCGCTCTTTATCAGACCAACTTTACATTTTTATTTCCTTGATAAAATTTACCACCAAATCAAGTGATCCTGTTTATTCACTGACTTGTCTGTGTCCACTAGAATGGAGGCTCCCAAGGAAGGGCTCCTTCCTGTCCTGGTACAAGGTAGGTGCCCAAGGAATATTTAATGAATGAATGCATTATTTAATTATCAAACACTCTCTCCCATCTGGACTCTGCCACCTTCTAGCTTGGATGTCAGATGTCTACATCTGAGTTATCACCTCTGCTCCCTTTGCCTGGGAGCCTTGGCTGGCTTAGATCCACAGACTTTACTAGACCTCAAAGTCTTAAGCCTAGCCTGGGTCTGTTTTTTTTTTTTTTTTTTTTTTTGCGGTACGCGGGCCTCTCACTGCTGTGGCCTCTCCCGTTGCGGAGCACAGGCTCTGGACGCGCAGGCTCAGCGGCCATGGCTCACAGGCCCCGCCACTCCGTGGCATGTGGGATCTGCCTGGACCGGGGCACGAACCCGTGTCCCCTGCATCGGCAGGCGGACTCTCAACCACTGCGCCACCAGGGAAGCCCCCTAGCCTGGGTCTGTTGTTGGACTTGGCCATCCACTCACCACTGTGTCGTCACGTCTCACAGCACCTAGCGTGGTGCTGGGAGCATGATTGGTACTGATACGTGACAGCCGAGGTGACCCACTTCC
Organism: Monodon monoceros; assembly: GCF_005190385.1. Classification (NCBI taxonomy): domain Eukaryota; kingdom Metazoa; phylum Chordata; class Mammalia; order Artiodactyla; family Monodontidae; genus Monodon; species Monodon monoceros. The sequence goes on from NW_021703772.1 coordinate 8,758,286, forward strand.
ATAGCTACACAGGGGGGTATGTGGGGGACACTGGGGAGTCGGGGTGGGAAATACCATGGTGACCAGTGTCTAGGAACAGCGGCTAAAACTTCTGGGCTTCCAGAAGATGCTTCCCTGACCCCTGCTGGTGGTGTGTCTTCATCAGACCCTCAGGCCCACAGCATCCACTGAATGACATGGGAGGTGACACTGCAGCCTGGCCCTGGCACGTCTGGAAGAAGCGGGGGCCTGCACATCTTAAGCGCCCGAATGCCAATTAGCACTGATCCCAACGCTGCTTCCAGAACAGTCTCCAGAGGAGCAATTTGACAAAAGCAGAGGGTCACATGAGGAAAAGCCACCTCCTCAGAATCACCAGGCACGGGCTCTGGGGCTTGGGAAGGACCCTGTTTCAGGCCACTGCATGGGGCAGGGGTGCTGGCATAGTCTCCCTCTTCTCCAGGGAAACAAGGCGCCATGGGACAGAAGAGAGAGGGTCTGTCCGTGGGAGGACCCGCCTATCCTAACCCTGCATCAGGAAAGGGGCCTGCCCTAGGGAGACAGAGGAATCATCCCTCAGAGCAGAAGCAGAGCTGCGTGAAGTCTGCACACTGCGTGGTTTGTAAGTGATGTCAGTGACGCCAGGGCCCCAAAACAGGCCCCCCCCCCGCCCCCGCTGGCAACACACACACAGCTTTGGGGGATGGAGTGAAGACTGGATTCAGTCTCTGCGGAGCCTCTTTAACTTTGCAGACTCTCAGTTATTTGCGGGGAAATGACCTACACCAGGCCCAGGGCAGGTTTCCATTCCAGTCCTCCCCCCCCCCCCCCCCCCGCCACCCCTTGCCTCCTTCACTTCCCCTCCTCCGCCACTCTCTCCTCCCACCCCCCAGGGCTCAGGGCTGTGTGAACTACAGTGTGGGTGAGACACGCACCCCTCCCTCGTGGACACTGAGACACTTCGGGTGGCACTGGACACCGAGTTCAATAATGTGGAATCACGGCCCATTCCCGTTATCTTTCAACCCTCTGGTTAAAGAGGGTCTTAGCGTGGAGCTGGCCAGTGTTAACATCCAACACTTGTCAAATATCTTTGAACACACAGGGCACTGACGTCAAAGCTGAGACTTTTTCAGGCACCCTATCAGCCAGAATTCCATGACATTTCGTTTTTATGGTATTTATATTTACTGTGTCTTTTTTTTTTTTTTTTTGCGGTACGCGGGCCTCTCACTGTCTGTGGCCTCTCCCGTTGCGGAGCACAGGCTCCGGACGCGCAGGCCCAGCGGCCATGGCTCACGGGCCCAGCCGCTCCGCGGCATGTGGGGTCTTCCGGGATCGGGGCACAAACCCGCGTCCCCTGCATCGGCAGGCGGACTCCCAACCACTGCGCCACCAGGGAAGCCCTATTGTGAGTCTTCTTTATGGCAAAGGATAGGATTTTCCATTTATGGCCAGTTTGAAAAGAAATGCATTTAAGTTAAAAAGGAAGCTAATTTAAAGAAAATAAGTGATCGATCCCAAAACATAGCTTGACTATATTTTGACTTCTAGTTTACTAGTTTTAATAAAACTAGTGTTTGTGGGGATCATTTTGTAATGTATAGAAATATCGAATCACTATGTTGTGCAATGTAACTCACACAGTATTGTAGGTTAATAATACTTCAAAAAATATATTAAAAAAAGTAATATTCCAGATTTCAAAGGTCAATAAAGTTTGGGGAATACTGAGTTAAAACATAATGATGGTGATGTCGCTGCTATGTTGAGTGCCTGTTCTGTGCCAGGCCCTATGCTAAGTGTTTCACGTGCATTTTTTTTACCCAGTTCCCCCCCACCCCACGTGAGAGCTGCAGCATTATTATCTCCATTTAACAAGAAAACGAGGCATCAGGAGTTAAGGGAGTTGCCCAGGCCCCAGAGATACTGGGTGTTGAAGGGGGATCTGATCCCAAGGCTTCCTGCCTCTGGAACCCAAGCTCACACCAGTGGGCTCTGCTGGAAGGAGACTCTAAGCCAAAACGCTTGAGATTGGGCGCCATCTTCACACTGCCAGTCGCCACCATCTACCCAACCCGTGACCAGGCCCTGCAGGGCTGCGCATCCCCTAGCTTGATCCTCACAACCATTGACCTTGGAGGTAGCTGTTATTCTCCCCACTTTAGAGATGCTACTGACTCTCACAGAAGTCAAGTAACGTGGCCCCGAACACCCAGCCACCAGGCAGCAGAGTCAAGGCTAGCACCTACGGCTCCAACTCCAAAACCAGCGTCTTTCCAACAACCGCCACCTCCATGATGATAACAGTAACAAGACTCCCCCAGCTGGCCAGCTCTCTGCCCTCCAAGCACCTGGTCTCATACTCGTCTCATACTCCCAACGATCTCAAGATCTTCCCTATGTACAGATGAGGAAACTGAGGATTTCAACTGCTGTGGAATTTTGTGAATCTTAAGGTGCTTCTCTGCTCTTTCATGAATGTCCCAGGATCAGGCAGCAGAGCCCTTGAGGAGATGGTGAGCTCTCACTGGAGTTTATTTTCTGGGCTGGGCTTCTGAGTTACCTTGAGCCTCTATTCCCACCACACGCCCTGCTGTGGCTGCTGGAGGCCTGGGGTGGATTGAAATGCTCCCATTAACCCCTGCCCCACCCCCATCACCACTTGTTAGGCATTCACCGCATGTGGACTTGACAATGGGGACAATTGGGGGTGCTCTTGGTACCCGCCCAGATCCCCTTTCTGGGCTGGCACATCCATCGCCCAGCTCCTGTGAATTATGAATGTTGGTTGCTAAAGGCTCAGAGCTGTCTCCTTCCTCAGGGACTTGTCCTCACCCAAATGGGAGCCGCTTTTTCACAAAGACGTGTACTCCCCACCTCACCCTGTAGCCAATGACTGACTCACAGACGGGCATGAAAGGCCAACCCTCTGGGCTCACGGTGAGACCAACTCTGGTTGTAATTCACCTTCCAGAGCTCCCCAGGACTGGGCTAAGTGGACTTCAGCTGAGACCTTGTCCTTGCTCCACTCCTTCCCCTCCCTCTCTTGCCTCCCTCACTTTTTTTCCTCCACTAAATCCTGTGCACCCGAATCCCTGTCTCAGGCTCTGCTTCTAGGGAGCCCAGCCTGAGACAGGGGAGGATTGAAGATGTTGTGGAAGGCATGCTCCCTGCCCTCAAGGATCTTGCAATACAGCGTGGAGACAGGCCGCATATGTACATAAAAATCGTCTGCAGTGTGGGCTGGAATAGGCTGGAGAAAACAGTAATAACGAAGATGGCAGAAAGGCTCCACGGAACATGAAGTTCACAAAGGGTAGGTAGGGCTGGAAATGGTGTGACAGGCAGGGAGAAAGTTGGGAGGAAAGGCTCTGAGATGCATAGGACCCTCTGCCCCCGCGTCTCCCATCTCCTCCTATCTGGTGTCCACGACTAGGGGAACCAACCCCAGGCCAGAGGAGAGGTGGGAAACTCTGTTTTGAAGATCCCACAATGGGTCTAGCATTGTCCACGAGTGTCCAGGGCTGCCTGAGAGAGATGTGCCAGTGGACCCTGAGGCCAGAAACAAGTCACTCAGTTCTCAAGATTCCCCTGAGAGGCTGGGGGTTTCGCCCACCCCTAGAGACCTCCTCCATTCAGAGAAGAGACAGACATTCCATCAGCCCTGGGCTGCAGGAATGGTGAGTTAGTGGGCTTCAGGATCACTCTGCAAAGGGCCGTGGGCACGAAGGGGGTCCACATACCTGCTGGGCCGCAGGCCTGGAGACTTGTTCACAAGGATTCAGGGATGTAGTAGGCAGCTCCCAGGGCTCCCAGAGCCACAGCAACAGTCCCAAGGGCTCGGAGCACGCAAATTACGATGAGTGGAATGTTTACTTGCAGGTCTTCTGCAAAGCAAAGCAGAAAGCCCACAGGTTGGTGGGCAGCTGGGATTTAGTGCCTGTCTATATGCAGGGGAAAGTGGAAATTGTGGGGTCCCTCAGGATCACAGGAATGTCCATCTCCCCCTATGGCTCCTCCTCTCAAAGGAACACAACTCCCTGCACCCCTCCCAATAAAGCTCTACCACAGGACCCCCCAGGATCCGAGGATGGGCTGGCCTGGGATGCCAGCTCCCCTGGACACTCAGAGAGAAGGTGACAAAGGTAGTCAAGGCTGCCGTGTGCCAGGCCCTGTGCTAAACACCTCACATCCAGTGTCCTCCTCAAGCTTCACAGCCATCCTGTGAAGTAGTCCTACCATGTAGCTCTATTCTGGGGTTGAGGCATCTGAGGAAACCACATACTACACCTACCACAAAGGTGGTGGAAAAGCAAAGTATATGATTATGCTAATAATTGTGAGGAAGGCTTTCACAAGATGCAATATCCATTTGGACAAAAATCCTACTAAAGTAGGTTCTTATCTAATGTGACTGTGTACTTAAAGCCCAGAGTCAACATTCCACTCCATAGAGAAATGTAAAGATTATGGAAGCAGGTGAAACTTGAGCAGAATTAGGACTGCATCCCGGCCAGACTGGAATCTGCCCCTCCCCGTCACTTTCCTATTTCTGAGCCTTGCCTTGTGCCTTTTCCTCCTCCTGGAAAGCTCTCCCTTTAAAATAGGCCATAGAGGATCCTAAAATCCTTTTAGATTCAGCTCAGTTACAACTGATACTACAACGTCTACCTGGACCCCAGCTCAGGAGTGAAGCTCTTTGAACATCTCCTATAGGACACGTATCACTTCCTGGCCTGCACATTAGTTTCTAAATGTACATATCTTAGCTTACCATGTGGACTGCGCACTTTTTAAGGGTAAAGTTCCCTGTTTTGGTTTCCCTCCCAGTGCCTAGTATCCTTATGCAGAGTCGGTTTTCCTACTTGTTGGTTTATGAATCCATGGCACAATTTGGCACTAAATGGACAGAAGCACTAAGTGTGTGGAAGGACAGCTGATCATGGTGGGTGGGGGGCAGGCCCTTCCTTGACGGGACTTACCAGGCAGTACGGTATTTTTAGCTCTGGCATATTCTCCCAACACACCTGGGTATCTGTTTGCCTCTCTTCATATGCCTGAGAGATGGTGCTTTTCACGAACATACAAGAGAGCGGGTTTGGTGGGGCAGGGGCTGGGAAGAGGAGCCGGATGGGGATGGAGGACGGGTCGGCTCAGCTTCTGGGCTGGGAGATGCCCAGGCGGAAGGCCTCTTCTGTGGACATTTGTGAGACCTGAGTATAAGCGGGACTGCCCTGGGGCCCAGAGCTGGGGGTAGGCGGAGGCCCCTCTCCAGCCCTTGCGCGTAGCCCTGCGCCACCGGAACAGGTGAGGGACATCTTCAGTCCAGTTCCCTCAACAGGGATCTTCCCACGAGAGGAAGTGGCGGCCACCTGGTGGCTTCGTGGGAGAGGAAAAGAAGGGCAGATGCTGCAGGCGATGCTGTGTGGGCCTCCGGGTCACGGACAGACCCCTGTGGGGCTGCCAGGAACAGCCCGAGACCCGCTGAAGGGGGTAGAGGTCTTCCTGGCACCAAGGGTTGTGTGATTTACATCCGTATTTATCTCTAAATTCCAGGGGGCGCTCATGTGCGGGTCAGGAGCCGGAAGCGTTGGGCTATGGCTCAGGCTGCGGAAGGAGCGACAGGGACTTTAGGACGGACTGCGGGGGAGTGTGCTGTGAGCAAGGAGGCTGCCTATGGAGCGACGAAAAATGAACCCCAAAGAAGCCATGCCCGGTAAGGAAGAAAGTCGTCACCTCTCCATGAAGGTGGGGTACCTGGGCCTGGGGCTAGTCAGAAAGGCCCGGGTGCCAACCCCCAGGACGTGGATTTCCTTTGGGCCTGGGAGTCCCGAGAGGAAGAAGTTACACACGACTGCTAATACACTGTGTGCCCCGAGGGCCCAGCCCCCCACGCGCCCTAGGACCTGTAGAAGGTGAGGAGGTTTGGGAATCCTCTCCCCGGCATGGTCGGCCAGGCCCGAGGCAGAAGGACATCGAAGATGCGGCTATGGCACAGGCCCAGCCGATGCCAGCAAGCAGAGCTGCCGGGACAAGCGGAACAGGAACAGAAGGCACGCGGGCCCGCTCGCGTCACAGACCCTGCTGGACAGAGAAGGAGAGAGGTGAGGGGCCCACTGCCTGCGGGAGGTGTCCACACCAGGAGTGGCGTGTGCAGAGGAGAGAGGACCAACTGCATGGGGAACTAGTTGTCTTCTAGACTGGTGCTACCTGGGAATAATACGAAGAACACCGATGTAACAGCTGACACCTGTACAGTGTTCTGTACGGCATTATCCATCTCATTCAATCAGAACAATCCTGTGAACAGGAATATGGTTATTCTCAGCGTACAGATACGGAAACCGAGGCTCAAAGAATAGAAGAGACGTGCTCTGATAGCAAGGAGATGGAAGAAGTGGGCTTCGACGCAGGATTTCTAACTCAATTCTGTGCTCTTTCCGTGGAATTCACAGGAAGGGACGGCAGCAGGTGACTGTCCATCCTAGGAGAAGTGGCACTGAGATTCCTGCAACCGGAGCGGCCTCGTTCCATTTCTCTGGGGCTCTCGGATTCAACCAGAAGACAACTGCTACTCCAGTGGACAGTCTTTGAAATACTTCCCCAAGCTCACCTCCCATTGCTGTCCTGGGCTGTGGGTCCCAGAGGAACGTGGAGAGGTAATAATTGATTTTGCCTGTGTGAGTTCCCTCGACACGCTCCAATGCTCATTTGGACCCTGGCTACCCAAGAAGATGGGGGACCGCTTTCCATTGGACAGCCGTTCCATTTTCAGAGAGAGCTAGCTGTTGGATTTTTTTTTAACGCTGAGCAGAAATCTGCCTTCTCCAGTGTTTTCCAAGGGTAAGTCACCAGATTTAGCAAATAAAAATACAGGACGTCCGTGCAATGTTCATAACACACTTATTATACTAAAAAATTATGTGTTGCTTATCTGAGATTCAAATTTGACTGGGTGGCCTGTATTTTATCTGGCAACCCTATCCAGGGACCCTTAGTCAGACATCTGAGGACAACATGGAACAAATCTACTCACATCTTCCAGCTGACAGACATATCCTCCAATTCCCTCAACCGGCTCTCATACACCAGAAGGTTCTTGCCTCCCCCCCACCCTTCTCATCCCCCCAACCTGGACTATCTTCCTTGGACTAGATCGCTGGGCATCTTTTACAGCACACAAGTGGCCTGATGAGGACAGAGTAAAGCGGTATGACCACCTCCCTTGTCCTTAACTGTATTCTTGTACTAATGCAGCCTTGGTGGTTATTTTCTAGCAGCCACGTGGTACTTCTGACACCCAGCGAGCTAGGATTACCACCGAGCCACGCTGAATGTTAATATGTTTGTGAGGCTGTCTTCAGAGAGACTCAGTATGGTGAGGAATGACAACACCCAGGAATCCTGGTCTCCTGGGTAAAAAAAAAAACCCAACCCCCTCGCACTCCCCACGCACCGTTCCAGAACACACGTTAACCATGCATCACTACCCAGTAAGAAAAGTACCAGCCCCTGGGGCAGCCCTGGGACTCCATCAGCAGGAAGGCTAGAACCACTCGGGCAGGCAGGCTGCCCACCTGTTTTGCTGGATCGAGGGGATGCTTTTGTGCCAGTGTCCGGAGACACGACGCCCCGAGCCCAGCGGCTGACTTCGGGAGATGGGAGAGCCTGGGGCACGGGCTGCGGGGGGATGGATTCACTGCTGGGCTGTGAGGTGACTCCAGAGCTGGGCGGCGGCGGGGTGGGCGGGGGGCTGGGCGGCTGCGGGCTGGATCCGGTGCCTTCGGAGCTGGCGTGCTGGGAGGCGGAGCCTCGGCGCCTGGCCTTCGACTTCTGCCCCTTGCCCTTCTTCATGGTGGGTCCTCCTCACCTAAACGTGCACCTACGTGGATCTGCCTAATCTCCTGACACCCTCCCCGAGGGGCCGTGTGCCCCTGCCCTGCGGGGAGGCTCTGGCGTCCGTCTGAGCCCAGGGCCCACAGGAAAGGGTCACCCACACCCCTCCTGTGAGGTCACAAAAGCCAGGGTGGCTCCCACGGCAGGGTGCTGGGGACAGTCTTCTCTGCCGACACCAGCCTGCTGTCCTCCCTCCTCCTCGGCTCCTGCGGATGGGTGGAGAGCAGCTGCCGCGCCCCTCACGGACCTGGGCACCTGGCGAACGCTGGCCTCGGGGCCCGTGGAAACTTGGACGCCCACGATTCTGTCCCCCGAGCGGCTCCTTCAGGCATCTGCTTGCTGGTGTGTTCCTGGGTCCCTGTATGCTGTTCCTCTTTAACACACCCTGGCTGTGATGCTCGCTCTGTCACTGGTTTTCACATACCCCCCCCAAAGCAAACAAACGGACAAACAAACAACTTCACCATGCATTTTGTGAGTTTTAGGTAACTAAAGATCTGGGGGTCCGTGGAAGGCCCGCAGCCTTCTGCTATGTCAGTTGTCTCCCCCACCCCAGATTATCCTATACGGAGCGGCTTCCCCCTTCTCCCAAAGCCGGCCCTCCCCGCTATGGGAAAGGGCTGGGGGGGTTTCCCCAACTTTGATAAGAACCATCGCAATTGGCAAAAGAATTTCCCCTAAAAACACAACAGCTGTTTGGAAAACTAAACTTCTGAAACTCACTACACTGACAGCTGGCAGACCACCTCTCAAACTCCCAACTTGTCCTGCCAATTAGGAGACTGTGACTCTTCCTCGAAGTTAACAATGTAATTTTCATTTTAGGAAAGAGCACTTTAAAAAGACAACCTTAAACTTCACACTTTGACTGCAATGTAGAACGTGTTCACATTAGGAGACTCCGCCTCCACCATTAATGCACTACTAGGTGGGTGAGGTTTCGACTGAACCCCTGGAATCTGGGGACTCATACGCTTGCCCCAGCATACGGTTTAGGGCAGACCTACCTAGGAGGAGCCCTCACATAAGGCCAGACCTGACATGAGACATAAAATGGACAGGACGTATTTTAAGGATTATAGAGCCTGAAAAGACCTTAATGATTCTTTTTTGCAGAAGAGAAACTGAGGTTCAGAGAAGTTAAATTACCTTCCCAAGGTCACACAGCTGGTTGGAGGCATCGACAAGGCTAAAGTCCCATTCGGGGCTCTTTCATTTCATGACTCCAGAAGGCAATAGGGGGTCAGATAATGATACAGGCCTTAAAATTGATGAATTTTAAAACCCCTCGATAGGACTGAAGAAAACAAAGGCATGAAGGATTAGAAAGGAAAGGAAGCTCAGACCAAAAAAGGTGGATTGAATTTGGTTGACCCTTGGCATGTGGATGTTCACGGAACAAGTGAGTCTACAAGAAGGTGGTAATTCCCTGAAGTTGAGAGCAATGGATCCCTCGGTGGGGGATTCAGTTTTGAATCAGAGAGACTGGAAACCTCAGTCAGGAACACTGTCCAGATTTAGCAGACAGGTCAGGAACTCCTAAGGCATTTATGTCTGCAAAATTCGATTTTCAGGCACCAACGGCCACACCAGGTTGACCGAGGGCCACAACCTCGTTTAAACCAGGGTTTCTCAACCTCAGCCCTATTGACATTTTGGGTCAGATAATTCTTCCTTGTGAGGCCGTCCTTCACTGGAATTGGTTTAGTAGCATCCCTGGCCTCTGCCCACTAGATGACAGTAGCAAAGATCCCTCCCCCGAAGTTGGGACAATCCAAAATGTCTACTGACATTGCTAAACGTCCCCAGGATGTTGTGTGCTTGTGTGTGTGTGTGTGTGTGTGTGTGTGTGAGAGAGAGAGAGAGAGAGAGAGAGAGAGAGAGAGAGAGAGAGAGAGAAATTGTCCCAGGTTGAGAACCACTGGTTTAAATGAATTAGAGAGGGGCAGACATATATGGGTAGGATTTCCTGGTAGCAATGAAAGAAACATTCCATTTCACACCAAGGAGCCAAACAGGACACAGATAACAAATCCTTGTTCCCCAGGAGAGCGATGAAGGAAACACAGAGGGTCAGGCTTCAGGAGGAGTGGGGAGTTTTTCCATGACAGTGGAGAAGATAGCAAGCGTGATCCCAAGAAGCAGAGAGACGGCACTTGTGGAGTGAAAGGTTGTCCCAGAAGGATGAGGAAGAATGGCGCTGCAATAGTTTTAGCTAAAATATCTTCCCCTCTGCCTTCTGGCTTGAGCACACGTTTCAAGCCCGGAAGCCTGACACCTCTATAACACAGTCACGGCGCACTGTCCCAGGCTTATCGGCCACCTTGCTGCTACCGTGTCCAGCTCCAGCCGACCGTGAGCACCAGAGGTCTGGTGAACACGCCTAACTTTCCTGCACTTGTGGAAGCCCTTTCCCCTCCATCAAGCCCCTCTCCCTCTCTGTCAGAACACTTCCCATCATCAAGATTCACCTCAAGTGGACCCATCTCCTCATAAAAAGCCTTTCTGTAGGTCCCCAACTGGAAGCAATCTCTCCCTCTCTGGGCCCCAGATCACAACCTACGTGGGGTTAGAATGATTTCTATCCTCGTCTTCTCTAGGGCCAAAGTCCAGAGAAGGGGCTCAATGCAGTCTGCTTGAAGGTGACGGTGGGGGGCCAAGGAACACGGGGAATCGTTGAAGGCAGGCTGGGTGTGGCCGAGGGGGGACAAGGCACCTTGGAGCTGCATCACGAACGGCTTGTTTGCAAAGATGGCCTGGGATTTTCTGGACTTGCCTGAGGATCATGGTTGGAACAGCCCCCAGGCAAGGGGCTTTCTGAAGCAGGAAAGCCAGCCATGGGAAGACCTCGTGGACTATTTAGGAGAGAGAGAAGAATGAGTCTAAAGGGCTCAAAGTCAGGTAGTCAGGATGCGGGCCTGACCAGAGGGTCCCTGGTAGTTCTCGCCCTCTGGGTGCATCTTGGGCACCCAGAACAAGCAGTCACCGTTTGTCCTGAAACTAGCATCTTAGATCTGGATGGCACCACAGACAGCAACTGACCCTTCACCCCCACGTGTCAGAAGGGCAGCTAATCGGCGGAGGAGACAACGTGCTCTGGTCACCGGCAGAAGGGCATCAGAGCCTCCCGGGAGCGGGCTGTGGACTACGGAGCCCAGAGCACTTCCTTCTTCCCAACTGTTGCCCCTGGAAGGGCTCTGGGCAGCAGAGGCACTTGGTGCTCATTTAGGAGCTGGCCGGTGGCCCAGGGCCCTCAGACCGACAGATTAACCCGCTGGGGCCACAGGCCTCGATTCCTCGATAGGAAGGGTTTCAAGGGCTGTGGCTAAGAATCCTGCATTGGGGGCGAGGCGCGCGGGGGACCGGGGCTACTCCAACACAGCGCCTTCCTTAGAGGGTTGTGAGGATTAGTCGTGAAAAGCCCTTAGGACAGTGCCTGGCTCACCATAGGCATGTTTTTTATGGTAGTTGCGATTCCTTGGAGGAGACTAAGGAACCAAGCAAGGAATAGTGGACGTGGAGAGGAGGGGATGGGGCTGGGAACTACAAACTCCCGAATCTGGACCTTAGAAAAGCTTGTTTGGGAGCAGTGGGCAAGGCAGAAGGGAGTCGGGTGGATTGGTGGGAGGTTTAACCACACATGAAGTGAATTCGAACATTTTTGACCCGAGATTACCCCAGCGAGACACCTGGGGCGAGAAATCTAGTTCATATTTACCCAAAACGGAGTCACGTGGAGGCGTTAGGAGAGGGACTGTGACACGGGGGATTTGTCTACTACTTGGGACCAGCAGGGTCAGGGAACTCCCTCTGTATTAGAAGTGTCCCACCCGGGGACGCTCGTGGCAACTGGCGTTCCGGGCCCCCGCCCTCGGGCCCCTCACCATCCGTCTGGGTCGCCCGATCCACTAGGGGGACGCAGCCCGGCGACGCGCCCTTGTGCGCTCGGCTGGCGGCCAGCTGGAGGTCCAGGGTGCCCTCGGGGCGGCTGGGGCAGAACACGGCCGTGTGCACCTCCACGGAGGCGCTGTGCGGGGCGAAGGCGCTGCAGAGCAGGGTCTCCATGCGGCGGCGCGCCTCGGCTGCCTCGTCGCGCCGGGGCTGCACGACGATCCCGACGAGCGCGGCGGGCGGGCGGCGGCCCTGGTCGCGCACCTGCTGCAGGAGCAGCTGCAGCCGCGGCAGCTGAGAGCGCAGCGCGGACGCGCGGCGCGACACCAGGAGCAGCCGCGCGCGGGGCGAGGGCGCCGCCGGCGGCTGCCTAGGGTCTTGGCAGCCCGACGCCGCGTCTTCCGCCAGCCCGGAGCCGGAGCCGCAGCCCGAGCCGCCTCACGCTTGCGCTCTTGCGAGTCCCCAGCCTTGCGCCGGTCGCAGGGCTGCTTCTGCGTGCAGCGCTTGGACTTGGCGGCCGGGCAATCGGCGCACCTCCGCGAACTGTCTCCGGAGCGCTTGAGCCTCCGCCTCGCTCAGATGCTGGAGCTGCTGTGGCCGCTCGTGGCTCGGATGGATGAGGGCCGAGAGGGCTGATCGGTCGGGCCCTGCTCCAGAATGTTCTGCAGCGTCACACAGCACTCGTCCTGCTTCCAGAGCTCGCGCAGCAGCACTACCTGGCCGTGGCCCTCGATGGACTGAGCGAGGGCCTGTTGCTGCGGCTCGGCCTTCCCGTCCCCCGGGGCCCTGGAGGGCTGGGCCCCGGGCTCCATGTCCGGTCCGGCTCCCTTGCCCCTCTGGGCCGGGGCCTCCGATGGCCAAGGGAAAAGCTGCCCTTCCCTGGAGGATGTCACAGTACCCCTGCGCCCTACCTCTTCCTGTCGTGACCAAGGGCCTCTGCCCCCTATTCTTTGGAAATCTTCCAACACAGGGAAGTTGCTGTGGGTGCCAGTGTAACACTGGCAGTGACTAGTTTCGCTATCATTTTGTATATCTTTGGTGTCAAAAGGACAAATCCCTTTATCCCAGGGATGGATCATTGTGCCCAAGCCTCCAAGTAAAATGGATTTTTGGGCACTCAGGGCATTTAAGAAGCAGGGGGCCCGGATGCTCACTGCGCCTGGAAAGTTTGAATGGCAGTGAGGAACAGAGAGCCTGGTTCTAGGTGGCTGCACCCTAGGAGGGAGGCCTGGCTGCTGTCTGGGTGATCTGGCAGCCAGAGTCCTGAGCTGTTATACACTGATGGGGCTGCAGGAGATGCTTAGGGGGGTCCCCTCAGTTCCAGCCTTCTCTGGGTATGCATTTGAGAAACTCAGTCTTTCCTGCCTCTGTTTCTCCTTTACACCTCACACAGAACACTTCACTGCCACTTCTGGCCACCAAATGTGTGGGTTCCCCCCCCCCAGACAATTCTGTATTCTACGATTTTACTCAGTTCTGACACTATCCACCTGGAGAAAGGGTAAAGTCTCACAGGTTAAGGGTGCTGTCCCACAGGATGGCCCCCCTGCTTCCCCCATGCTGATCCCAAGTCCAGGTTATTACCTGTGCTTCTGACTGATGAGCTGTAAACAGGGGGCTCCCATGACCCCCTCCTCAGGTTTGATTAATTTGCTTGAGTGGCCCACAGAGCTCAGGAAAAGTTTACCAGTTTATGACAAAGGGATATGATAAAGGATACAGATGAACACCCAGCTGGAGGAGATGTATGGGGCGAAGTGTGCGTGGAGGGGTGTGGAGCTTCCGTGCCCTCTCCGGGTGCACCACTCTCCCCGCACTTGTGTTTACCAACCGGGAAACTCTCCAAATGTCATACTGTTTGGGGTTTGGGGAAGGTCTCCTCACGCAGGCAAAATCAATTATTAACTCCATTTCCAGCCCGTCTGCCCTCTCTGGAGAATGGGGGATGGGGCTGAATATTCCAAGCTTCTAATCATGGCTGGTCTTTCTGGTGACCAGCTCCCATCCACAAGCCCACCCAGAGTGGCCTCATTAGAACAAAAGAAACTCCCATCATCCAGGAAATTCCAAGGGATCTAGAAGCTCAGTCCCAGGAACCAGGGTCGAAGACCAATTATTTGAACAAGAGATACTCCTACTGTTCTTATATATATATATATATATATATATATATATATATATTCTGTTATCTCACAGGGCACCAGAGGTCTGTCAAAGTGCCAGGGAAGATCTTCAGGAAAACAAAACAAAACAAAAAGCATTAAAACTCCTTATCTGCCTAGCACATGAGGTGAGCAAAGAGAGCCTGGGGGAGGGAGGACAGAAGTACCCAGGACAGCCGCAGTGACTGGGAACTCAATGGTGGGGAAAATTTTTCCATTTATTATTATTTTTTTAAATGGACTTTACCAGGTTGCTTAAAATGGTTTTGAAAAATATAAAGATTAAAGACTCTGAAAAGCAAGCTGCCAATCAGAAAACTCTGAGCTGGAATCCTGCTAAAGGCTCCAGAAGCCCCAGGCCAGGTAGCCTCGGGAGGACTAGGTGAAGGCAGAAGCCCCCAGCAGCTTTGCAGAAGCAGGTTGGACGGTGTTGGGGGGACTCTTTCTTTCTCCATTCTGGTTTTTCAGCCTTGGCCCAAAGAGACCCAGCTCACCCTCCATGTGGACAGTGTTGATGAGAACATTCCAGCCCACTTCCATTTCCTCAGTGAATCTGAGCAGTCAGAGTCAGGAATTTATTGGGTGCCTTTCTCTAGAACACTGGGTCACTGTCACTGTGGGGTTTTTAAAAATTAATTAATTAATTAATTTTTGGCTGCGTTGGGTCTTCGTTGCTGTGTGCAAGCTTTCTCTAGTTGCAGCAAGTGGGGCTACTCCTCGGTGCGGTGCGCGGGCTTCTCGTTGCAGTGGCAGAGCACGGACTGTAAGTGCACAGGCCTCAGTAGTTGTGGCTCGCGGGCTCAGTAGCTGTGGCTCGCGGGCTCTAGAGCGCAGGCTCAGTAGATGTGGTGCATGGGCTTAGTTGCTCTGCAGCATGTGGGATCTTCCCGGATCAGGGCTCGAACCCGTTTCCCTGCCTTGGCTGTGTGACCCAGTCCCTGGGTCCCTGCACTTTACAATGATGTTAGTTTCAGGACTTCCCTCGTGGCGCAGTGGTTAAGAATCCGCCTGCCAAGGCAGGGGACATGGGTTTGAGCCCTGGTGCAGGAAGATCCCACATGCCGCAGAGCAACTAAGCCCATGCACCCGCCCCACAACTACTGAAGCCTGCACACTTACAGTCCGTGCTCTACAACAAGAGAAGTCACTTCAATAAGCTGGCGAACCACACCGAGGAGTAGCCCCCGCTCGCCGCAACTAGAGGAAGCCCGCACACAGCAACGAAGACCCAATGCAGCCAAAAATAAAT
This sequence comes from Monodon monoceros, assembly GCF_005190385.1. Lineage (NCBI taxonomy): Eukaryota > Metazoa > Chordata > Mammalia > Artiodactyla > Monodontidae > Monodon > Monodon monoceros. Next base: position 8,773,466 of record NW_021703772.1, read on the forward strand.
AAATAAAATAAATAAAAATTAAAAAAAAAAAGATTCTAGTTTCATCCAGGATGAATCAGACCTGCCAACCCACCACACAGGTGGACCTGAGTGTGGACTCTCAAGATTTAGATCACCACGGGACATAGGAGGCCCTACCTGGGCCTGGGCTTGACCTGTGCTTTTTAAACCAGTTTTTATCAACAAGTCCTGAACTGGGGAGTGCCAGTTTAGGAAGGACTAGTGGTCCCAGACTCCCAATACACAGGTTTGAACTGTAAGGAAGAAGGGTGCTTTCCTCCCCTGCTCTCTCCCCACTGACTGGGGGAAACAGCGGGTCAGGGCCGCCAGGAGTCAGTGCTGTGCCCTTCGTTGCCAATTCAACCGTCAGGGGAACAGTTATCAGAGGACCCTCGTATTTAACTGTCTGACAGAGTAGATTGCCTTCACCAGAAGGTTAGGACTCAAGTGTCACTGACAAAGGGTCCCACCTGGGCCACGCCCCTGGGCACAGTGAAGCCACGGCGCAGGGAGAGGAGCAGAGAGGTGGCAGGGCTCCCAGCCCCAGTGGGACCCTACAGAGCAGGAAGATGAGGCTGGAGTCCAGCCATCCCTGCGGTTCTCTGGGCCCAGGCCTTTGGGGGTCTTTTTTGGGGCAGGAGAGAGAGAGACCTAAGAATTGACACTACAGGCAAGGGCTCTATGAACTGGTGTTAAAGAGGGAATACTAAGACTCCTGAGCATACACTTTGAAGGGGAGCAGAACATGCCACCCCAAAACCAAAATGTGCCCCTTTGGCATGTGGGTTATTTTGAGGTGAAAACAATCAAGACGCAGCAAGCTTAGGAAAAGATTTTTACCTCTCCCTTAACTGCCTAAAAGAATTTAGATAGGGGTGTTGTACCAGAAAGAGAGCTATTACCGGAGAAAACTTACCAAAAAAATCAGAGAGACTTACCTGCATGGCAGGGCAAACATCTGATGCCAAACGTTTGCTCTTCTCATCTTCCTGTGAACGGCCCTGCTCCCCTCTGGAGCCCCAGGCCCCTATCCCATTCCTTAGCTTAGGATGGTATAGAAGCCTCAAACGCCTGACTGCATTGGAGTCTCGTATCTTTATGGGGGCTCCCGCATGTACAAAATTAAATTTGTTTTTCTCCTGTTATTCTGTTTTATGTCAATTTAATTTTTAGGCCAACCAAAGAACCTACAACTTTAAACTCTTTCATGGTTCATCCAAGTTGATGTAACAAAGAGGTCCAAAGATACACTGTCCTAGAAAGAACAATTATTTCTTCTGAGGTCAGTGATCCAGGGGTGGTGTGGAGGCTCTTCTATCCTCAACAGGTAGCTTCCTTTCCTGTTTCCAGGGCAGCTGGCCCAGGACCCTCCATCTCCCCAGCCAGTGGGAGGATGGAAAGGCAAGAGGGAGGGGAGGGCAGCATCCTTTCTAGGGCACGACTCAGAAGTTAGGCACATCATGTCCATTCACATTCCACTGGCCAGAACTAGCTACGTGACCGCGTTGGCTGCAGGGAAGGCTGAGAAATGGGGCCTCTGCTTGGGTGGCCAGGCACCCAGGTAATCCTTTGGCATTTCTATTACAAAAAGGAAGAAGGGGTGAGCAGATACTGAGGAACATTTAACAGATTCTCCTTGGTGTCTAATAATAATTGCCCCCATTAATTGAGATCCTTCTACTTGCTAGATGTTTACTTATATCACCTTTAGTGCAAGCCAGCAATGGAGAGAGCACCGTCTCCAAGTTACAGATGCAGAAACCAAGGTTCGGAAGGTTAGGTAACTTGTCCAAATTCAACCAGCTAATGAGCGGTAGGTCTGGGATCTAAATCCAGATTCGACTGGCTACAGATTATAGGTGGCTGCCAGGACACAGTGAGTACCACAGCATCCTGAGGCTGAGAGGTAGGGCTGACCCTCTCTCATACTGGCTTCTGGAGGCTAATCCTGGCTGTGGTGGGTGGGGGAGAAGGGGACGGAAGAGATGGGGGAGAGGGGAGCCCCTGGGTCAAGCCCCCCACTTGGTTGCAGAGGCTTCTGGATACACGGTTTTATGGGCACAGTGAAAAAAGTTTGGGAATTCCTGTTCAAACCAAATGACTAATCCTTCCTTCCTTCCTTCCTTTAAAGGTTGGGTAACTTTCTGGCTAAAAAAATTATAAAATAAGATGTCTTCATAATAAAGGGATATCAAGAGGAAAAGACTCCAGGAGGAGGGAAGAATAGGCTTTTTACAATTTCAGATCTCATCAAAGCTCTTTATTTCTAGCATTGGAAAGTCCGGAAGGTCTTGCTTAGATAAAATGTTGAATCCAGAGGTTTGTAAAATGAGGAGTGAGACGCACAGAGACAGTCTCCAGGCCTCCCATCCTGCTGGGCCACTTGCTGTTGTATATGGTTGTGATATTAGGATTTCCTGTAAAATTTCATTAGAGGAAATAGTTCTGCCGATAAGTCTTGGAAGCTTCTGAACTAGACCAAACTGAGTAATGTTATGGGTAATTTTTATTTATTTTGAAAAATTATTTTATTAAATATTTAATAAATTATTAAATAATTTAAATAGGTAGTATATGCACATGGCTAGGTTAAAAAATCGGAATTGTGGCTGCTGTTTTGCTCTCTTGGATCACTCTCTCTGGGGGGAGCCAGCTGCCATGTTGTGAAGACACTCAAGCAGCCCTCTGGAGAGGCCACATGCAAAGAACTGAGGCCTCCTGCCCACAGCCACTGAGGGAGCTGCCTTGGAAGCTTTCAGTCCTAGCCAATCTTTCAGATGTTTGGAGCCTGGGGCGATATCTTAACTGCACCCTAATGAAAGACCCCCCTCTAGACTGCTCAGCTAAACTGCTCACTAATTTCTGATCCTCAGAAAAGGTGGGAGATGATAATGCTTTATGCTACTAAGTTTGGGGGTAATTTGTTCCCCAGCAATTAGATGACTAATATAATCACCATTCCTAATCCCTGCTCCAACCATTGTAGGAACTCTTCTTCATAAGGAAACAGACTCTTGGAAGTTATGTAATTATTCTACATCTGTTGTAGGCAGCATAATGGACCCCTGCAAGGTGCCCACATCCTAATCCACACAACCTATGAATATGTTAGCTTATTTGGTAAAGGTGAATTAAGGTTCGATGGAATTGTGGCTGCTAACCCTTGACCTTAAAATAGGGAGATTATCCTGAATTATTCCAGGCAGGCCCAATATAACCACAAGGGTCCTTAAAAGGGAGGCAGGAGGGGTGAGTTAGATGTGACTATTAGAAGAATGTCAGAGTGCTGGCTTTAAGGATGGAGGAAAGGGGCCATGAGCCAAGGAATGTGGGCAGCCTTTAGAAGCTGTTTAAAAGGGGAGGAAGTTGTCTTAGCCAGCTTGGACTGCTGTAAAAAAATACTACAGACTGGCTGGCTGAGAACAGAAACTTATTTCTCACAGGCTAAGAAGTCCAAGATTTGATGTCAGGTGAAGATCTGCTTCATGGATCACAGATGGCCATCTTCTTGCTGTGTCCTTAGTGGTGGAGGAGACAAGGGGTCTTTCTGAGGTCTCCTTCATAAGGACACTAATCCCATTTGTGAGGGCTCCACCTTCATGACTTAATCACTTTCCAAAGGCTCCACCTCCAAATACCAGCACATTGGGGATTAGGTTTCCACTTATGAATTTGGGGGGACGTATTCAGTCTATAGCAGAAATGGATATTTCCCTCCATCCTTCAGAAAGGAACACAGTTATGACCAGTGAGAGCTGTGTCAGACTTCCAACCTACAGCATTTTAAGATAACAAATTTGTGTTGTTTTCGGCTGCTAAGGGTGTGGTAATTTGCAGCAATAAGAAATGAATACAAGGTCACATAGACAGAAAGTGGCAGAGCACGGCCTTAGGTCTGGTCTGTTGGACCCGAGGCCCACACTTTCCCCCCACCTCACCCTGGTTCCCAGAGAGTGGAGAGACTTTCTGCTGCAGGAAGAGCTCAGATCACTAGTGACAGAGTCACCTGAGCAGGAAGTGCGGGTGCTGTGCTGCTGGTGGGGTAGGGCCGGGAGGCTAACCTGGCTGCTCTGGAGCTTGTGGTTAGAACACAGGTCAGATCTGTTAACTTAACTAAACAAGGAGGCCGGTAGACTGAGGTGGGCTGATGCCATGGTGCCTATGGAAGCAGACAAAATCTAAGCCTGTAAATGCCCCAGGCTCACGAAATCCAAGTGCTAAGGACAGCGAATCACAAACACCAACTTGGCTTTAAGCACTAGTCAATCAAATTTCCTTTCTTTGCGTCCACACTTTCTCTATATGTCTGTCCTTCCCCTGGCTCCTACGGGCTGAGTACCCGTAACCACTTCCAGTTGGGTGCTGCCTGATTTGAGTTGATTTTTGCTCAAATAAACTCTTAAAATTTTTAATATGCCTCAGTTTATCCTTTAACAGATCCTAACAGCACTGCACCATCTCCCCCAAAGTGGACAGTCACATCCTTTCCTTCCGTGGAAAAGCATCCATCTTTTGGTCATTTGGTCCATGTATATCTTTTGAGTGCCTGTGATGTTCAAGCATCGAGCACGTTCTATAAGGATATAATGGTGACTGGGATAGACAGGGGAGTTTCCTGCCCATGTGGAGGTTGCCATCTAGGGGGAAAGAGAAAGATCTGTCTTCACAATAACCCTACCATGATCACCACCCGCATCTTGCAATCAAGGAGGCCACCTCTGTGCAGTTACCGGCCATGTCCAGGGTCATGGAGCTACTGAGTGAGGAGCAGCGGGGAAGGGATTGGACCCCCCAGTCTAGTTCCTGAGCCAGACCCACAGTGTTTTCTGAGGACAGCACTTGTTTATTTGTGTTGTAGAATTTAGGCTGGTACCTGTTACAAATGCCCTGCAGCGAGAGCAGAGGAAAGGGAGCCCTGTGGTGAAGTACCGGAAGCCGGGGGATGATCAGGACATTTAGTGCCTGGAAAAAAAGAATAAGGGATCCGGAAACGATAATCATCGCCAGATGTCAAAGAGTCTTACATTACGTCTGCATGGAAAACTAGGCTATAAGAGAACATTCAAGGCCATGCAAAGACGTTCATGGGATGTTGTTAAATGGAGAAATTACGTTGCAAACAGTCTATCTTATGAGCCTCTCCCCCCTTTATGAGTAAAAAATGTATATATAGGGAGTAAAAAAAAAAAGCTGTATAAATACACCTCAACCTGTTAACCACAGTGTTAAGTAGGTTATGGTATAGAGTTACCAGATTTAGCAAATAAAAAATAAAGGACATCCAACCAAATTTGAATTTCAGATAAATGGCAAATAATTTTTTAGAACAAGCATGTCCCACTCAATTATTCGTTGTTTATCTGAAATCCGAAATTAATGGGATGTCCTATATTTTATCTGGCAATGCCGTATAGGTGATTTTTCTTTTTGTTTACCTGTGTTTTTTTTTTTATGATAAATGCACATTACTTTTGAAATAAAAAGAGGAACCTACTGGAGTTCTGCTTTGTGTAAGAAAGAGGTGTGTACGGTGGATTCCTGGATTCTCCCCGGGCCAAGTAGGCTAAAGTAGAAAATAAACCTGGGCTTAACGTGGGCCCCGGCCGGGACGTGGATTCACGACGCGGGCTGAGCGATGCTGACCAGCAGGTGGCGCTGCGGGACTAAGGGTCGTGATCGCCAGGGATTGCTGCGTCAGGGAGAGGGAAAGATCAACAGTACCTCCTTGGGATCCGGGGGCCTTGGGGTGTCTCCAGGGTCAGGGGTGCAGGGAGAGCTGAATACAAATTTGGAACTCTATTTCCAAAGCACACCCCCGCGCCCTTTTCCTCTGCAAAGCCCCGGAACGGCTGTGACTGTGGATGAGTCCTTGGAGCTGAATCGAGGTAGCAGCCACCTGTGCCCTCCTGTGTGCCCAGGTCCCTTTCCTCCAGCTAGTCCCCAAGCATCTCCCCATTGATTCAGTTCATATTCCTCCACGGGCTGAAAGGGTCTCAGTCACTGCCCTGGGACACTCAATCGTGGGCGGACTCCAGGAGACCAAGGGACACAGCTTCTGTCCTCAGGGAAGGGAGAGTCTAGCTCCCAGGGAGAGAGAAATGAAGGGTCTTGGGCATGTGTGTGGAGATGCTCAGAAATTGTGAATTCCTGATGTAGCTGAGCTTGTGTCCACACCTTGCTTGGCCCGGCACGTGCTGAGCAAAGGAGAAGTTCAGTAAATGTCTTTTAGCCAGTCAACAAATCCTCCAAGGCCCTGGCTGTGCCAGGCAATGGGCTAGGCTCTGGGGATGAAGTCCGTGTCCTCTGGGGGCTTATATTTTGGTAGGAGAGAGACAACAATAAGTAGGTAGAACAATACTATAATTTCATTTGGTATTAACCTCTAGAAGAAAATAAAGCAAGATTATGGGCTTCTATCTAAGGCTGTTTTCTGCCTGGTCCAGGCTGGCAGTGATGCAGGGGCAGGGAGGCACAGGGAGAGGCACTCCTCCCATTCACTGGGTGCAGCCAATCATGCTCCATTCCCTCCAGGAGGTGCTTGGCGTAAATATAATTCTGGGAGCCACCAGAGTGATGGGATCCACCTGGCTGGAAAGAGAAAGGTCCAAGAAGGAGGAATTCAAATCCCTGGGACCTCTTTGGGTAGAACAGGGCAGGGGAGAGCTCAGGGTCAGCCCAGCAGGGAAGGGAGTAGGCATAGAGAATGAGAGAGAGAGACTCAGAGGGCCTCAGTGTGGCTCGGGTAGGGGAATGTGATGGTTAATTGTATGTGTCAGCTTGCCTGGGCCACCTTGCCCAGAAACTTGGTCAAATATTATTCCAGATGTTTCTATGAAGGTGGAATGGGCTTAACATTTACATCAGCAGGTCTCTGAGTAAAGCAGATTGCTCTCCCTAATGTGGGTGGGCCTCATTCAATCAGTTGAAGGCCTTGAGAAAAAGACTGAGCTCCCTTGAGAAAGGGGGAATTTGTCAGCAGACTGCTTGTGGACTTGTACTGCAGCACCACCTCTTCCTTGGGTCTCTAGCCTGTTGGCTTACTCTGAAGACTTTGGACTTGCCAGTGTCTACTATCATGTGAGCTAATTCTCTAAAATAAATCTCTGTCTCTATACACACACATCCTATTGATTCTGTTTCTCTGGAGAACCCTGACTAATACAGAGAGCCCCGCACCCTGGCTGAGGTCGGCAGACCTGAGAGATCTCTGAGACTTTCCACATTTAACGAGCATCTGCTGCACGTTGAGCTCGCAGGCACTGGGCACAGTGACTCTGCACGTGGCTGCAGCTGAAAGTCCAGAACTGGACGGTGTGGGCCTGTCCCTGTCATGGCTTCAGGGATATTTAGCCCAGAGGGAAGGCACTGGACCCGGGTTATGAGGTGAGAAAGCCCTTGATGGACAGCTTGCCCCAGAATTCCTCTTGATGGGATCAATCTCCAGAAAAATACCTTAGAGTCGCTTGGAGAAGTGAGACCCACGGGTGTGGGCACCACTCCCCTCCCTCCCTCCTCTCCCTCAGCACCTTTATCCAGCCCCTGCCCTGTCCAGCCTTGCACAGGCTGCTCTCTGGCTCACTCAAGAGGAGAGCTGCCGTCAGGGAGCTCCTCCGTGAGCATACCATCCAGTGAGTTGCCACACACATGCCGATCACTTAGGAAATCTAACTAAAAAATCGAGATGAAGAAATAAAAAAGAAAAGTCTCATTAATGCCTTTTCCTCTTCCCACCCCTATTTTCAAACTAGATCTGCCCCAGGGCAAGGGAGATCCTACCTACATTGCAAGGGAACAAGTTGATTTTTGCTTTTGAGCTTCAAGGTCTGGTTCTTGGTGGTTTAAAAGGGATTTCTGAGGGTGATTTTGGTTACAGGGATTTAAGCTTTTTGTACTGACTTTTGAACCTCCCACTCACCCCCCAGGAATCTGGGACTTCCCAGAACAAGTCCAAATCTCGCATGCAAAGCCATCAGCAGGATTAATTGTCAGATGAGTTTACTCGTAAGCCTGGGGTCCAGCCCAGGGCAGGCAGCCAGCAAACACTTGTCCAGGGGTTCAAACAAGATCAATGCCCAAGGTCATAGAGTTCGATGGAGGGCGACACAGCTGGGGCCTAGGGTGGCCGGCAAAGGGACCTCAAAGCAGGGGGCTTGGAAATAGGCCCTGAAGGGAGGGTATAATTTGCATGGCTGGGAACGGGTTTGGGGCCCACCAGCATTTCCCAGAATGCCTTCTGTTTTCTTTTCGAGAAGTGGTGAGAGCCTGAAGGAGTGATGGTTTTGTCGGCACAGTTGTAGTATGAGTGGCCCTCACCACAAGGCACCAGCGCCAAGTCAGAAAGAAAGCGAGATGAACCGCTGCCTCTCCTCTCTCATGTTCTGTGAAAGTCTCATACTGTAGTGGGTTGAATGGTGGCCCCCAAAGATATGTCCACTTTACAGTTCTGGGGACTCCTACATATGACCTTATTTGGAAAAAGGGTCTTTGCAGGCATCGTTGAGGATCTTGAGATGAAGAGATCTGTGGGATCCTTATCTGGATGGACCCTAAATCCAATGACAAGTGTCCTTTTCAGAGACACACAGAGGAGAGACACACAGAAGAGAAAGCTGTGTGCATACAGAGGCAGAGATTGGAGTGACGCAGCCATAGGCCAGGGAGCGTCTGGAGCCACCAGAAGCTGGAAGATGCAGGAACAGAACTTCCCTTCGAGCTTCCGGAGGCAGCGTGGTCCTGCTGTCACCTTGAGTTTGGACTTCTGGCTTTCTGGTGAAAGCATACATTTCTGTTGTTTTGAGCCACCAATTCTGTGGCAACTTGTTGCAGGAGCCCCAGGAGATGAAGACAGACTCCAACCCACAGTTTCTGCTAATTCCAGAGGGTTTGTATTCCTAGGACTCTTCTTCCACATGTGCTTGTTTTGCCCTGTTTTGCCCCATTTTGTTCCATGTCCACCTGCAAGTGAGACTCAGTCCCCTCGTCTCATTCCATGTAGAGGGCACTTGCGCCAGGAGTTTCTTGTTTGGGGGGAACCATGTGTTATGTGTTGGGGGAAAGAGAGTAGCAGAGGAGGGTTCCATTCTCCAGTGCGATCCTAGGAAAATAAAATGATCTCCAACCTTTGCAAAGCAAATCATACATCTCTGGGGTGGCCAATCCTGAGAGGCAGAATCGTGTATACGAGTGTGTGTGTGTGTGTGTGTGTGTGAGAGAGAGAGAGAGAGAGAGAGAGAGAGAGAGAGAGAGAGAGAGGAGAGAGAGAATTTGTGTTTGCATGTATGTCCCTGAGCTGTTCCTCTGTCCCCATCCTGGCTTCCAGGGGAGAAAGAAAAAGCACCCTCTGGGCCAGCCAGCCAGCCAGAGGAGCTTGTCACCTGGAATATGGGATGCTGCCCAGACCTGCTTCTGAGGATAAAGGAGAGCAGAATAAGAGGAGCCTGCCCAGGACTGAAGACTTGTCCTTGAGTGTTCTTCTGGGCATGGCCAAGGTTTCTGGAGGAGCAGGGCAGGCTCTGGCCACACGTGGCCGCCGTGAGTCTTCACAGAGCCCCAGCACGGGCCTCTGCTCCGCGTGCCTGACTGTAGTGCACCCCCCTCCACTGAGGCCTCTCCAGGATGTCCTGTGAGGGCCACCAGCGTCTATCTGGTTACTCAAGCCAACCCTGGGAGTATTCCTTCACACCCTCGTGCTCATCGTCCCCCAAATCCGGCCCATCCCCAGAGCCTGCCGATATACATCCTGCCTGTCACTCGAATGTCACCTACGCAGTTCCCCTTCTGAGAACACTCTGTTGGCGCCGTGTTCCTCCCGTTCGTGGCGCTTGTGGTGGTTGCAGTTTGCCTGTGAGCTCCATGAGGGTAGGGACCACAGCTGCTTGTCCGTCAGGGTGTCCCTCGTGCTCCAAACAATGCCTGGTGCTCAAGAAATACTTGTCAACTAATTGAATAATTGAACAAACGAATGAACAAATACAATTTTTTTTTTTTTTGCGGTACGAGGGCCTCTCACTGTTGTGGCCTCTCCCGTTGCGGAGCACAGGCTCCGGACGCGCAGGCTCAGCGGCCATGGCTCACGGGCCCAGCCGCTCCGTGGCATGTGGGATCTTCCCGGACCGGGGCAAGAACCCGTGTCCCCTGCATCGTCAGGCAGACTCTCAACCACTGCGCCACCAGGGAAGCCCAACAAATACAAATTTGAGCCAAGTGGGTGAAGGACAGTGCAGAACCCGAGGTCCACTTAGGAAAAGCCCCTGGAGTCCTAGATGAAAAGAAAGGGGAGAAACCCTGGTGTGGTAGGTGGACCCCCTCCCACCCAAGCTCAAGGCTGGGACCAGCCAGGGGCTTCACAGGTCTGGAGCTTGGGGGGTGGGGATCTCCATCCCAGGGCGTAGGGCCTGGGGAGACTCTACTCTGTACCTGTATGGTATTTGCCAGGTGTGTTTTCCATTCATCAAACTCTTCCAATGGATGCTGGGTTCAGAACGTCTGTAACTGGCAGAGGTTTTAACAGGTGCTGAATGGGGCTGAGGATGTTCAAGGCACGTGGAATGTAGACCCTTCCCTCTTTTCGGAAGACGTAAGAGGACAGTTAGTCTAGTGTAATTTAAGAAGACTTTCTTATTTTTAATTTTTTTGGCCATGCGACATGTGGGATCTTAGTGCCCCCACCAGGGATCAAACCCATTCCCCCTGCAGTGGAAGTGCGGAGTCTTAACCGCTGGACCGCCAGGGAAGTCCCTAGGAAGCCTTTCTAAACTTCCTGTGTGGGTGGCAGACCTCTTGGGCCTGGCGGCAAACTATCACAACCTTCTCTGTCCACCCGACATTCTCCCTCCACCGCCCCGACCCCAGCCTTTTATTTTGAAATTGCCAACAGAAAAGCTGAGTACACTGAGCACACCTATACCGTCCCCTAGATTCTCCAGTGGTTAACATTCTGCTATATTTGCTTTCTCTTCCTCCCTCTCTCTGTATATTTTACATACTTTTATTTTGCTGAACAATTTGCAAGTAAGTTGCTGACATCTTGACACTTCACTTCTAAATATCTCAGCATCTCTTAATCAGGATGTTCTCCAACAAAACCTCAATACCATTATCATAACCATAACAGCATCTACATTCAATAGACTTGTCCACCAAATGTCTTCTATAGCTGGATTTTTTTTCCTATCCAGGATCCAATAGAGGTTCACGTATGATATTTGGTTATGTCCCTTTAGTCTCTCTTAATCTAAAACAGTCTCTCACCTTTCTGCTGTTTTATTGCTGTTTGTTTGTTTTTGTGACATAGGTCTTTTTGAAGAGTCTCAGGCAGTAGTCTTGCAGGATGTGCCACATGGTAGATTAATCCGGTTGTTTACTCATGTTTAGATTCAGGTTTAATATTTTTGGCAGGAATACTACCTAGGTGATAATCGTGTACTTCTCATTGCATCACTTTGGTGAGCAAATATTGTCAGGTTGTGCACCCTTGGTGATGCTGACTTCGATCACCAAGACTCTCTCCACTTTGTAATTAGTAAGTAATTTGAGGGATCGTCACATGGTTAGAGGATCAACTGAATATCTAGGTAGTTTTAGCAATCATCGATGAGACTTGCCCAAATCAAGTACTGCAATGGGGGTCACAGAAGTGGTGGGTTTTCACTCTTTTATTAATTCCACATTTACTAGCTGGCATTTTTCTGTAAGAATCCCCCCACCCCCTTTCTTTCTTCTGAAAATCACTGTGGCTTCACGGATTTTAAAACTGTGTTATAACCTAATACTACTCTTATTCATTTTGATGTTCTTAATGTCCCACACTGAGAGGTGGGAGCCTCTAGGTCACAGCCTGAATCTCTTTGCCACAATCACATTTATCTTGTGTACTTTTCTACTTTCTGGCACGACAAGATATTCCAGGCTCGTGTTGTACATTTTCAGCCCCAGACCTAGAATTAACCATTTCTTCAAGCAGTCCTTGTTCCTGGTTCCCTTAGTGGTGAATGATACGTAGGAAACAAGAACTTAGTGTTGTATGTGCTCATTGCTGTAGGAGTGTTGTTGCTTCTGGGCCTGTCAGTGAACAAACCAGGAAATATTAAAAAAAAAAATAACACGAGTTCAAGCTACTGGTAGTTCCACCTCAAATTTAATCTCATATGTTTTTTCTTTAACTTCTTAATTTTTTTTTCTATTTCTTTTCGGTACGTGGGCCTCTCACCGCCGTGGCCCCTCCCGTTGCGGAGCACAGGCTCCGGATGCGCAGGCTCAGCGGCCATGGCTCACGGGCCCAGCCACTCCGTGGCATGTGGGATCTTCCCGGACCGGGGCACGAACCGCGTCCCCTGCATCGGCAGGCGGACTCTCAACCACTGCGCCACCAGGGAAGCCCTCTTTAACTTCTTTTACTGTACTGTACTTATTACTAGTATCTTTTTTCTCTTACAATAAAATATGTATTTGCTTAATACTATATAATACATAGAAGTTTCAGAACTACGAGACCAGTACTACAACTAACAGTACACCTACTAAGTAAAGTACAGTTGATCCTTGAACAACATGGAGGCTGGGGCACCCACTCTCTGTCCAAACTCGTGTATAACTTATTGCTAGTCTCTGTATCCCTGTTTCTGCATCTGTAGATTCAACCAGCTGAAAGTCGTGTAGTCCTGCAGGACCTATTTAGTGAAAAAAATCCACATACAAGTGGGGCCACGCAGTTCAAATCCGTGTTGCTCAAGGGTCAACTGTATAAAAATGTTTTTGTTCTTAGAACAATTAGAGTACTTGAATCAATTCCTTCTGTGTGGTCATGTTATCCGTTTGATATATAATCAGTTTGTTTTGTTTCTGTTTGCACTTCACTGTAGGATTTGCTTTATCCCGTCTTTTTAAATTTAATTTAATTTTTCACATACATAAAACATTTATATAGTTCAAAGTTAAAATGATATAAAAAGATATACAAGTCTCACTGCCATCCCCAGTCCTTCTACATTGTCCCCTCCCACCTCCATAGTTAACCCTTTTCATTAGTTTCTGTTAATACTTTCTGTATTTCTTTTCATGAAAATAACGCACCCATGTTCCCATTTTCTATTTTTCGTTACACAAAAGACAGTATAATATATATCGTCTTTTTCATATTATCCTGAACTTTGTTACCCATGCAAACAGACCTCTGGTGCTCACTTTCATTTCTTCCTGTTTTGGAACATTCTGCCTTAGGGTGGAATCCATTCGGTGTTGGTTTTTGTCTAAACTATTGATGCTGGATATTTGGGAGGATCAAATGTGATACCCTTGATGCAGGGCGTGGGAATACTTGCATCCTTCCGGGGCTGGCACAGCCTCCGGATTCTGAGAGTGCTGAGAAGGCAGTAGGACCGAAGGTGCAAATTAGGGCAAAGGTCACACTGCAGGCTGACTTCTCCTGTCCGGCCTCCAGTCCTCAGGCATCTCTTGGGAGGTGGGTGGCTTTGGAAGGAGGGTCTCTGACACTGGGGGATAATGAAGAGTTGCAAGGAGAGAAGCAGCTTCTGTGACAAACACTTGCCTTAGTCAAAGTGCACACACAAAACAATTGAGGTAAAAGTCACATAACATAAAATTCAACACTTTAACCATTTCAAAGTGTACATTTAGTGGCTTTTAGAACATCCACAGTATATTGTAACCACATTTCCATCACCCCCGGAGGAAACCGCATACCCGTTAAGAAGTCACTCCCTGTTGCCCCTCCCCCCATGCATACGAGGTCACTAATTTGCTTTCCATCTCTATGGACTTGCCATTCTTGACATTTCACATAAATGGAATCATAAAATAGGTGCCCTTTGTGTCTGGCTCCTTTCATGTAGCATGTTTTCAAGGTTCATCTGCGTCGCAGATGTGTCAGTATTTCATTCCTTTTTATAAAAGACTAGTGTGTGAATGAAAAACATTGCCGGCCATATCAGTAAACAAGGGACGTTGCCGCCACCAACCCACTAAAGGCCTCCCCAGCTCTGCCCACACCCCCTACGGTGAGTGCTAAGGGAACTCAGGATGGAGACCAACGGGCTGCCCACTGCCAAGCCCTCAGCCCCTGCAGCCACCTGCAACGGTGCACCCTGAGGGGGCTAAGGATGGGAAAGCACCGGATACTGGCCCTGGATGGCTAGGGTGCACAGCAAAGGAATGATTTCAGTGAGCCCAGACTCTTGCATCTTCCCATACATAGAAAAGTGCATAAAAAAAAAAAAAGCGCTAAATTCCTTAACCTGAGATATCTGGTTTTCTTTAATTAAGGTTTGAAGTTCTGACTACCTGGCCTTTGCTGCAAAAACTCCTATATGCCCTGGCTCCTCCCCTATCTCTTCAGAGCAGCTCCCCAGAGCTATCTGAGATGCTGTGTCTGGGCTTAAGTCCTTAGTTCTGTCCACCAAGTAAAACATAATTCTCAACTTTCAGGCTGTGTATTTTTTTTTCTTTTTTTCAGTTGACAAGTTAATTGTACAGATATACTACAGCCTGCTAGCTGTCTCTCAGCTGCTAGACGGTAGGCTGCTTCCACCTTCTGGCCACTGTGAATGGTGTTGCTATGAACATTCCTATACAAGTCTTTGTTTGAACGCCTATTTTCTATTCTTTTTCTTCTTTTTTTAAAAATAAATTTATTTATTTATTTTTGGCTGTGTTGGGCCTTCGTTGCTGCGCGCGGGCTTTCTCTAGTTGCGGAGAGCGGGGGTTACTTTTGGTTGAGGTGTGCGGGTTTCTCATTGTGGTGGCTTCTCTTGTTGCGGAGCACTGGCTCTAGGCGTGTGGGCTTCAGTAGTTGTGGCACATGGGCTCAGTAGTTGTGGCTTGAGGGCTCTAGAGCGCAGGCTCAGTAGTTGTGGCGCACGGGCTTAGTTGCTCCGTGGCCTGTGGGATCTTCCCAGACCAGGGCTGTTCCCTGCGTTGGCAGGTGGATTCTTAACCACTGCACCACCGGGGAAGTCCTCTATTTTCTATTCTTTTGGGTATATTCCAAGGAATGGATTTGCTGGGCCATATGCAGCTACACCATTCTACCTTCTCAGCAGCAATGAGGGTCAAAGCAATATGAGGCTTCCAATTTCTCCACATCCTCATCAACCCTTGTTATTTTGGTTGAGCCGGGTCTTAGTTGAGGCATGCGGGATCTTCACTGCAGCATGTGGACTTCTTAGTTGCGGCAAGCTTGTGGGATCCAGCTCCCCAACCAGGGATTGAACCCGGGCCCCCGGCATTGGGAGCGTGGAGTCTTAACCACTGTGCCACCAGGGAAGTCGTAACCCTTGTTATTTTCTGTGTTTTTGATTCTAGCCATCCTAGTGGGTGTGAAGTGGTCAAAGTATACACTTTTTGACGCAATCTTGAGATGTCACATTATATGCGCTAATGTTGCCCTTTGGTTTTGTAAGGCTACTTAAAGCTTCCATTTTCCTGTAAGTAAGATTAGTCTTTGTTTTCCTTACATTAAGTTGATGACCTCAGGGATTCACAACCATAGGAGGAGAATCCTGGTATAGATTAAGCATGATGTTAGCTTAATGTTTGCAAGAAAAAAAGCAACAACAAAGAAACCAACTTTTTACAGCATATAGCCACACTCAAAATGTGCTATGGGAGTACAGAAAAACAGAGGTGATATTATTAACTTAGGGGAAGGCTGTGAAATACTTACCGAGATAGGTGACCTTTAGGACTCTTTTAAAATCTACAATGATGTGCGTGATCAAGGTGACCTGGCCCAGGCCTGCAGTATCCAGGCATCTTGATAAAGATACATGAATGGGGAGTGTAACCTTCTCGTGATCAGCTCCCCCAGGGGAATTTTTCAGCCAGGCACCTTACTGTGTTGCCCAGAGCCTTAGCGACATGGGGGCCAGGCTCTGGGGCTGGAGGACCCCTGTGAGTCAGAGCCTGAGACCTGGGAGGGTTAGAATTACCACTTCCTTTACACACACACGCACACACATACACACACACACAAAACCACTCAGAGGAATGTCAGTTCCCACCATGGCCATGAATCAATCAGTTTCTTGCTCCATGACTTGGCCTCAGGTCCCCCACAAACTCCCGAAAACAACAAGGCACTGCCTAAGGAGTATACATGGGGGAGGTCCAAGGTAGTTTTTCTATTTTAATTATGACTATTTCTCAGGGTTGGTAGCCAAGCAAATGTCAATAACTTTCATTCGATAATCTAGATCTTAGCTTGTTATCGTCACGCCAACTAAAGTACCACTGAAGTTTGGAAGTGGAGAAATCCTACCTGGTGGGTCAGGAAAGGCTGGACAGATGAGGGGGCATTTGTGGGGGGCCGACTTTATTTTGTTTTTTATTTTTTTAAATTTATTTATTTTTGGCTGCCTTGGGTCTTCATTGCTGCGCACGGGCCTTCTCTAGTTGCGGAGAGTGGGGGTTACTCTTGGTTGCGGTGCACAGGCTTCTTATTGCAGTGGCTTCTCTTGTTGTGGAGCACGAGCCCTAGGCGCGTGGGCTTCAGTAGTTGTGGCACGTGGGCTCAGCAGTTGTGGCTCCTGAGATCTAGAGCACAGGATCAGTAGTTGTGGCCCATGGGCTTAGTTGCTCTGTGGCATGTGGGATCTTCCCGGACCAGGGCTCGAACCTGTGCCCCCTGCATTGGCAGGCGGATTCCCAACCATTGTGCCACCAGGGAAGTCCCGGGGGGCCTACTTTAAAGGATGGATGGGATTGGGATGGAAGAGGACAGGGGGAAGAAGGGCGGGACAGAGGCAGGAAGGTTCAGGTGTGTCCCACATACATGTACTGACGGCTGAGTCTGGAACCAAGGGTGAGTGTCCTGGAGTAGAACAGACTTCTGGGACAAAACCATAAATCAGAAATGTATCCAAAAGTGATTGTGGCAATTTTATTTTAAAAGTTTAGTGGCCAAATTTAAGAAGTTTGAGGTTATAGAACAGGCATAATTATTTCTTGGCATTGTTAACTGTGAGATTTCTTCCATAGTTACTCTACTGAATATTTGTCACACTTAAAAAGACTGTCACTTTCAACTAAGGTAGGAGCAGGATATTTTGAGGGCAGCTTGGTTACCCAGGAAAGTCACGTTTTACCCCTGGGGTCCAGATGTAGTTATTAAAAGCATCTACTCTTTCAGCCCAAAATGTCCCAGGTTAGCCAGTAAATTATACTGGCACTCTATTTATCATGGATTATTACTACCAGTAAATTTTAAAAATTGTGGTAAAATACATATAACATAAAGTTTACTATTTTAAGCATTTTAAGTGTACAATTCAATGGCATTAAATTCAATGGCATTCTCATTGTTGTGTAACCATCACTACCATCCACCTCCAGAAATTTTTTAATCTTGCAAACTGAAACTCTGTACTCATTAAACATTACTCCCCATTCCTCCTTTCCTGCCAGCCCTGGGAAACCCCCATTCTACTTTCTGTCTTTAGGAATTGACTAAACTAGGTACCACATATAACTGTAATCACCCAGTATTTGTCTCTTTGTGACTGGCTTGTTTCACAGCATATTTTTGTTTTCTTTTTTCTATTGCTTTGGCTGTGCTGCTTGTCTTGTGGGATCTTAGTTCCCCAACCAGGGATCAAACCCGTGCCCCCTGCAGTGGAAGCTCTGAGTCCTAACCACTGGACCACCAGGGAATTCCCAACATAATATTTTCAAGATTCATCCATGTTATAGTGTGTGTCGGAGTTTCCTTCCTTTTAAAGGCTGAATAATAAATATTTCATTGTCTGTATATACACTACGTTTTGTTTATCCATTCATTCGTATGTAGATGGATGTTCAAGTTGCTTCCATATTTTGGCTCTTGTGAATAATGCTGCTATAAACATGGGTGTTCAAATGTCTGTTGTGTCTCTGCTTTCAGTTCTTTTCTATTCCAGAAGTGGAATTGCTGGATCATACGGTAGTTCTATGTTTAATTCTTTGAGGAACTACTATACTGTTTCCAATAGTGGCTGCACCATTTTACCAGCAGTGCGCAGCTGTTCCAATCTCTCCACATCCTCACCAACACTTGTTATTTTCTGTTTGTTTTTGTTTTTAAATAATAGTCATCCTAATGGGTGTGATACCCTAATGGGTATCTCAGTGCAAATGAAATTGACTGCATTTTCCTAATGATGAGGGCTGTTGAGCATCTTTTCATGTGCTTTTTGGCCATTTGTATGTCTTCTTTGGAGAAATGTCTATTCAAGTCTTTTACCCATTCATTTTTCCGGTTTCAGGTTTTATTTTAGAATTTATGAAATTCCAGCATCATCCATATTCATGAGTCTTTACACATGTTTGCATATAATCTCAAAATTTCAAAGTTAAGGCCAAGGTATAGATGGTAGCTGTCTTTTACCCATTTTAAAATCAGGTTGTTTATTTTTTATTTTTTGAGTTTTAGGAGTCCTTTATATATTCTGGATATTAATCCCTTATTTTATATGTCATGGATTTTGCTTTATATGATTTTGCAACATTTTTTCCTCTTAAAATTTTGAGATATAAAGAATCCCCAAATTGGGCTTTTACTTGACTGACTCATAGTCTAAATGTATAATTGAATTGTATAACTAAAATTTAGAATGCCATCTTAAAGGTTATTTTGTTTAATGTTACAAATGCAAGTACACTAAACAATTTTACAAAGATTAGAATTGTGATAAAATCTAATCTCTATTATTTTGCTTAATATTCTCATTTAAATCTTTTTTTAAAATTTATTTAAAATTTATTTATTTATTTATGGCTGTGTTGGTTCTTCGTTGCTGTGTGCTGCTTTCTCTAGTTGTGGCGAGTGGGGGCTACTCTTCGTTGCGGTGAGCAGACTTCTCATTGCGGTGGCTTCTCTTGTTGTGGAGCACGGGCTCTAGGCATGAAGGCTTCAGTAGTTGTGGCACATGGGCTCAGTAGTTGTGGCTTGCGAGCTCTAGAGTGCAGGCTCAGTAGTTGTGGACTCAGTTGCTCCGTGGCATGTGGGATCTTCCTGGTGGCCTGCATTGGCAGGGGATTCTTAACCACTGCGCCACCAGGGAAGCCCTAAACCTTTACATTATGTATTATATTATAAAGGATCCATTGCTTTTCTTAAGGTTATCTGGCTAACACATTCTCTCTTAACCATCAATTTACTTCCTGATTTATCTATTGAGAAACTCTTAATAACTGTTTTGGTACATTAAAAAAATGCCTTTCACAATGATGATTAATTGTCACAGGATTTTACTCCTGCAATTGGTATCACTTTTTTTCCCCTCAAATATTTGGTAAAAGTCACCAGTGAAATCATCTGGGCCTGCTGCTTTCTTTTTTTTGAACCCTTATTAATTATTGACTCAATTTCTTTGAATAGACCTATGTAGATTATCTATTTTTCCTTGTGGCAGTTTTGGTAGATTGTGCCTTTGAATGAATTGGTCCATTCCGCAGCATGTGGGATCTTCCCAGACAAGGGCTTGAACCCGCATCCCCTGCATTGGCAGGTGGATTCTTAACCACTGTGCCACCAGGGAAGTCCTTTAATTGATTTCTAATCTCATAGCGTTGTGGTCAGAAAAGATGCTTGATATGATTTCAGTTTTCTTAAGTTTACCGAGGCTTGATTTGTGACCCAAGATGTGATCTATCCTGGAGAATGTTCTGTGTGCACTTGAGAAGAAAGTGTAATCTGCTGTTTTTGGATGGAATATCCTATAAATATCAATCAAATCTATCTGGTCTATTGTGTCATTTAAAGCTTGTGTTTCCTTATTAATTTTCTGTCTGGATGATCTGTCCATTGGTGTAAGTGAGGTATTAAAAGTCCCCCACTATTATTGTGTTACTGTCGATTTCCTCTTTTATAGCTGTTAGCATTTGCCTTATGTATTGATGTGCTCCTATGTTGCGTGCATATATATTTATAATTGTTATATTTTCTTCTTGGATTGATCCCTTGATCATTATGTAGTATCCTTCCTTGTCTCTTGTAACATTCTTTATTCTAAAGTCTATTTTATCTGATATGAGTATTGCTACTCCAGCTCCCTTTTGATTTCCATTTGCATGGAATATCTTTTTCCATTCCCTCACTTTCAGTCTGTATGTGTCCCTAGGTCTGAAGTGGGTCTCTTATAGACAGCATATAGATGGGTCTTGTTTTTGTATCCATTCAGAGAGCCTGTATCTTTTGGTTGGAGCTTTTAATCTATTCATGTTTAAGGTAATTATCGATATGTATGTTCCTATTACCATTTTCTTAATTGTTATGTGTTTGTTTTTATGTGTTTGTTTTTGTAGGTCCTTTTCTTCTCTTGTGTTTCCCACTTAGAGAAGTTCCTTTAGCATTTGTTGTAGGGCTGGTTTGGTGGTGCTGAATTCTTTTAGCTTTTGCTTGTCTGTAAAGCTTTTGGTTTCTCTGTTGAATCTGAATGAGATCTTTGCCGGGTAGAGTAATCTTGGTTGTAGGTTCTTCCCTTTCATCAGTTTAAATATATTGTGCCACTCCCTGTGGCTTGTAGAGTTTCTGCTGAGAAATCAGCTGTTAACCTTATGGGAGTTCCCTTGTATGTTATTTGTTGTTTCTCCCTTGTTGCTTTTAATAATTTTTCTTTGTCTTTAATTCTTGTCAATTTGATCACTATCTGTCTTGGCATGTTTCTCCTCAGGTTTATCCTGCCTGGGACTCTGTGCTTCCTGGACTTGGGTGGCTATTTCCTTTCCCACGTTAGGGAAGTTTTCGACTATAATCTCTTCAAATGTTTTCTCAGGTCCTTTTGCTCTCTCTTCTCCCTCTGGGACCCCTTTAATATGAATGTTGTTGCGTTTAATGTTGTCCCAGAGATCTCTTAGGCTGTCTTCATTTCTTTTCATTCTTTTTTCTTTATTCTGTTCCATGGCAGTGAATTCCACCATTCTGTCTTCCAGGTCACTTCTCTGTTCTTCTGTCTCAGTTATTCTGCTATTGATTCCTTCTAGTGTATTTTTAATTTCAGTTATTGTATTGTTCATTTCTGTTTGTTCTTTAATTCTTCTAGGTCTTTGTTAAACATTTCTTGCATCTTCTCGATCTTTGCCTTCATTGTTTTTCTGAGGTCCTGGATCATCTTCACTATCATTATTCTGAGTTCTTTTTCTGGAAGGTTTCCTATCTCCACTTCATTTAATTGTTTTTCTGGAGTTGTATCCTGTTCCTTCATCTGGTACATAGTCCTCTGCGTTTTCACCTTGTTTATCTTTCTGTGAATGTGGTTTTCATTCCACAGGTGCAGGATTGTAGTTCTTCTTGCTTCTGCTGTCTGCCCTCTGGTGAATGAGGTTATCTCCCAGCTTTCTTTTGATTAGTTTGCATGGTACACTCTGTTACTTTCCTTTTCTCCATTCTTTAATTTTAATAAAACTTTTTTACTGTTGTAAAATACAAATAACATAAAATTCACCATGCTAACCATTTTAAAATGTACATTTCCATTGTATTAGGGACATTCATATTCTTGTGCAACCATCACCACCATCCATCTCCAGAATTCTTTTCATCTTGAAAAACAGAAACCATATCCATTAAGCAATAACTCCTTGTCCCACTCCCTGACAGCCACCATTCTACTCTCTGTCTCTATGAATCTGACTACGTTCCAGACAACATCTCACATAGGTATTATCTTTTTGTGCGACTGGCTTATTTCACTTAGCATGTCCTTAAGATTCATTCAAGTTGTAGCATATGCAGAATTTCCATTCTTTTTAAGGCTTCCATCCCTTTAGTTTTAATCTGTTTGTATCTTTATATTGAAAATAATTTTCTTGTAGATAACATACAGTTGGGTCTTGCTTTTGTATCTACTATGACAGTCTCCGTCTTTTAATTGGTCTATTTAGACCATTCACATTAAAATAATTATTGATATAGTTGGATTAATATCTGCCATGTTTGTAATTGGGTTTTTTTCAAGGTTTTAAAAAATTTATTTATTTTATTTATGGATGCCTTGGGTCTTCGTTGTTGTGTGTGGGCTTTTCTGTAGTTGCGGAAAGTGGGGGCTACTCCTTGTTGCGGTGCATGTGCTTCTCAGAGTGGCGGCTTCTCTTGTTGTGGAGCATGGGGTCTAGGTGTATGGGCTTCAGTAGCTGTGGCACACACGGGCTTAGTTGCTCTGCGGCATGTGGGATCGTCCTGCACCAGGGTTTGAACCCATGTCCCCTGCTTTGGCAGGTGGATTCTTAACCACTGTGCCACCAGGGAAGTCCCCTGCAATTGTTTTCTAATCATCGCACTTGTTCTTTATTTCCTTTTAAAATCTAACACTCTCTTTCTACCTTCTCTGGTTTTATTTGAGCATTTTAAATGATTCCATTTTCTCTCCTCTCTTAGCATAGCAATTATACTTCTTTCAGTGGTTGCCTTACAGTTTGCAATAGACATTTACAACTAACCTAAGTCCACTTTCAATTAGCACTATAAAACTTCCATGGTAGTGCAGTTGCTTATAATGGAGGTTTCCCAATTCTTCCCTCCTGTCTCTTATAACGTTTCTGTTAATCATTTTACTTATCCATAAGCTATAACCAGCCAGTACATTGCTGTTATTGTTACTTTGAACAATTATCTATTAGATCTATTAGATTCAGAAAAATAAAAATTTTATTTTACTTTCATGTATTCCTTCTCTAACATTCTTCTGTTCTTTAAGTCTGAGTCTGTAGTTTCTGAGCTATATCATTTTCCTTCTCTCTGAAGAACTCCTTTTAACATTTCTTGCAAAGCAGTCTACTGGCAACAAATTCCTTCAGTTTTTGTCTGCCTGAGGAAGTCTTTATTTCTCCTTCACTTTTGAAGGCTAATTTCACTGCATACAGAATTCTAGGTTGGTGGGTTTTTTCCTTCTGGCAATTTCATATTTATTCTGCTTGTTCTCTGATTTTCCTGGATCTGTAGTTTGGTGTCTATCATTGATTCTGGAAAATTCAGTCATTATTATTTTAAATATTTGTCTGTTGCTCTCTTTCTTCTCTTTCTGATATTTCCATTATGCATGTGTTATACGTTTTGCAATTGTCCTTGTGTTCTTGGATATTGTCTCATTTTCTTCATTCTCTTTTCTGTTTGCATTTCAATTTCGATTGCTTGTATTTCCTTTTGATTCTTTCTTAAGGTTTTCATCTCTTTGCCTTCATTAGCCATCTGTTTTACATGTATCTGCTCTTTCTATCAGAGCTCTTAACATATTATTCATAGTTATTTTAAATTCCCTATGAGATATTCCAAAATCTGTGTCATTTCTGAGTCTGGTTCTGATGCTTGCTTTGTCTCTTCAGACAGAGTGTTTTGTTGCTTTTTAACATGTAATTTTTTGTTGAAGTTTGGTTATGGTGTGTGTGATAATAGAATCCGAGCTAATCAGGCTTTTAGTGTGAGGTTTTATATTAATCTGAGTAGGATCTAGGCTGTGTTTAATGTTTGCTGTAGCCATAGGTGCCAGAGACTTCAGTATCCTAATTTTATTTATTTTTTTCTCTCTGTTGATTTTAGGTTCCCTAAGAACTCTATCTTTAATAAAGTCTGTGTCTTGCAGCTCTCTCAGTTGTGATTTACTTTTATTATCCTGGAATTGTTGATATGGTGATAATGTAGTGGGTTTAATAATGTTCCCCCCAAATTCATGTTCACTTGGAACCTCAAAATGTGACCTTATTTGGAAATAGGGTCTTTGCAGATGTAATTAGTTACATTAAGAAGGTCGTACTGGATTAAGGTGGACCCTAAATCCAAAGACCAATGTTTTTATAAGAGGAGAGGACACATAGGGATACACACAGACACACAGAAAGAAGCCATGTGATGACAGAGGCAGAAATTGGAGAGATGCAGACACAAGCCAAGGAATACCAAGGATTGCTGGCAACCACCAGAAACTAGGGAGAGGCAAGGAAGGATGCTTCCCTAGAGCCTTCAGAGAGAGCATGGCCCTGCCAACACCTTGATTTTGGACTTCTAGCCTCCAGAACTGTGAGAAAGTAAATTTCTATTGTGTAAGCCACTCAGTTTATGGTACTTTGTTATGGCAGCCCTAGGAAACTAATACAGTAAGGTACTGGGGGAGAGGAAATATTCTATAATCTTATGATTAAACCTCAGTGGACCTGAGATCCTGAGCTTGACCTTCAGAAGCATTTCTTGGCTTTTCTTCTTCTCCCATTACGTGAGACTAGAAGACTGGAGGGGGCTGGAGCTGTCTCATTGCCCTTCCCCCAGGGCAGACAGACTCTGGTAAAGCAGTTTCCCTTGATGGAGGGCCTTTGATAAGGAGAACAGAATGCTCTGGGCTTTCAAAATGGTTACATTCCCCTGAGTGTATTTTAAAATGGTTACTTTTCTCCTCCCCTTCCCTGAAGCACAGGGATTATTTCCCTACTTTCCCAGAGGGAACCTGGTGGGGCTCCTGGAGTTAAACCCCAGGAAACTGTGGAGTCTCCCTAAGACTGGAACCTCAGCAGTTTTTAACTGTCAAGCCGGTCCACACTCAGCCTCCAGCAATTCATCAAATCATTTGCATTCCTGCCAGTTGCTGGCTTCAGTGGCGGCTTCTGCTCCGGGTAAGTTGTGATTCTCCGTGTTGCCCTGTCTCTCCAGATTTCAGGGTGGTGGTTTATCCTGTGACCTCAGTTCTCCTATGAATCTAAGAAAAGTTGTTGATTTTCAGTGTGTCCAGTTTTTTTCATGTGAGGATGGAAGTATCAACTTCCAAGTCTTTACATGTAAGAGCTATCTTATGGTGGCTTTTTTTATTTAGAATTGTACATAGTTTTGTATTGTGATTCAGCTTCCCTCCTAATTCTTTTTTCCTTTTTAAAGGCATTTTCCCCCTCTGCTGGAGACTATAGGGAAACAGACATGGAGTAACAAAAATAAAAAACATGGGAAAGTTAGGAAGGTCCAGAATCTTATAAAATCTCTCAGAGCAATGACTTTCTGGTCTGTGATTCTTTTTTATTTATTTATTTATTTATTTATTTATGGCTGTGTTGGGTCCTCATTTCTATGTGAGGGCCTTCTCTAGTTGCGGCAAGCGGGGGCCACACTTCATCGCAGTGCGCGGGCCTCTCACTATCGCGGCCTCTCTTGTTGCGGAGCACAGGCTCCAGACGCGCAGGCTCAGTAGTTATGGCTCATGGGCCTAGCTGCTCCGTGGCATGTGGGATCTTCCCAGACCAGGTCTCGAACCCATGAGCCCTGCATTGGCAGGCAGATTCTCAACCACTGTGCCACCAGGGAAGCCCCTGGTGTGTGATTCTTAATTTCCTTCTAGAAATTTCTTGAAACCTAAATTATCTCTCCTGCATCAGACCTTGGTGAATGAAGATCACTGTTCTTACCCCACTGCCAAGCATTTCTTACTTTGTCCTTCTCAAAAATTGATTCTTGTGTGTTTCCTTGTCTTGCTGTTACTTTGTAGACAATTTGAGGTTCAAGGCTTAGTCTTCTCTGTCCTTGATAGATGCCTGCAGTCTTGCACAAAGCCAGGCTGTGATTAGGAATCTGGGAAAGTGGACCCTTAGTTGAACTGGATTCTTTCCCCCAGTTGGTCTGGTGTAGAATGAATCACATATATTGCTGAATGACCACTTACTAGCACATACACCCAGGCATGCACCCATGTGTCTATCCTGTGAGCCTGGCTCTATAAGGGACAGATGACCCTTAGGAAGAGTCTGTTTGAATCTAACAACTAGAAATTTGCCCAAACCATCAAAGATGTTCATTATAGAAAACTTGGGAAATACAGCTAAGGATAAAGAGGAAATAAAGATGGTCCATAATCCCATGGTCATTATTTTGGTACAATTCCTCTGGTCTTTTTACAACACATTGCTAATAATCACGGGGAAGGAAGATGAGTTCCCTAGGAATCAACAAAAATCAAGGATTACCATTGCTGTGATTGTCGTATGTGTATACAAGAAGGGACAACACAGCGGTTTAGGAATGAGGCTGGGCAAGAATATTGATTTTTCAGTCATGTGTTTAGGTTCAAATCCCTGTTCTGTCACTTACCTTGGGTAAAGTTGCTTCTCTGTGTCAGTTTAAATGATCAATGTACCTAAAACACTAACATAGTGCTAGGAACAACGTGTTCAGTAAGTGAAGCAGTTGGAGGGAAAGAAGGGTGAGGGTGAGGAGATGGAAGTGGAGACCACACGGAACGTTGTGCTCCCCATTGTGCTTCTAGTGGAAGATTTCCTGCTGTTTTAAATATGATTTATGACAGATAAACCCATATTTCATCTTGTCTTCACAGAAGAATGCTAGCTAATAAATAAAGAAGGAATGATAGATAATCACCATTTTGCCAAGACCTCTGTAATAACTGATCCAATCAGTATCATCAATTGATGCTAAAACCATTGGGTGAAGTGTTGTGGGGTACAGGATATTTGCATAGTATCAAAGTGTCACTTCACAGATTATATATTATTGGATTGGCCAAAAGGTTCATTCGGGGTTCTCGTAACATCTTAATGGAAAACCGAATGAACTTTTTGACCAACCAAATAATTACAGTGGAGAGCTCTGTCAGACGAGACCTTATTAAAGGATCAAAATTAGATTCATAAATAATGGGACAAACTAACATTATGTGCTTCCTGATGTGACATATTAGGAGGGACACAACATCACCTAAGCAATATTCTTGCCAAAAATAGTTAATCTGAATGACGTCATGAGGAAGAAATTAGGAAGCTAGATATTGGGGAATAGTGCATAAGACTGTTAAAAATTATAAATGTCATGAAAGACAAAAAAGGTCGGGGGACAGCTCTAGATGAAAATATATATTAAACAATCAAATACAATGTGTGAAACTTGATTGGATGTAAGATAATAATTAAGAAAAACATTTTGGAAATAATTGTGGAAATTTGAATAAGGACTGTCTGTTAGATAATATTATTGTGTCCATGTTAAATTTCTTGACTGTGATGATGGTATTGTGGTTGTATAAGAGAATATCCTTCTTTTAATAGATGCAGGTGAAATATTTAGGGGTGAAAGTGACCTTATGTTTGCAACTTACTTTCAAGTGGTTCAGCAAAAAGTTGTGAATATGCACTAATATGTGTGTGTGTGTATATATATATACAATTTTACATATATATAATTGTTAAAGGGCAAATGTGTATTTATTTAATTGTCTTTCAACTTTTCTGCAAGTTTGATATTTAAAAAATAAAAATTTGGGTACAAAACGCAGCTTTCAGATGAATGCTAAAACAAGACCTACCACCGGCCTAGACTTTGGGACTCCCTTGTTAGGAGAATTAGAGAGCCTCTGGCTTAAAGACACTGGCATAATCTATTCTGGCTGCATTTTACCGTATGCCTCCGTTATGGACATCTGGTCTACCTAGGGGAAGTATACTCATTCTCTACACTTGCATTGTATTTGGTTTTGCTTTACAGTTCTAAGAAAATTTCCATTGAACTGACCTTTAATAGGCCTGTGAGTAGTGACACTATTAATATGCTACTAAATTTAGATACTGGGACTATCTTGAACAGGCCCAAGAGAAAGCACAGTGAAAAAGAGCCTGTGTTTAGGTTGTGGGGATTTTACAGTTTTGTAGGGAGAACAAGGAGTCTGGGTGAAAACCACTTTCTTTTCTAAGAACATCTGATCCATTGTCACACATGTTCATGACAAGGACTCAGACCTGTTATCATATCAAGGAAACACAGATAATAGGAAGTTAAGATCTTTTTACTGGGTGATACCTAAAGAAATAACAGGGAATCATTAGACAAATTACAGTGTAGTGTGGTTTGTATTTTTTTATATAATCTCAGTAGTGGACTGTGAATTCGTTTTTTCTTTGCCACTCAAAGCAGATGGAGATTATTATTGCATAGAAAAGATGAATGAGTTGGGATGCCAGCTCTTGGGGAGAGAGGATATTACCGTCACATAGTAGATGGATAAGAATACTGGGGGAATTTCAAAAGATGAATTTGTCACTAACTGCAATTGCATCAGGGGATGGCCCATAAGTTTCTTTTCACCTGTCAATTCCAGTTGTTTACTGTGGACTGCCCAGAGGACTATGTTAAGAAGGATTCCTGGTTCAGGGAGGAAGAGGGTAGGAATTGATTAGAGATGTCTCTGTTTTGATTTTTTGAAAGAGTATAATGGCATGCATATCCCTTTGCCATCTTTGAATTCCCATCACAAACTAAATTGGATGTTTGAAAAACATAAAGCCTTCAAAAAAACATTTATTAAAGTAATGATTATAACAATAACTAATATTTATTAAGCCCTTACAATGGGCCAGACAGTGATCTAAGTGCTTTGTATGTATTAACTCATATAATCCTCACAGCAATTTGTTTATTTTTTATTTATTTATTATTATTTTTTGCTGTACACGGGCCTCTCACTGTTGTGGCCTCTCCCGTTGCGGAGCACAGGCTCTGGATGCACAGGCTCAGCGGCCATGGCTCACGGGCCCAGCCGCTCCACGGCATGTGGGATCTTCCCGGACCAGGGCACGAACCCGCGTCCCCTGCATCGGCAGGCGGACTCTCAACCACTGCGCCACCAGGGAAGCCCCTCACAGCAATTTGATGAGCGAAATACTTTATTATCATCCCTATGTTACAAACAAGGAAATGATTCATCCTCTTCAGGGCTTTGCTCACCTTCTCAGTCCATACTGAGGATTTTCTGGTCACTGGATTTCAAATTTCAGCACTGCCCCTGTCCCTGTCTCTCCCAATCCCTCTTCCCTGCCTTAGTATTCTCCTTGATACTTGTCACCACCTGACATTCGATGTATGTTAGTTATCTGTTTGCTGCCTGTCTCGTCCCACTAGAACGCAAGCTCCTGAGGGCAGGGATTTTGGTTTACTGCTACATTTCTAGAAACTTTCCTAAGCCACTGGCACTTAGCTGGTGCTCAATAAATACTTGTAGGATTAGAGAATGAGGCTTAGAGGAGCTAAGCGCTTTACCAAAGGTCAGACAGCTGCTTAGTGGTGAAAGGTGGGTGTGGGAGAGATCTCGTGGTTGTCTTTCTGTTGGGAAGTTGGAAAGGATGCCAAATATGATACAAAGAGCCCCAGAAGCTACAGAGAATCTGAGGTTTACAAATTTTGAGAGTAAAATGGAAAGGGAGCAGCTGGTCTTCAAGTTAAAGAGGCTTCCAAACAGACAGAGTAGGTGTACCCTGGGTATGAGGAGCTAGGTAATCACAGTTTGCTGGGATAAAGATGAAAAACCAAAGCCTGCCTCCCAGACAGGTACCCAGAGCCATTTCAGGGTCCAGCCTAGCCACAGATGCACCCCAATCTCCAAGGATTTTTTTTTTTTGTCTCAAGAACAAATAGGTTGAGAGATGTTGTCTGTGCACAGAAACTACCAGGAGGCTTCTGCCAGTGATGTGGGAAAAAGGGAAGACTGTTGTCTGAAAGCTAAGTATGAAAATCAACAGATAATGGACCATAAGAGATTAAAGCCAAGTCCGCTTCAGGAGAAAGAAGGGCTCCCGAGCCAGAGCAAGGACTTTCTTGTCACTGTGGAAAGACTAAAAAGAAGACTGTGAAGGATGAGGCCTTGGCAGAGCTGTCAACACTCTGTTGGGGGGTGATGTGGGGGGACCAGGTGCAAGGATGCACACAGCCTACCTGGTGCTAGGGCCAGCTATTGTGAGTACAGCTGTGGGCTGTGTAGCAGGGGCTGTGAAACATTCGAGTCACAGAACCTGCTCAGAAGTCTTCCGGTTATGATTTGGCTTCCTAGGTATCGTGGTTTGAGAGACATAAGGTCCTGATAATCAGAAGCTAGTGGCATGCAGCCTCGGGAGCTGTGGTTCTCAGAATGAGCTTGGCTAATGTGAGAACACTCCATGAGACCCACCCAACAGATCTCTGAGCCTCCAAACCAAGGACCCGCCCAGGGAATTCCCCGGGGGGGAAATGGTTCCAGGAGACCCGGGGGACTGCCAGCCCGTTCTTCCTGGTCCTATGCAAAGTCATACTTTTCACGGTGGTGGTCTTTGGCAAGGTGTCTTCTGGGTATACGTATCCTGGATGTTTCCAGCATCTATGGATTCCTGGATGATCCTGCCTCATAATGCCCTCATTACCATCCCAGGGACCCAGGATGTGCAGACTTTTACCAGGTTCTCTTCTCCTGACAGTGTCTGGGAAGGTCTATTAGTTTCCTGTGGCTGCTCTAACAAAGGACCATGTATTGAGTGGTTTAAAACAACACACAGGGGCTTCCCTGGTGGCGCAGTGGTTGAGAATCTGCCTGCTAATGCAGGGGACACGGGTTCGAGCCCTGGTCTGGGAGGATCCCGTATGCCGCGGAGCAACTAGGCCCGTGAGCCACAACTACTGAGCCTGCGCGTCTGGAGCCTGTGCTCTGCAACAAGAGAGGCCACGGTAGTGAGAGGCCCGCACACCGCGATGAAGAGTGGCCCCCACTTGCCACAACGAGAGAAAGCCCTCACACAGAAACGAAGACCCAACACAGCAAAAATAAATAAATTAATTAATAAACTCCTACCCCCAACATCTTCTTAAAAAAAAAAAACCACACACACATTAATTATCTTCCAGTTCTGTAGTTTGGAAGTCCAACACAGGTCTCACTGGACTAAAATCAAGATGGTGGCAAGGCTGCATTCCTTCTGGAGGCTCCAGGGGACAACCTGTTTCTTTGACTTTTCCAGCTTCTCGAGGCTGCTCTCCCCACAGTCCTTGGTTCATGGCCCCTTCCTTCATGTTTAAAGCCAGCAACAGTGTCTTGAGCCCTTCTCCCATCACATCCCCCTGGCTTTCTTTCCTGCCTCCCCCTTCTACTTTTAAGAACTCTTGTGATTACATTGGGCCCATCTGGATAATCCAGGATAATCTCCCTATTTTTAGGGCAGTTGCTTAGCAAGCTTAATTCCATCTGTAACCTTAATTCCCCTTGCCATGTCCCTTAACATTCACAGGTTCTGGGGACTAGTATGTGGACATCATTGGGGGGTCCATTATCCCAGAAGGCCTGAGGAAGTCTCCAGGATCCACAAAACCTTCCTGGTTGCCCCTGGTCACCTTAGTCATAGTGTCTCCCTCCTCACCTCTGGCCACCTCAGAACCAGCTTCTGTGGGGTGCACATTCTTCCCAAGCCACTGCACCCCAAGTGTGGATCCAGGCTTTACCCCAATTCTCCAAAGCCCAGTTGAAACAGGATGAAAAAAATCACTGTAACAACTGACACCAGAAGTCCTCTTAGCCGAGGAAACATCTCGACAACTGTTAGGGCAGAAGGTGGGACTTAAGTTGTGCCACAACTCAGAGGCTTCAAGTGCTCTGTGGGAGGTAAGGGTGGAGAGAGAGAAAGGTCGGGAAGGCAGTGAGAGGAGCCTGCCAGAAAGAGGCTGGGGTCCGTGTGGAGGCAAGCCTGAGGCTGCTCCCCAGGGACAGGGTGGCTGCGGGTAATTTTAGCTGTGGTTAAGCTGAAGTTTGTGTTTTGTGACATCAATTCTCTTGTCTCTCTGCAGCACCCAAATTTTAAAAAATTCCCAGGAAACTCATGACTGCCTGTGGGCAGGGGGGGCTTGCCGGAACTCTAGGAAGAGGCTGACAGCATGGTGGCCAGAGGGCACCATGGAGATGTCAGCCAGCCCTGCCCTGGGAGCTCCTAGAAGACTTGGGAGGGCTTTGGCTATTCTTCATCCATGGAACAGGACATCCCAGGGAGGGAGGGCTTTGTCCTTCTCCAGCCCCTTGAGGTCCAGGTGAGCCAGTCTCGTCTAGAGCTCCAGGGGTGGTGAGACTCCAGATGACTTCTGGATCTCATAGCTAAGCCCAGGATGTACCTTTTAATCATATATTACTAAAGGCTTGAGAATAGCAGGAAAGCATTCCGATATGGAGAACAGTCAAAGCGGTCACCAGATTTGCCAGCTCCCGGCACCCAAGTGGTGGCTTCCTCAGGCTCCCTGCTCTCCAGAAGACCCTGGCCTGCTGGAAGATTTGCCTTTGATCATGTTGTTTCTACCTGAAGTCTAGAAAGCCCCTCCCTCCCTAATTTAATTTTCTCTGGGTAGAATAAAAGGGGAAAAAAGTTCCTTCCTACACTCTCAATTCTCAGGATCTCAGGAAACTCCAAGTTGCAAGTGGCACAAAGCAGACCTGATAAACATTTATGTTCCTGTGGGTCAAAGGGTAAGCTGTTTTTAAGGCTCTGGATCGGTACTGCCAAATTGCCTTCTAGAAATTGCATGGTGTCCTTTTCCCTAGACTTCTGCCAGCACTAAGGATTGTCATTTAATAAATCCCTGCCAATTTGATAGGGAAAAAAGTCTCATTTTCAGTTCTTTGATTACATGTGAAGAGGTGTTTTAAAAATATACACATTACGTTTTTGAATGGGATGAGTAATAACGAAAAGCCTATTTCAAATGTCACTAAATCTTTATTTAGATGTAAGAAAAAATTTCAGTTCATATGAAAAAGGGAAGGTGTTGTTATCTGTGTGACTTTTGTTATGAGAATTGAGGCTGGGGGAGGGGAAAGGAGAAAAACAAGAGGAAAACTGAGAAGAGGGAAAGGGAAAAGCAGAAGAAATAAAAGTGGGGAAGAAGAGATAAAAAGAAAAAAATGTAGCATTTCTTTGCGTGTCATCCCAGGTGCCTTGCCTGGGATACAGGCTAGTAGGTGTTGGTTGAAATGAGCCCCACTCAGCTGACCCTGCACTCTGCCATATCATGTCCAGGTCAGCGGTTCTCAAATTATGATCTCAGGAAAACTTCACATTATTAAAAAGTATTAAGGACCCCCCAAAGCTTTCATTTATGTAGATTATGTCTATCAGTATTTTTGATGTTAGAAATTAAAACAAAAATTTTAAATATTTACAAAACATTTTTACGAAAAATAATTTTATTTTCCAAAACAAAATAATTAGTGAGAAGAGAGGTATTATTTTTACAGGTTCCTAAATCTCTCTGACATTTGACTTAATAAAAGATGGTTGACTTTTCATTTCTGCTTCTGCATTCAGTCTGTTGTGATATCACACATCTTGCAGCCTCTGGAAAAGCCCATTGTACACTCATGAGACGAAGTGTGTGGAAAAGGCTAATAACATCTTAGTAATATTATAAAAATGGTTTTGACTTTGTGGGTTCCCTAAAAGTGTCCCAGGAACCCTCTCCCCAAGGGGTGCCTGGACCACACTTTGAGAACCACCGATCCAGGCAGGGGGGATTGATACCAGCCTCCTCCCCCTTCCCCTTTAGAAAGGGGTATCTAAAAATATATAGCAAGGGCCATAAAAACATTAATGCCCTTTGACACCATGATTCCCCTTGGGGGATATATTTTAAAACAATAATCCCCAAAGAAGGAAAAAGTGCCCAAATGATCCACAATTGGAGAATGGTTAAATAAATGCTGGTATACCCACTTAATAGAATTCGTGGTTTAAAAATTGTAATTATTGGGAATTCCCTGGTAGTCCAGTGGTTAGGACTCGGTGCTTCCACTGCAGGGGGCATGGGTTTGATCCCTGGTGTGGGAACTAAGATCCTGCATGCCACATGGAGTGGCCAAAAAAAGAAAAAATAATAATTATGGAGGGAGTGGCCAAAATGGTGGGGCAGGAAGACCCTGAGCTCACTTCCTCCCACAGACACACCAAAATTACCACTATTTACAGAGCAAGTATCAATGAGAATGACCTGAAGACTAGCAGAAAAGATTTTTCACAACTAAAGATATAAAGAAGGAACCACAACAAGGTAGGTAGGCGGAGCAGAGACATTGTATAGTCAAGACCCACACCCCCAGATAGGTGACCCACAAACAGGAGGATAATTACAATTGCAGAGGTTCTTCTCAAGGAGTGAGGCATTCAAGCCCCACATCAGCCTCCCCAGCCCAGGGGTCCTGAATTGGGAAGATGAGTCCCAAGAATGACTGGCTTGAAGGCCAGCAGGGCTTGTGTATGGGAGAGCTGGGAGGCTGTAGAAAACAGAGACTCTGCTCTTAAAGGGTGCACACAAAATCCCACATGCTCTGAGACCCAGCAGAGGGAGTAGTTTGAAAGGAGCCTGAGTCACACTCACTTATTGATCTTGGTGAAGCAGGAGGCAACTGGGACTGGGACTCCCCCTAGGGACATAGATGCTGGCAAGGGCCATTTTGGGGAGCTCAATCTACCATGAGGATGCTAGTGCAAAGGGCCATTTTGGAGTCCTCCCTCTAGCCTATTACCACAGGGGGCTTCCCTGTCCACCAGCCAGTTGGCACCAGTCCTGGGAACACCCATGTCCAGTCAGCCAGCCTCAAGATCCAGCCTCACCCACCAGCAGGACTGTACCAGCTGTGGACCCACCAGCCCCTTAACCAGCCTCCCCAGGACCTGGCATTGCCCACCAGCAGGCCAGCACCAGCTCTGGGATCCTCCAGGCCCCACAACCAGCTGCACCAGGACTCAGCCTAGCAGCCCACCAGCAACTGCCGCATGAGGTAGGGCCTGGCAGCCAACTGGGCTTGGGGCCAGCCCCACCTGCCACCAGGCCCACAGTAGTCAGCCCTGCCACAACAGAAGGGCTCATACAGCCCACATAGGGGACACCACTAGTGCATATAACTCTGCTGACCAGAGGGCAGTGTGCTGCTGGGCCTCAAAAGATGAATCCTACATAAGGCCACTTCTCCAACATTGGGAAACATAACCGACCTACCTAATACATAAAAATAAAAACAGGAAATTAGGTCAAATGAGGTGACAGAGGAATATGTTCCAAATGAAGGAACAAGATAAAACCCAGAAGAAGAACTAAGAAGAGTGAGGATAAGCAATCTACCCAATAAAGAATTCAAGGTAATGATCATAAAGGTGCTCAATGAACTCAGAAGAATGGATGAACATAGTGAGAAGTTTAATGAAGAAGAATCAAACAGAGCTGAATACAAAAACTGAAAAAACAACAACAACAAACACTAGAAGGAATCAAGAGTAGATTAGATGATACATTGGAATGGATCTGTGAACTGGAAGACAGAGTAGTGAACGTCACCCAAACTGATCAGAAAAAAGAATTAAAAAAAAGAGGACAGTGTAAGAGGCCTCTAGGACAACATCAGGCATACTAACATTCACAATATAGGTGTCCCAGAAGGAGAAAAGAGAGAGAACACATGCCACGGAGCAACTAAGCCTGTGCACCACAACTACTGAGCCTGTGCTCTAGAGCCTGTGGGCTACAACTACTGAGCCCGCATGGCATAACCACTGAAGCCCGTGCACCTAGAGCCTGTGCTCTGCAACAAAAGAAACCACTGCAGTGACAAGCCCACGCACCACAATGAAGAGCAGCCCCTGCTCGCTGCAACTAGAGAAAAGCCCACACACAGCAAAGAAAACCCAATGCAGCCAAAAATAAATAGATAAAATACATTTATTAAAAAAAGAACTAATAAATGAATTCAGTAAAGTTGCAGGGTACGAAATTAATATACAGAAATCTGTTGCATTGCTATACATGAACAACAAACTATCAGAAAAAGAAATTAAGGAAACAATCCAATTTGCAATTGCATCAATAAGAATAAAATACCTAGGAATAAATCTAACCAAGGAGGTAAAAGACCTTTACTTGGAAAACTATAAGAGCTTAATGAAAGGTATTGAAGATGACACAAACAAATGGAAAGATACACTGTGCTCACAGATGAAAAGAATTAATATTGTTAAAATGACCCTATTACACAAGGCAATCTAGAGATTCAATGTAATCCCTATCAAAATACTAATGGCATTTTTCACAGAACTAGAACAAAAAATTCTAAAATTTGTATGGAGACACAAAAGACCCTGAATAACCAAAACAATCTTGAGAAAGAAGGACAAACCTGGAGGTATTATGCTCCCTGATTTCAAATTATATTACAAAGCTACAGTCATCAAAACAATGTAGTACTGGCACAAAAACAGATACATAGATCATTGGGACAGAATAGAGACCAGAAATGAACGCACACTTCTA
The DNA here is from genome assembly GCF_005190385.1 of Monodon monoceros. NCBI lineage: Eukaryota > Metazoa > Chordata > Mammalia > Artiodactyla > Monodontidae > Monodon > Monodon monoceros. The sequence goes on from NW_021703772.1 coordinate 8,809,509, forward strand.
TGTTCAGTTAATGTACAACAAAGGAGGCAATGCAGAAATACAATGGGGAAAAGACAGCCTCTTCAATAAATGGTGTTGGGAAAACTGGATAGCTATTGATACATTCAAAAGAATCAAATGAACTACTTTTTAATATCATATACAAAAACAAACTCAAAATGGAATAAAGACTTATGTGTAAGACCTGAAACCGTAAAACTGGAAGAAAACATAAGCAGTACACGCTTTGACATTGGTCTTAGCAATAGTTTTTTGGATGTGTTTCCTCAGGTAAGGAAAACAAAAGAAGAAATAAAATGGGATTATATCAAATTAAAAGCTCTTGCACAGCAAAGGAAACTGTCAGTAGCTGCCCACTGAATGGGAGAAGATATTTACAAATGATATATCTGAGAAGGGTCAATATCCAAAATATACAAAGAACTCATACAACTCATCAAAAAACCCAAACAACCTGATTAAAAAATGGGCAGAGGGATTTCCCTGGTGGTCCAGTGGATAAGACTCTGTGCTCCCAATGCAGGGGGCCCGGGTTCGATCCCTGGTCAGGGAACTAGATCCCACATGCATGCCACAACTAAGTTCCCACACACCACAACTAAAGATCCCGCATGCTGCAGTGAAGATCCCGTGTGCCACAGCTAAGACCTGGTGCAGCCAAAACAAACAAACAAACAAAAATGGGCAGAGAAACTGAATAGACATTTTTCCAAAGAAGACATGCAGATGGTCAACAGACACATGTAGAGATGCTCAACGTCACTAATCATCAGGGAGATGCAAATCAACACCACAATGAGACACCACCTCCCATCTGGCAGAATGGCTAACGTCAAAAAGACAACAAAGAACAAGTGTTGGTGAGGATGTGGAGAAAAGGGGACACTTGTGCACTCTTAGAGGGAATGCAAATTGGTACAGCCACTGTGGAGAACACCATGGAGGTTCCTCAAAAAATTAAAAATATAACTACCATGTGATCCAGCAATTTCACTTCTGGGTATTTTTCCTAAGAAAATAAAAACACTAATTCTAAAAGATATATTGCACCCCCCAACCATGGTCATTGCAGCATTACTTACAATAGTCAAGATACGGAAGCAACCTAAGTGTTCATCGATAGATGAATGGATAAAGAAGATGTGGCCTATATATATATTACGTTATATATATTACAATGGAATATATATATACTACTCAGCCATAAAAAAGAATGAAATCTTGCCATTTGAGACAACATGGGTAGACCTAGAGGGTATTATGCTAAGTGAAATAAGTCAGACGAAGTCAAATACTGTGTGATTTCACTGACATGTGGAATTTAAAAAACAAAACAAGTGAACAAACATAGCAAAATAGGAACAGCCTCATAGATACAGAGAACAAACAGGTCATTGCCAGAGGGGAGGGCGGTGGAGGGGGGGGATGAGTGAAATAGGTGAGGAAGATTAAGAAGTATAAACTTCCCACAAAATAAATGAGTCATGGGGGCTTCCCTGGTGGTGCAGTGGTTGAGAGTCTGCCTGCCGATGCAGGGGAAGATCCCACATGCCGCGGAGCGGCTAGGCCTCTGAGCTATGGCTGCTGAACCTGCGCATCCGGAGCCTGTGCTCCGCAACGGGAGAGGCCACAGCAGTGAGAGGCCCGCGTACCACAAAAAAAAAAAAATGAGTCATGAAAATGAAATGTACAGCATGGGGAATATAGTCAGTAATATTGTTTAAAATATATATATATATTTATATTTATGAAGACTGTGTACTAGCATGGAAAGAATATATATGGCCTGAAGTGAGAAATGAAAATTATAAAACAGACTCTTCATGGTGCCTCCCAATCTCTGGCCTCAGTTTTTTTTTGTTTTTTATTTTACAATAAGCATAAATAAAAGCAAGGGCTTTGTAACCTGTCCGCTGGCCCAGGTCAGTGTGATTAGGCAGGAGCAGAGAGGAGAGTCACCGAGGGGCCTGGAGCCAGGGAAGAAGGTGGGGGTGAAAGGCATACAGAGGGAGCCAGTCAGGGATGGAGACTTGATGCTTCAGCTCATCCATGGTGCCCTTTCAGTGGTGACATGAAAAACCTTTGGTTAAGCAGCTGTTATCAAAGGCTTGTGTGGAGGTGACAGCAGACCAGCTGTGAGGGGATGTGCTTCACTTCACAAAGGGAAGGAAGAAGCTGCAGAGCCCGAGACATTTTGGAGAGAAACAGGTCCAGGGGGCCCCACCATGTCTAATGGAGCCGGGTGAGAGCAGCTGGAAGGCCGCCAGTGCCGGGTGGGTCTTGGCCTGGAGGAAGCATGGCTAGCAGGGCCTGATGGGCAGTTTAGCGGGCAGTCCCTGGGCTGGAGAGCTGGGACCCAGAGACTCCACCTGGGCAGGACCAGGGCCTGGTCTGTGTTTTAGGAAGCCCTCACTGGTAGCCATGTGCAGGCTGTGATAGACTTGGGGAGACTATTTGAAGATGAACACAGTGGTCCTTAAAAGACAGAACTGAAGTCATCAAGTCCAGCAACAGACTCAGAGCTAGTGAGAAAGGGGCAGGGAGTGTGGCATGGGTCCTATTCCCCCTGGAGCTGAAAATACAACCAAACCTCTCATTACACCTTGCAGTGTAAATGCAATCTTCTATGACCATGACTGTGCATGTACCCTTTGACTGCATTCTTGCCCTTCACATTGCAGCAGGTGTGGCCAGCTTACGTCCAAGATGCAGCTGACCGAGGCCGAGCTTGGCTACTTCAGCACATCTCAGGATCTCCACCTGTGTCTCACCTGTATTAAGGTCATTTCCTATCACTAGTATCAGCACTTCCATTTTCTATTCACAGTCATAAACTATAAGGACCAACCTCAGTAAAAGGCCCATGAGTAGCAAAACTAGGGTGATACAGACCAAGAGAGGCAGATGCACAAACAGCTGTGGGCTTCCAGGCAGGTGCTATAGTAGGTAGTTCAAAATGTCGATTTGACGGCCAATAGATCTCTCTGGACTGGGTGTGTGAAAAGGGTGGAGGGTCTGGACTGTGGCCAAAGGTGATGGGGCTGTTGGAAAGTTGAATACACCCAAGTCAAACATGGGGAGTTGACAATGGGTTAGGTTGAACAAGGTTCAGCATGAACCTATGACAATTCTTATCTACTCTCTGGGGTTCACCAGAATATGATGTGACTCAGATGTTCTGATCTCCAGCTTGGGGCAGTGTCTCAAAGAACCCCAGTAGAGTCCTAAAGAACCACACTGGATACCCACCTGCTATGGCCCTGGTAGGCCCCAGAGGTCCCCAAGAGTTCAGTGGGCCAGTCCTGCTCGCTTCTGAGACTGCCAGAGCAGAAAGTCGGCCCAGCTCCTGCAGGAACACAGTCGGCCCCGCTGGGACTGCCCGCCCAGCTACCTCAACGATTAATTTCCGCCAACCTTCTCAGATGGATTCCTTCCCCCACCCACTCCCACTGACTCATGACATCTCAGCCTAACACATCAGGGTGCATCATTCTGTTGAGGATACTTTTTTTTTAAATTGAAGTACAGTTGATTTACAATGTTGTACTAATTTCTGCTGTACAGCAAAGTGACTCAGTTATACACGGATATACTTGTTTTTTTAAAGTATTCTTTTCGATTATGGTTTACCCCCAGGAGATTGGTTATAGTTCCCTGTGCTGTACAGTATGACCTTGTTGTTTCTGTTCTAAATGTAATCGTTTGCATCTACTAACCCCAAACTCCCAGTCCATCCGTTTCCCCCGCCCACCCCCTGCCTTGGCAACCACAAATCTCGAGGACACTTTTTAATGCAACCACCACTTACCATCTTAGCTAAAAAAATTTTAAAGTCAGTCTTTAAGATCATCTATCGCCCAATCTATACTCAGATTTCCCCAGTTGTCTCAAAAGTGTCTTTTTACAGGTGGTTTGTTGGAATCAGGTGAGGACCCAAATGAGGGCACGCATTGCATTCAGTAAGCCTTTCCTCCTTTTCCTTTTCATGTCATTGTTTTAAGGAGAAAACTGAGTCATATGTCTGGGAGTACATTCTTTTATTTATTTATTTATTTGGTTGTGTTGGGTCTTCGTTGCTGTGCGGGGGTTTTCTCTAGTTGCATCGACCAGGGGCTCCTCTTTGCTGCGGTGCGTGGGCTTTTCATTGCAGTGGTTTCTCTTGTTGCGGAGCTTGGGCTTTAGGCGCGTGGGCTTCAATAGTTGTGGCACATAGGCTCAGTAGTTGTGGCTCGCGGGCTCTGGAGCCCAGGCTTGGTAGTTGTGGTGCATGGGCTTAGTTGCTCTGCTGCATGTGGGATCTTCCCGGACCAGGGATCGAACCCACGTCCCCTGCATTGGCAGACGGATTCTTTTTTTCTTCTTTTTTTTTTTAAATTTATTTTTGGCTGTGTTGGGTCTTCGTTTCTGTGCGAGGGCTTTCTCTAGTTGTGGCAAGTGGGGGCCACTTGCCAGTGGCTGTCAGTCATCTCACCGCAGAACTTTCCCTCTGAACCAATCTTCATCACGGTGCGTGGGCCTCTCACTGTCGCGGCCTCTCCCGTTGTGGAGCACAGGCTCCAGATGCGCAGAGCTCAGTAGTTGTGGCTCACGGGCTTAGTTGCTCCGCGGCATGTGGGATCCTCCCAGACCAGGGCCCGAATCCGTGTCTCCTGCATTGGCAGGCAGACTCCCAAACACTGCGCCACCAGGGAAGCCCAGCAGACAGATTCTTAACCATTGCGCCACCAGGGAAGTCCTGGGAGTACATTCTTAATGCTCCGTTAAGTAAGTGAAAACCTCGCCCCAGCACTCACCCTCGAAATATACTTCTTAAAGAAGGCAGCTGCCTCCCAGAATCAACTCCCTCTCTTTCCGCCTCTTTCTCTCTTAAATCCCAACCACCCAAGCCCACCTCCCCGCCCAGGCTGGTCTGTAGGGCTCCCCCTCCCAGCTCCACTGTCCTTTGCAGAAATCACCTGAGCCTCCGGTCTTCTTTAGGGTTCTCTCTGCTTTGCCCATGAGCAAGAATCGTTATCACAAAGGAGAGCCCCAGGCCTGGGCCAGCAGGCACACCCCCTTCCACTTGGAGGCTGAGTGGCTGGGAACGGGGGTTGCGGGGTTGGGGGGGAGGGGGCTGGGTCGGGGGGAGGAAGGAAGTCCCAGCGGCACAGTGAGAATACCTGGGGGACGGATACGGGGGCACCGTTATGTGTTCAGAGAGCCAGTGCCTGCGGGGACGACGTGTCTGACTTCATCGTCGCATCTGCAGGGCCGAGAATGGTGTCTGTCACGTGCAGGGCATCGGGAAGGATTCCTTGTCGTGAGCACGGGCAGTGGTCCTGCTTTGTCGTCTTTGGGACAGTGGTCTGTGTCTGGGGAGTCGTGATAACGAGCTCCATGCCTATTTGCGACAGAGCTTTCAGTTGTGTTCTTCCCACTCCTGAACGAGGGTATTAACCTCCAGCTAAAGCAGAATGTCGCGTGACACATCAGTGCTGAGTCACTCCCGGGGGCTCCCACACGCAGGCACTGCATTCTCGTTTTCACTCTGAGAATTCGCTCGCGTGCTGTCAGTCATCTCACCGCGGAACTTTCCCTCTGAACCAATCAGCAATGGTTCCTGGAATTCAAGTCCCCTACAGTTCCCTCCGTGAGCTTTCTTCCAAACCTGTGGGGTTTGCCCTGGGATCCCAGCCTCCACGCTGATGGGGCCGGTTCCCATCTCAGTTCGTAAACTCACATTGTTTACGTGAAGAAAGGAAGAAGCCAGAGCTTCTTCCTTTCTTCCAGGACTTGATTTCTGTTTCAAGGGCCCCTCCTCTTGGTTAACTCAGGATTCTCCTCCTCTTTCCCCAGATCTCACGAGTGTGGGGGCGTGGCTACGGGGAGTGGGGGCGGGGTCAGCATCCGGTCATCGGGCTTCTCTGCGCCACGCTGACCGACATCCCCCAGGAGCCCTGGCCTGACACGGCGGCGCCAGGAGCTCTCACAGGTGTGCTAACCCGCCCACATCTCTCCCTGCTGGGATGCCCTCCTGCTTCCTGCCCCCTCCCAGGCTCAGTGAATCATTCTGTGGCCCCTGGTTTAGAACCTTCGGGGCTGACTCGGGGTTTCGCACCACCCCGAGATGTGCAAGAGTCAGATCAGTGCTTCCACTCCGGGCTGAGCCACTGGGGTCTCTGGGAGGTTTGGCACACCGCCCCGGTCTCCAGTGTGGCAGGGGGAGCAGCATCGCCACCCTCACTTTCTGATCCCCACATCCTGTCTGCGGCCCTGTCATACTCTCCCTGTGGCTCCCTCACGGTGGGAAGCAGGCACAGGAGCTCTTCCCAAGAACCTGCCAGCATCTTGGGGTGTTTGCAAGGAGTCATTGTAATTAGAGCAAGTGAGGACCGGAGGGGAGTGGAGGACAGTGAAGAACATGGTAGAGTGATGCATGGTGGCCCCAGGCCTGGAGAATCATTGGAAGGGAGCTTAGAGATGAAGTGGAGACAAGGGAGGGGGGTGCAGTAGGATATGACATGGGGAGTGGCTTGATGGGGTTCAGGATTTCTTGGGCATTTGCTTGGAGACAGTGAAACATCCAGAGGAGAAGGCATGAGGGTCAAGTGGACTTGCAAGGTGAGTCCAGCAAGTCCCCAGAAACCCAGGTTCCTTGGTCTCTGTTGTGAAGCTCATGGAAGTTCTAGGAAAAATCAGTCAGTCACACGTGGGCGGGATCAGGTTTGTCCCAGTCCAATGTCCAGTCTTAGGTAATTTCCATCACTGTCCTGGGAAATCTCTCTGAGGTCCTTCCTGGGATCCAGAGAGCACGGGGACGTTACTGCGTGAGTGATGAATGACAGGTGGAAGCGGTCTCCATGGAGAGATTTCTTACCTGACTCTTCTCACTGGTCCTGACTCCTGGGCCTGGGGTAGGAAGCCAGGGAGAATGGGGGCAGCGCCTGGCTCACCACGTCCCAGCACAGACCCCAAGGGGACTCTCCACACTCCAGGCTCTTGCTTTTTGACCGACACTCCATGGCTGCTTTTGCTGCCTGGGCCCCATTGGGTCAGGGACGCTCAGAGACAAACATGGGGATCCCTGTTTGCTCTAGGAAATTCCTCAGCCCACACATCTCCCAGGCATCCAAGCCTCTTGACCCTGCCATGGAGGGGCTCCTGGGAGAGGGAGGATACGCCTGGGAGAGAGGGGCCACTCCAGAGCACCAGCCAGCCAGGCTCTCAGGCTCTCTTCAAGGATGGGGGAGCCAGGAGTCTGTCTCATGAACCCCCAGATGGGCCTAACTTGTGCTGGCTCATGTTGGGGAGGGGCCTTGCCCTGGGACAAACATACCCGGTTGTGGCCCAGGCACTGCCTCTGATGGAGACCTTGGTCTCCTCATCTCTACAGTGGGCACAGCTGTGCTGCAGGCGGGACTTTTCATTCTCTCCCTCTAGAATTCTCTGCTTCCGAGGTCACAAGGACAAATCCACGGGGCAGACGTAACTCGGATTCTGGAACCCCAGGGTCCAGCTCTTGTCCTGTTCACTGGCAGCAATGAAGAAAAATCAGCCCTGCTGTTATTCTGCTGCCCCCAGCCTGCCGCCCTCCCCTCCCCCTCCCCCTCCCCTTGCCTCTTCCCCCTTACCTGCTCCCCTCTACCCCTACCTGCTGCAGCAGCCCCCCACTTCCCTTTGGAGCCCGTGAGGCCTACTGCCTCCACAGGCCCCTTGGAGTCCCCGGCTCCCCATCCCCCGCCAGGCCCCCTCCCCCTGCCCTCTTCCCTCGCCGCCTGGCCTCCAGCCACCCAGGCAGACTGCTCACCCGTCCCTACAACTTCCCCGCCCAGTCACCTCCTCCCGCTATCTCCCCACCTTCGGGTCATTTTGCAAACTGTTCTAGGGGCCTGATGCCCCTGCCAGCGGGCCTCCAGACCTCTCAGAGCTTCGTGGATCGGGGGCGCAGGGCAGCCCATGGTGGGCAGCTCTGAGGCAGCCTGGCGGGCCCTCCAGCACTCCCAGAGGCCCCCCTCTCCACAGTGAGCTCTCAGCCACCTGGGAGAGAGCACTCCGGCTGGAGGTGAAGGCTGGGCGACGGGGGGACCGGACGCAGGCCGCCTCTGAGCCTGGAGGTTCCTGAGCCTCAGGGCCTCCACACCGTCCTTGACTCCCTTCTTGCAGGCCCCAGTGCAGCCAGGGCTCCTCCTGTTTCCCATCCAGGACAGAAGCAAGGAAAGGCTGGACTGGCCAGAAATGGGGGCACCCACTTTCATATTCTTCTGTCTCCCCAGCTGGGCCAGACAGCTCGAGCTGGGTCAGCCAAAAGGCGGCGGCATGTCCCCCTAGGAAGGTGAGCCCTGGCGTGCTGGCGGGGCATGGGTAGGGGTGACCCCTGAGAGCCCAGAAACAGAGCCCAGGCTCCCTGCCCCCTCCAGGAGGGCGCAATGTGGTGTGGTCAGCGTCCAGGATTATGCTTTCTTTCGGTCCCTGTAGACTTCTCAGTCTTGATAACCGCCTTCCTGTGAGGTGAGATCTCTTGCTGTGAAGACAGACCATCCGACTGGTGCCTCTTCTCCAGGGTTCACGGCCGAGGGAGCTGGGATGCCACCTGCTGATGGCCTCAAGTTTGCAAATGATTACGAAGTGAATGTAGTACCATGAAACCGTAACCCTGAGCTCCGAATTTGAATGCCAAGGGCAAGTGGGGAGAGGAGCAGAGTTTGAGGAGCCCTCCATAAGCCCCTTCCTGCATAGTTACCCCCTTCCTCTCTCACTTCCTCTCCTCCAGGGCTAGGTCCTACCCCAAGCAGAGTCTCTGCTGGGCCCTGGTCCAGGCACAGGCCAAAGAGCCAGGTAAGAACCTGTTCCCCAGGGCCCTGGCTTTCTCAGGCCATTTGCACCCCCTAGGCCTGGCATGGCAGGACAGCGGGGGTGCCCCCCAGACTGAGGATGGGGGGACTGGCTCTCTTCAGGGCCCAGCAGGACACTTTGGCTCTGGGCCTGCTGGGATGGAGGTGACTGGGGAGGGGGGAGTGGTAGCCCCTCCCCAAACCCTCTCTACCGCACAAGGGCCTAGTGTCTCTTCAGTGAGTGGGCAGCCTCATTGCTGGGGAAGGAATCGTGGCACTGACCCCACTTTCAGAACAAGGTTCTGCCCCGGGCACAGTGCCCAGGGCCAGGCCATGTGAAACTTCCATACACACTCCTTCACCTGACTCCTGACCCCCAAAGGCCTCCTGTCCATTCTCTCTCTTTACACACACACACACAGAGCTGTTCTCCAAATCAGATAGGGGGTCCTCTTTTTTCACTTCAGACCACTCACTGGCCTGCACCCTGGTCCCTCCCTCTTGTTAATGTGGTGAGTCGATACATTTGGCCCCTGTCATTGCCAGAGACCCACAGACACCTTTACCTTGGGGGTCACGGGTCCACCTGGCCTCCTGTTCAGGTATCCTAGAAGATACCCCTATGAATCTCTACGGAGCCAGTGGTATGAGGCCCAGACCTCTGCAGCCCTGGGGGCTGGGCAGCTAGAAGGATACAGTCTTCTCAGGGCGACAGAAGTGGACTGCTTCTATGAAAAACACCTCAGACCACCCCTGCCCTTTTTGGATTGGAAACTTCTCTGGGAAACGTCTGGGTCACGTCATTCCCAGGCTCCAAATCACCCCACCCCTGACAACCCTCCTTTCTCTCCTTGACCCATGATACCTCCGGGCTCCCCCCAGGCATCTCAGACAGGGCTGAACAAGGACAGAGCTTGCAATGTCCACCCAAGTGAGGAAACCCATGGCTCAGCTCCTTGGAGCCATGGAAAAGGAGCCTTGTCCCCTAGAGCTGCCCGGGCCCCCTTTCCCCCGGGGCAAAGGTAAGCACTGGGTTCTCATAGGCTCAGCCCGGCCAGCCCTGGGGCTGCAGGACAATGAGAAGTCTGGGGAAGAAGGTGCGGGGGAGGTGCCGTGGTGGGCCAGTCCCCATGGCTCTCCATCTCGAAAGCTTGGCCTGTCCTCTAAGAGACCCCTCGTGCATCATGCTTCCCACCCCGAGATGGGGAAGTGGGAGCCATGCCATAGCTGACTTTCCTCCCCAGGTGCTACTTGGAGGCGGTTTAATTAGCTCTTAAGAAAGGCCAAGCCCTCCTACTTTACCTGGGAGCTGTTTACTGAGACCTGGAAGAGACACAATGAGCATCAAGGTTCTCGCCAACAAATGACTGGCCTTGGGGGACTTATTTCCTCACATCCAACACGGTATCCTTCAGTTGCCCAGGGGAAAATGAAAAAGAGGTGATGGGACTCAAGGGAGGCTTAAGGCTGTCGCAGTGCTCCGGAGGGTGGCTGGATGCAAAAGCCCAGGGCTCTGGGAGTCTGGTCCAAGCCCTGCCCTTTGCCTGCTGCTTGGGGTTCCTGGAGAGTTTTTCATTTTCCAGAGCTGGTAGAATTCAGCCAAAAGAGGACCTGGAATCTTCATTTACCTTCCTCCTGATTCAAGTGTCCCCAGCACCAGTCAAGCTCCCTAGTTTTTCTTTCAAGTGAGATGCTATCGGGAAAGACCAAATATTTCTCAAAGCCATATAAAAAGTATTTGTTAAAACCGTTTTTTGGTGTTTTTTTTTTGGCCACAGAAAAACAGGGCAGAAGACCAGGGTATGCAAGGCTGGCGCAACCATTTTCCGGTCATCTGGTTGCAGAAAGAGAAATTTGATTGTATTGATACTTCTTATGCATTTTAGGAGCAAATGACATAACACGGTCTTTTGTAAAGAAAATTGATTCCATATGAAGCCCGTCCTGACAGTTTCACTTCCTCAAGTGGCATTTCGGGAAGTCCTTGCCTGGCCAGCTTTTTTATGTGACATTTAACCACCCCACTCCACGCCCCAATTATTAGTATGAGAACAACTTTAACCAAAGTTTAAAGGATTCAAACAGCTTGCTCTCCTTGGTAAATTTTCTCTATTCTTTTTTTTTTTTGCGGGGGTGGGCCATGTCGCGGCATGTGGGATCTTAATTCCCTGACCAGCGATCGAACCCATGCCCCCTGCAGTGGAAGCACGGAGTCCTAACCACTGGACCACAAGGGAAGTCCCAACTTTCTCTCTTCTATTTGGTAATTCCGACATCATGTGTGCTGCATAGTTTACAGATTTTGAGAAATTAGCATTAACTTTCTCCTAGATGAGGCTCTTGCCACGCAATATTTTTTGGAATGACACAGGGCAAATTTATTTTCTTAAAGTTATATTCTAGCTTATGTATTATTCCACAGAGTTAAAAATCTAATATAGTTCTTTCATGCAAGATACACCATAATTAACTAAATGTTTCACTTTCATAGCAGTATGTTTTTCATTTCTCATAGGATTCTCCATAGAATTCATTCTTTAGTTGTTTTTATGAGTTTGGGACTCTTCGAGAAACTTTTAGGTTAATGACTCTCCAAATGCAGGCTGCAAGAATATTTTCTTTTTTTCCTTCCAGTTTTATTGAGATATAATTGACATACAGCACTGTATAAATTTAAGGTGTACAGCATAATGGTTTGACTGACATACATCATGAAATGATTATCATAACACATTTAATATCATAAATTATCATAACATCCTTCATCTCATATGAATACAAAATTAAAGAAATAGAAAAAATTTTTTTCCTTATGATGAAAACTCTTAGGATTTACTGCAAGAATCTTTTCAAATTCTTCTCCAACTGCATCCTGGGGTGGTGGGGAGGTCTGGGGTTTCACCCTGGACTGTGGGAGACCAAGAGTATGAGGACTGTGCTATATAACAGGAAGGTGATGCTGTCGTCTGTCACTGTCACTGGCTCAGGTCAAGTTTGCTTGTATCCTGCCTCTGTCCCCTCCAAGTATCTCTCTTGAATGACCTGCCATCTTGTCTTCTGCTCAGGACTCTCGGTAAGGAAGGCTTAGGAAGCCGGGACTGTGGCCTTGGGGAGGGAGAGGAGGTCATGACCCAGCTATGAGGTAATGGAGCTGCAGAGGATCTGTGGTGGTTCAGGGCTGTGCCTGCCTGGGAGTGCATAGCTGAGTGAGTGTGTGAGTACGGGTAGTTCTCTGACTTTAGATCTCTTTACACATTTGTGTGATTTGACACGTACCTGTGTCTTTAGGTGTGAGTGAGTCTGTGTGTGTGTCTGTGGGAGTATAAGCATGTGTGGGTGTCCTTGGGTGTGTGTGTGCACGTGTGCGTGTGTGTGTTTGTGCCCCTGTCTACGTGTATCTTTGGATGAGTTTGTGTGAGTGTGTGTGTTTCTAGGTTAGGGCATGTCTCTGGGTGTATATTTGTTTGTGTGGACATATCTACATATCTCTGTGTCTCTGGGTGTGTGTACCTCTCAGGGTGGGTGTGTACAGTTCTGGTCGTGAGCCTGTGAAGGTCTGTGGAAAGATGGCGACACACAGCACAATTATTCTGGACCCTGGGGCAGATTAATTGGGCAAAGCCCCCTCTATGGCAAGGTGGTCTGTTACTCCTTTGAGACCCCACCAGGAGTCGGTTCAGAAGGAAAGAATTCCTGATGGAGAAAATAATGAACAGACGTGTGGAATCCCGTCATCTTTCACTGCCTGGGCCCCTTGTCCAGACTAGAGGCTGGGCTGGGCCGGGGGTGGCCGCTGGGCCCAAGACCACACACTCTAGTTCCTGAGACTGGTCTGCTTCGTGTAACCTGAAGCCCCTTGTCTGATATGTTCCAGACGTTCCCACATGCTGGCAGCAAACACAGCCTGAGGTAACACAGCCCCTTTGTCTGACCGTGGCACCGGGAGCCTCTTCTTGGAAATGTGGTCACTGTGGTGTTGAAACCAGGGTGCCTGCCAGCCGTGTCTGAGGGAGAGAGGAAAATACTCACGCCACCCCCAGGTGTTTGCTCTGAGGCCCAGTGACTCTGCAGTGAAGGGCCCTGTGTGTGCTCATGTGTCCAGGAGGAAGCCATGTGCATCTCGGGAGCCAAAGAGGATCAGGGCGTCCCAGACACAGTCAGTGGAAGAAAGGACCCTGGGCCAAAGCCCAACAGACAATGTCCTTCCCCGGGAGATGGACTCAGGGAGAGGAACCCTCAGATTGGTGAGAGGGGCCAGTCCCCAAAGCTCCCTCACTGACCTGCTGTGGCAGCTCATCCACTCAAAGGCCAGTGTCCCAGGAACCCTCAGAGCCCTGGGCCACCAGGACAGTTGGCCACCCGAACCCCCAGGTAGCAAACTAGTGCCTCCTGGGGGGAAGCTGCCTCTTGCCCAAGAAGTGACTCAGGCCCCTGACGGTGGGGTGTAGGGCCCGGGGACCGGGGCGAATCTGAGGGTTTTGCTCACCACCCTTGGACCGGCCAAGGCTGGATTTTCCCGCTGCGTCCAGCCGTGTGCACTTCCCTGGCACCAAGAGCTCAGGGTGGAGGCTTTCAGTGGAGATTTGCGCTGTTAACAGCCGTTGGTCACCTCACATTTGGCTTCCAGAATTAACCTCCCTGAGGTCCTGGTGAGTGCGGCTGGGGACCATAAATGTTTAATTCAAGCACATTCCATTGCTGTTGCAGAGAGGGGGCAGAGAGGTCCTGGCCCTCGTGCAGACTGAGGTTTTGTGATTGCAGAACCAGAGCTGGGTTGGAAGCCGCCAGGTTCTGTGGTGTGAGGAGGGGCTAAGTCAGCCTTTTGTGTTAAGGGTGCAAAGGAGAAACAGCAGGGCAGGGAGGGGGCCCCCAAACAGCATGAGTTTGAGGGCCGGTGCCCCATGGAGACAATCGAGCTGTTAGCTCCCAAAGGGAGCTTTTATAAGGTGGACAAGGAAAGCACCTGGCCCCAGGGGACAATCTGAGCAGCCAAAGTGGGTGGGGGTGAGAAGGGCTGACCTCTGGGGTGGCAGGGTGCTGTACGGTGGCTGTAGGTGTGACCTCAGAAACCTAAGTCAGGGACTTCTGAAGCCAAGGTCTGGTAGGGAGGGGCTTGCCCCCCACTGCCCCCTTCCTGCAGGCTTTTGTGCCCCAATACCTTAGAGCCTGGCATCACCCCTCCTCCTGCTGCCATAGCCTCCCCTACTCAGGCCTCCTTTGCTCTGCCAAAGGGACCCCCAGGAGCCAGCACCTGGTTTGGAGCGTGGGGTACGTACCAGCCGCCAGGCGCAGTTGCTCCTCCTGAATGAGGCTGTCTGTGCCTGGCCACCTGGAAAGGAAGGACCCTGCAGGGAAAGACGCCCTGAGTCCATCAAGTCCAGACACCCCTTTCCAGTGATGGCTTGGAGAGCCTGGAGGGACCCCAGAGTGGACACAGAGGAGCGTGTTACCCCCCGTGGCCTGATGGACTGATCCCAAGGAGGGGCAGCCACCAGGTGACACAGGTCAGACCCCCAGATGGATGGATGAGAACTGGCTGTAGGGATGGGGGCTTCCTGGAGCGCTGGCGGGCCCACCAGGCTCTCCCTGAGCCCAGGAGGTGCCCAACTCACGAAGCTCCAAGAGGCCCAGGGGCCCGCTGGCAGGGGCACCAGGCTTCTGGGATGGTTTGCACGATGGCCCAAAGGAGGGGCGATGATGGGAGGAGGTGACTGGGCGGGAAAGATGTAGGGACAGGTGAGCAGGTTGCCCAGATGGCTGGAGGCCAGAGGGGGGCCAGAAGTGCGGTTCAGGACAAAGGAGGAGTGAGGAGCAGGGAGGAAGGCCAGGCAGCAAGGGAAGAGGGCGGGGGGAGGGGGACTGGTGGCGGAGGGGACTGGTGGGGAGGGGGACTGGCAGGGGAGGGGACTGGCGGGGCAGAGGGACTGGCGGGGCAGGGGGAGCAGGGGACTCCAGGGGATCAGTGGAGGCAGTGGGCCTTGCAGGCTCCAAAGTTAGGAGAGGGCCTGCTGCTGAGAGCTGGGAGCCTGGCTGGGTGAGGGGGAGAAGGAGGGCCAGGCCGAGGGCCGAGAGCAGGGGCCTGCAGCAGGCAGGGGTAGAGGGGAGCAGGTAAGGGGGAAGAGGCAAGGGAAGGCGGAGTGGAAGGCGACGGGCTGGGGACAGCAGAATAACATTAGGGCTGCTTTTTCTTCATTGTTTCCAATGAACAAGGTGAGAGTCTGACCCTGGACTTCTGTCTGCCTCTGTTTCCCCAGACCTTAGGATCAGATAATTCTAGAGAGAGAGAGTAAGATGACCGGAGGCCGTGCTTGCAGCACAGCTGTGCCCATAGTAGAGATGAGGAAACAGAGGCCTGGAAGGAGACCATCAGAGGCAGTGTTTGGACTCGAACAAAGTGTGCTTTTTTTTTTGCAGGAGGCTGGGAAGTGATGGGATCAGGGAATGGGATGAGGAGTCCTGGACCAGGATGGAGGGTGGGCCTGAGCAAGGATCCAGGCTGCAGATGCATCCGGGCTGGAAGACGTGGACCTGGAGACTTTCGGCCCCACGTGGAGACTGTCCTGGTGATTAACACTGTCTCGAGTTCAGAACTTTGAGAATGTTGTTTAATCCGAAGCTTCTGTGCTTTCATCTTATAAATATTCATACCCATGTTCTTTTCATTTAGAAGAGGTGTAGATCCAATTATTTTAATGAACACTGAAAACTTTTCCTTCCGTAATAGCTTTCCCTTCATATAACACTATATGTGTTATGTAACAGAAGTTAAGTTCCTTTACAGAAATCTCTGTAAAGATCATATCATACATAAATTAAGGTTTCTGGTCACCTTAGATTATAGAACAGGTATCCATCCAATTTGTAAGTGTCTACCTTCAAAACCAATAAGCAGGGAATGAAGTTTTGTTCTTGTAACATCCCCTAACATTTTTCTATGCCCTACGGACACCCCTCATAAACAGCGGTGACAACTTGATGGGGCAGGTTCCCCGCGGAGACAGGTGAGGTGGGCTAGAGTTGGGAGGTGAGTTTCTCTAAGCAGCAGAAACACCTTGCGGAAGTTGGTTGGGTGCAGACCGTGCCGTTGTGAGGACAAGGGGTCCGAGGTTCATGCTCGATGAGCCAGGTTTTCTCTCTGACGTTGGAGGCAAAGGCATCCGTGGATGGTGGGGATCCTGGGGAGGGCAGAAGGAGATACGGGAGAGGCTGGGGTGGGTCTGATCTCGCACCAGGAAGGGGTGCTGGTGCTCCAAGACCACCGTTTTGAGTGGCTCCCTTTGCCTCTTGGAGCGTTTTCCGCTGGCTCAGTGGCCTGGGGGTGGAGTGCAGCAGGGGTGGGGACTGACCCGGGCTGGGGATGAACTGGGCAGTGGAGAGGCAGGGGGTGCAGCGGGTGGAGGGAGGGCTCGAGGGAGAGGGGAGCTTTCAGGGGCTGTGGGGTTGGGGGTGCCCAGGGGCGGGAGGCACGAAGAGGAGGAGGTCGCATTGTGAGAGCAGCACGTGCAAATTAAAAGGCGGTGAGGGTAGCAGTTACCTTGGAGCCTCTGGAGCCAGGCAGGTGTGGTTTGCACTGCATCTCAGCTTCTTAATAACTGGGTCATCTTGGGTGCGCTGTTTAACCTCTCGTGTCTCTGTTGCCACACCCATGAATTGGAGGTGCTCATGGGCCCTGCCTCGTGGGGCTTTGCGAGGATGCCGTGAGGTGGTGCAGGTGTGCACTGAGCGCCAGGCCCAGCAGGTACAAACCTGGACTCGCGGCTTGATGACCAGGTCCAGCTGTGCTCCTGGCGCACATGTGGGGCCATGACTCGACCTTGCTGCACCTCAGTCTCCTCGTCTGTAAATGAGGCTAATAATAGTATACGCCTCACGGTTTGTTTGGAGAATGGACTGATTTTATTTATAAGGGCGTAGCCCACGGACTGATCCTCAGGACTGCCTGTGTAAATGGCGGACGATGCTGTCCTGGCATTGCTGAGGTCTCCTGGGGTGGGGGGGTGTCCAGGGATGGAGACTGAGCTACGAGCGGGGAGTGACTGGGAAGATATTTGATGACAATAAAGAGCAGATGTGGAGGCACCACAGCTGCGGGCAACAGGCTCTGGGGACAAAGCGTTTCTGTATGAAAATAGGAGGGTCAGCTTCACTCTTACAGGGACCTGTCAGGCCCTCGGTATTGGAGAAGCTTTTTTAATCCTCCAACTCAGGATTAAAAATTTTTTTAATCAAAATGAATTCAAAGATTTCCAGGAAGGAAATGAACACCATGCTAACTCCAGCTGTAGAGGGGTGAAGATGTACTCGTTATTAATCACTGCAAGACAATTCATGGGAACAAAAGGACATACCATTATACCCCAATTGACAATTTTCTGGCAGCAAAGATAAAAATGTGTGTCAGTGGGAGAGGGTTGGGAAGGAATGTCGTGAGGAGAAAACACAAAAAATAAGTAGGACAGATATAGTAACTAAAGCGTGAAAGAGATTATTACACTCCCATTGCACACGTGGGCTAAGGACAGAGTGCACTTTATGCAACAGGAAATATGAAGAGTAGAATATTCCAGAAGGGTCCACCCTTCCCCCACTCCATCATGTCCCCGGGAAACATACAGTGTAACTGGGAGCTGTGACCTCCGGCAGGTGTCATGGAGCCCCGGAGGCCAGAGGAGAGAAGCCCCCAGGGCCCAGGCAGGAGGGGGACTGGGGCCCTGGATGCCAAGCTGGAGGCGGAAAGGCCAGGAAGCTCCCTCCATGGCTCAGCCCAGGTCACTCTCCCCGTTGAGGGCCAGACCCCCGAGGGGCCTTGGAGAACCTGGACAAGAAAGCCAGGGGCGGTAACTTGGAGGCATCTACATTCAGATGCTTCCTCGAAGTGCTGGCCCTGCTTACACATAAATCGCAGAACCCTTCCTCCCTTGTGGAGGGGAAGCTTTGGATGCCCATCTTTTCTAGAGCCCTGTGGTCTTTACACCCTTCATGGTGAAGGGCCCCTCTGATGCTGCGGAATTTCGGCGTCTGCCTTGGAGTCCACCTTGTCTGAGTCCTGCACCCTCGGGGGACTCCAGATCGCATTAGGGCCAAAAGCAGCAACAGGGAGGACAATTGTGGGGGGCAGGGAGCTCTGAAGAAATGACCAGAGTCATGACAGGAACCGAAGGGAAAGCCCACACCCAGCTATCTGAGCACCCAGAACTTTCTGCCTTAACCTTGCACTACATTTCTAGCGAGAGCTGGAAGGGGCGTGTGGGAGGGGAATGGGTGAATCCTAAAGGGCTGCTATGCCCTAGTAGGTTCTACTTGCTAGGAAGCGTCTAGACCTTGATGCTGTCAGCTACCCACGTGCCCACTTTCAGGGAGGCTGGATGCTGCCCGTCTCTGTGGGTGCTACTAAGGTTCAGCTGATTTGCCAACAACTAGGGGGCCTGGTGGGGTGGTCCTCAGGGACTTGGTTCAGACCCCCCGGAAAGGGCCTCATTTGTGCTCCAGTGGACTGAGTTAGGCAGGCTAAATGCATAGGTTGAGCTTAGGGACAGATCTGTGGCAGAGCCTGGAGGTGTGGCGCTGAGGGTGCCTCCCTGCCTTTCCGTCCTCAGTTTCTCCTGCCCTCCCCTCTCTGTCCAGGCTGCCTCATGTCTGGGACCCCATCCCCTTCTATCAGGAAGGTTTCATTCTCCACGTTGCTGCTTTCCTTTTCTCCTAAGAGACCCTTGAGGCAGACATAACGTCAATGGGGGCCGAGGGGTCTCAGCATCGTGAAGTACCAGACACTTGCTGGGGCTCTGAGCCCTGCGGTCATGCCGACTCCTAAAAGCAGTGTTCTGAGGCAGGTCCTGCTGTCTGTCTTGACCACCACTGCCTGGTAAGGAGTTTGTTGATTGAATGAATGTCTGACCCCCAATTTACAGAAGTTAGGCAACGAGCCAAATTTACAAAGCGGCTGCATGGGAAGCGGTTACTGAGCCCGGCCCGCCTGAGGCTCTCGCCGGAATCAGGCTGCCTCTGATGACAACGAACCTTCCCTCAAACCACCCGACACCCCCTTCCCTTCCTGATTCCTTCCTCTTACTGCTGTTGCCCTCACTCCACACTGACCCTGCCCCCCGAGTGGGTCTGTCCTGTGTCCAATTCTTGAACTGCCCCAGCCCACGGTAGCTGGTCCTGATTTGGCTGGGTGTGAGAAGAAAAGCTCTGGACTATGTCAGAGCATTCTGTTTTATTGGATAGCTTCCTGTATGACATTCTGATCCAGTGCATACGTTCCCTGGGGCCCCTGAGCACCCCTGCCCCTGCTGCTGTCTGGCCAGCCCTTCGACTCTACAGAGGAACCCCCGGATCCCCCCAAACGCCACGCTCCTCCATCCTCGTGACTGCCCTTGGCTGTTCTCTGTGCCTCTAGAATCCTCCTTCCCCACCTTGTCCCTCCCCCTGTTCCCTGAGTAGCTCCTCTGGGCAGGGTTGGGAGGCATCCTATGTGACTGTGACCCAGCACTTACAGCCTGCAATGCACACACCACACACACCCCCACCCCCGCCTCCCTCTCCCACAGTGGTGGGCAACTCTGGATGGAGCTGGATGGAGAAGCCGGAGCCATGGGTCAGCCCTGGGTAAGTCCTTGACTGGTCCGCCCCTAACGAGCCAGCGCACTCTGAGCCTCCCTGAACCACACGTTCCCCTGCCAGGGGTCCACTCTCTTGATGAGGGTCGTTCCCCTGCCAGGGGTCCACTCCCTTGATGAGGGTCGTTCCCCTGCCAGGGGCCCACTCCCTTGATGAGGGTCGTTAGCAAAGGTCTTCAAGAAAGGGAGGTGGAAGATGACTTGTCTTTGCATTAAAAGGGAGAAAATTAGGACCCACATATGTGTACATGCTTGTATAGAAACTGTGATAGAAGCTGCAATCAGCGGCACCCTGAGGGTAGGTGGGTGCTGGGCACAGACGTTTTACTGTATGTTTACATGTGTATTTGAATCACGTGTTTGCGTTCCAAATTTAAAATAAAAAGCAACAGTAATAAAACACAGAAATATTCATTAACAACAACAAAAAAGATAGCCAGAACGGGAGGTGGGTAAGGCTCCCTTTGAGGAGGGCCTGAGCTGTGAGTCCTTCTCTGTGGGCCCCTCGAGGCTGACCCCTTCCCGGAGCTCCCACGCTGCAGGCCCTGGACACCTGCCCATCTCCTCCCTGCTGCTTTCCCCACGGACTCCTGGCCTCCTGCAGCTTCACCCAGGGTGCCCTGGCCTGGCCGCCTCACCTCGTCTTAGATTGGGCCAGGGGCCTGGGGTGGCCTCGCTTGGGGAAGGACTGCCCGCTGCCCCGCCTTGAGCCCAGGCCGGCTTGTGTTCCATGGCCCAGGGCAGTGAGTGAACTTGGTTCTACCCATAGCACAAGCACGAGTGTGACTGGATCGGAGACGGTGAGAACTTAAAGTGTTCTGTCAAGGTCTTCACCGAATGACGAGGAGCCCGTGCTCTGGAGGGCCAGGTGACTCGCCCACAGTCACACACAAGCTACTGTTTATACAGAGACAGAGTCTGCTGGGATAAATCACCCCGACCCACTTTGGAGAGTTTCTATTCCTGTAGATGCCTGAAAGCCCCGGCCTGCCAGGCCTGTAGAAACAGCCCGTGCCTCAGTCTTTCGTGGGATCTCCTAGTCCCTCCTGGGCAGGAAGCGGAATCTGCCAGGCTGCGTTTCAGCCCAGACTTTTCTGAATGTCTGGAACCTGCACGGGTTCCTTGCTGACAGCCTCCTGGGGCCCATGGGTGACACTTGGCTCTTCCTGCCCTGGAGATGGGCCGCCCCGGGGAAACCTCTGCTCACAGGGCCCTTGGGAGGGATGCAGCCCAAGGCTGACCCAAGTCCCTGTGGAGGCCAGGCGCAGAGAAGCTAGGACCAAGGAGCAACATCGCGGGCATGCCCTGCTGACCGTCCCTGAGGACACGCAGGCAGGGGCTGAGGTCTCCTAGGCTGGACCTTCCCAACCCACAAGTCCTGAAATATGAAGGTGTCCAGCACCACCTTCTTTTCTGTGGGCAGTACTTCTGAATCCTAAACCCCAGAAGCGCTGGAAGCCATGACAGCCCTTTTCAGATGCTGGCTGTCCCTGTGTGATGCCAAGCTCAGAATGTCTGCTGCGTGAGATGGTCCCTCCTCTTCCAGAGGCTTCTCACACCTCGGCTCAGGCGGTGCCTCTTGACATTTTTTTGGGGAAGCTGAGTGAGTGCGCAGACCCTCTGAGAGGACACAAGAACTTAGAGCCTCTTCCTGGCAACATGTCCGCCACCCCAGGCCGCATTCTAGCTGCACTTAGAGAGGAGGGAGACCCACGGAGCCCCTCTCCTGACCCGAGAGAAGGAGCCCCTCTCCTGACCCGAGAGAAGGAGCCCCTGTCCTGACCCGAGAGAAGGAGCCCCTTGGCCAGACAAGGCTGCTGCGGAGCTGCTTGAAGAGAATGTGGTCCCACCCCCGCATTTCACAGGTGAGGAAGCTGAGACCCAGAGAGGGAAGTGACTCTCGACAGAGCAGGCTGGTGACCAAGCTGGGAGGAGAAATGACATCTCACAACTCCATCGGCTGCACTGGACCCCCTACAGGTAATAGCCCCTGGGCCGCTCCGAAAACCCGACACACAGAACCACACACTGACCTTGCTCTCTGGGACTGCGGGCGACTTTCCTGAGGTCAACCGGGTCCTCGGGTCCTGGGCTCTGTCCACACCTGCCCCGATTCGGCGGGCCTTCCCAGACGGCAGGGGTAGTGGCAGCCCCGGGCAGCCTCCGTGACAGCGGCAGTGGCAGCGGAGGGCTGGTTTGTCCCTGACTGCAGGTGACATTTTCTACGAACCCTCAACTTCCTCCTGATTTGACTCAGGGTGGCAGCATCTTGCCTGAGTGGGGAAACCTCGCTGTAGGCAGTGCAGGAGCCTTCCCCTTGGGAGCTCGGCTTGCGTGCCACCACCCTCCACTGCCCTGGCTGCCTGCTGCCCTGGAATCTGGCCAGGAAAGCACAACGAGCCCAAGATTACAAACTCTAGGAATCACCCTGCAGCCCCTGAGTGGGGTGCTCGTGGCAGGCTAGAGCCATGCTTGGGAGTCCAGGCCAGCCACTCGCCAGCTGTGTAACTTCCCTGGCCTCAGTGTACCTCTCTGGGGAATGGGAGCATTAATAGTTTCTTCCTCATGGGGCTCTGGAGAGCAGTAAGTGATGGAAGTGCTTGTTCCCCCTCCCCACCCCAGTTAGCACCCAGCAAGCTTTGGATACCGTTATGTCTTATAACTAGATTATCCTCGAACCCTCGGAGAGGCTGGGAGGGAAGATACAGCAGCATGGAGAACCCTGAGGAGTCCAGATCTTTCTTAAGAGTGGAGGTGGAGAATGGGAAGTCAGGAAATGTCTGCAGGACTGGCCTGGGCTGGGCTTTGCGCTCTTGGGGTGGTGGAGCTGGGGCAGAGATGTGCACAGTGCAGCTCAGGGCTCCGTGGAAGGCTTGGTGCTCTCAGGTCTGGCTGGCTGTCTCAGCTCCACGGGGAACGCCTGTCACCCTGGAGCTGCCCCAGACCAGGTCGTTAATTCAGTCCCTCTTTCATTTAATAAGTCCTTTTTTTTTTTTTTTTGCGGCACGCGGGCCTCTCCCGTTGCGGAGCACAGGCTCCGGACGCACGGGATCAGCGGCCGTGGCTCACGGGCCGAGCCGCTCCGCGGCATGTGGGATCTTCCCAGACCAGGGCACGAACCCGCGTCCCCTGCATCGGCAGGCGGATTCTCAACCACTGCGCCACCAGGGAAGCCCTAATAAGCCCTTTTTGACGGACTGTTATATCACCTTCCCGGAGTTGCTTGCGGATGACAGGACACTCACCCCAATGGCACACAGATGCTGTTAACAGCTCCACCCGGCCACAGCAGGGACATCATATCAGATGATACGGTGGATCAGGGAAGTGGACTGGAGGAAGGGATGGGGTTTTTAGGAGGGGAGGGGCGTCTGAGTGTATCAGACTCTGTTGGGTGGTGCCAGGCACTGGGAGGGGTGAGGAAGGGGGTGCTGGGAGTCCCGAATATACCGGCTCCTCTTGCTCATGATGCCGGTGGGGATGGGGTGAGGGAAAGATGGAGAGACGCAGAATGTGAGCTCCAGGGAGGCCCCTCACCACCTGTTTGATCTTGGGTAGACTCTAACTTCTGTGAGCCCCGCTGTCTTCATCTGTAAAGTGGGCATAATTATAACAGCATCCCAGGAATGTACCAAGTTCTCTCCTTAGAGCACTTAGCACAGAGGGGCCATATCTCAAGTCCCTGAGCTGGCCCCTGCACTCCCCCAGTCTCATTTCACCCCCACCAAGCTCAGAGTACAGCTACAGCAAAATTCTGGACTCCCGGAGATTCTTTCTATGTGCCCCATCCCCCCGTGTCCTGTTCTTTCTTAATCGTGCCCAGAAGCCCAGCTCACACTGCAGTACTGGTAACAGATAACTGCATCCAAGTAAACATTCATATTCTAACTGTGGCATTCACCACTGCGCCCCCAGAGGAGATTGGGATTTCAGGCAAGGAACTTGGTCCTGCGGAATGTTCCTCTTCAAACGACGTCCCTCAGGCTGTACCAGCTCTGCTCAGCCCCAGGCTGGGACTCCCATCTCTGAGTTGGCTCCCACCAGAGTGCTCCCTGAGGATGAGGGATTCGGCAGCACAAGAGAAGCATCTTCCGGGCTTCCCTGGTGGCGCAGTGGTTGGGAGTCTGCCTGCCGATGCAGGAGATGTGGGTTCATGCCCCGGTCCGGGAAGATCCCACATGCCGCAGAGCAGCTGGGCCCGTGAGCCATGGCCGCCGAGCCTGCGTGTCCGGAGCCTGTGCTCTGCAAAGGGAGAGGCCACAAGAGTGAGAGGCCCGAATACCGCAAAAAAAAAAAAAAAGAGAGAGAGAGAAGCATCGTCTTAGCCCGTAAGCCACCTAAAGTTGCATTTTTCCCATTGCTGGTGTTTTCTGGAAAATCCAGGACTTTCCAGGAAGGAAGGCTGGCTTGGTCTGAGCCACAGCTGCGTTTAGATGCCCCCGCTGTACACACACGGGATCAGGGCTGCCCCAAGTGGGATGCTGGGTCCTTGAAGATGTAGGCAGACTGGGCCCTGACAGCTGCAGGAATCACAGCCCAGAATGGGGCCGAGTTGGCAGTAAGAGAGCCCCTTGGTGAGGCCACGGGCTCCAGGACCCCAGGGCTGGGCAGTGCTGTTTGGATGAGAGAACCCAGACAGAGGCCCCACAGCCAGAGAGAGCCAGGAGCAGAACAGGGGCCTCTGGACTCCCAGCCCAGTCTTTTATCCTGTACGAGATGTTTTCTCTCCTCTTCACTAAACATTAGAAAACAATATATTGACAGAATATTCTATTTCAGGGTTTAAAAAGAAAACCTCTCATATACATGAATTTTCTTGACAACATTCTGAATAAACAGATATTCTGCCTTTGCTTGCATACCTCTGGGGACAGAGAGCTCATTACATGACCGTTTGGTCTGCTCTCCGACTTCTGGTAGCAAGATAGATCTACTTTTTACAGCACCTGGAAACCGTTTCTTTTGTGGCCCTGTGGAGTCACACAGTGGAGCTTGTCTTGAGCCTTGGAGACGCTGATATGTCTATTATTTTATAGATTATGAACAACCCTAGTCCTTCCTTTACATTCCCAGTCCCTCCGCATGCAGCCCCTGCAGACATACAGCCTCTGGTGCCTGGGTGGTCAGAGCAGCGCAAGGGCCACTTGTCACAGGTCCGCCACGCTCCTCTTCTAGATTTTCCGAGTGTAGCCGGGGTTCACCTCGTTTGTCACTGTCTTCCTGTTTACGAGACTACTTAGGAATTATTTTCCTTTCAGCGGTGACTGCATCTGTGTTTTATATATAAATATTTGTTCCTTTCCAATATTTCAGTAATGTACTTCTGATTTTATCTTTGACACATTACCTAAGAGACTGCTAAGAGAATGCATAAAAATGCTTATTATATATTATTACTATCGCGGTGCTGCAGCAAATGGATCTGAGAACAGAAGAGTGGAATTGCCATTGCCTTGGAGTCCTTGGCTGGGCTCAGGAATGGGATGAGTTTGTTGAAAGACACTTGTCCTCTCCCCAAGAGAGTGTATTCCGTTGATTTATGACGTAGTTCTCACCAATCTGCTAGTTCTGCCTTATTCATTGGGCTCTAAACAGCTCTGCCTACTTGATCTGTGATATTCTAAGAGGGGAGCATTAAGGTCTCTACGTACAATTATATTTCTATTTCTACTTTGTTTTGTATTTCTGCTTGTTCCCATCATGGATTTCTTGGCTATGCTCATTGGAACATAAATTTTACGTATTAATTGTTTACTATAACATTTACCTTGTGGGGTTTCTGTGTTACTCTCTCAGTTCTTTTTACTAAAAAGAATTATTTTGTCATATTTCCTTCTTTCCTAGCGTTCTGTGTGCCTGATAATCCATAGATTATCTTATCATTTTACTCTATCTATGCCTTTTTGGTTTTTTGTGTGTTTCTTATTGGCACAAGATGATTGAGTTTTAATATTTTATCGGCTTCCCCCTTTGATAAGAAGTATTATAGTTAATATAATTGTTAGGGAGTATTATAATTTTTATTATAATTGTTACATTTGTCTAAACCTCCATGGGGTTGCCCATCTGCTTTCTATATTGAGACATTGCAGTTTTTTTTCACTTTCAGTGTCTACTGTGAATTTTCTCTTCCTTTGTCCCTTTAAAATAGACAAGACAATTTAACCTAAATACCCACGTTAGAAAATAGTTAAATTTTAATGTCCACATTTGTTTCTACTAATAGCTCTCTGAACTTTGTGTTTAAACGTCTTCCCTCCCCTTCACCCACTCTCTGGCACTCAATGTTCATCTGGCATTTTAAGCCTCTTTCATATTCTTCTTTCCTCCTTATGCACAATTTTCACGATGTGATGGCTGACCTGCGGACTGAGGAAACTTTGCTTTTTGTCGGGTATCGGGCTCTTGTGCCTGTTCTCCGGTCGCTTAGGTGGCACCAGCTTCCTCACTTGTCCAATTCTCTGTCACTTCAGACTTTGTTCCCAAGTCCCTCTGACACTCCATGTTGAAATCTTTGACCTGGCAAGATTTATGCCTCATCAACTGAGCATCTGTTAGTTCAATGCATTCCTTTAAATTCTGTGTAAACCTCCCTTCCGCTCCCACCTTGCCTCAAGCACACACCCAGATGTTGCTTCTTTTAAGGGAAAGTCAAAAGCTGTTCTTATTTTTCTTCTTTTTCCCCAGCATTTAATGCATTAAACAATTTTTCAATTGTTTTCATTTTATCATTAGAAAAATACACACACACACAAAACAGTGAGATAAAGATAAAAGATTTAAAAATCACCCCCCATCTAACTGTTAGAATGCAACCAACGTTTGGTATTTGGAAACTTTTTCTAGGATTTTTTCCCTCTGTGTGGGTTTTTAAAATCGTATTTGAAGTCATTCTGAATGTATAATTCTGTAGTTTGTGGGTTTCTTATTTAATGTAGTCAGTATAAACATAACATAGGCAGACAAAAATTTTCCATTGACTAGATTTACCGTAGTGAAATTAAGCTCTTGTTGACATTTAAATGCATGCGTGTATTTTTTGCTATCAGAAAAAAATATTAAAGTGAACATATTTCTGTACATATTTTTTCCTTCTTTTGCATAATTTACTTAAGGTAAATTTTTAGAATCTCTGAATGAAAGACTAATAAGATTTCTAGGGCTTGTAATATAAGTTATCAACATCCCAAGGTTGGGTACTTTTGTGTATACTCACCAGTATATTGGTGACTTTCACGGAACCCTTGCCAGCTTCTTTGATTATATAAGCAAAAATTTTATTTCTTAGTAAATCTTATGGGAATTATTTGTGTCCTTTGCCTGTTTATCTATTGTGGGTCTTGATGTTACACATTTTTTAATATTCTTCATAGAGAAGGAACATCATTTAACCTATTTGTTGTACTTCCTTTCCTCCAGTATATTATCTGATGTTAAACTTTTTTTTTTTTTTTTTAATTTATTTTTGGCTGTGTTGGGTCTTCGTTTCTGTGCGTGGGCTTTCTCTAGTTGTGGCGAACTGGGGCCACTCTTCATCGCGGTGCGCGGGCTTCTCACTGTTGCGGCCTCTCTTGTTGCGGAGCGCAAGCTCCAGACGCGCAGGCTCAGTAGTTGTTGCTCACGGGCCTAGTTGCTCCGTGGCATGTGGGATCCTCCCAGACCAGGGCTCGAACCCGTGTCCCCTGCATTGGCAGGCAGATTTTCAACCACTGCGCCACCAGGGAAGCCCTGTTAAACTTTTTTAACAAAAATAAATTTTCTAATTTTGTGCACTCAAACCTGTCCTGTCTGTTTTCTGATTCTTTTGCTTTTCAGCCATTCTGACAAAGAGCTTTTCTTTCCCTCCACTGGCTTTTATAAATTGACCACTAATTTTTCATCTAGTTTTTCTATGATTTGATTTTTTTGAAATTTAATTTATTGATGAATTTGGAATTTCTTTTGCTACTTGGTGTGAGATGAGGATCTGAAAGTTGTTTTTACCCCCGAATTGTTCACTGATAGTCTCAACATCATTTATTGACTAAGATTTCCATTTGCATTATCGATTCAGGGGAATACCTCATTTCTTCTTCTGGGTTCTGTTAATTGTCTAGCACATTATTTGGAACTTCTGGGAGTTGGCAAGTGTCCAATTTCAACAAGAATGCCTCTTTTTTTTTTTTTAACCATTAAATGTAAAGTTGGCTATTAAAGTGAACAGGTTACTCTTTATCAGGTGTTGTAAGAAGTATCCTATTCCTTCATCTAAATGACTTTTGTGGAAAAACTATCATACAACGAGATGGCTTTTCGTTTTTGCCGTGATGACGTAACGCACAGTATCAACAAATTTCCTGACATTGAAAAGGCCTTACGTTGGTAAATCTGACTTGGTAAAACGATGATTTATAATTTTAATATACTGAGTTCTATTTGGTAATATTGTAACTCAGATGTTTGCATCTATATTCATACATGCATTTGAGCAATTGTTTTTCTCTTTTGTGCTACATTTGTCAAGTTTTGGTATTTGGGTAAATTAGTTTCATAACAGAAATTCATTATTATTATCTTATGTTCTGAAATTGTTTACAGAGTATGAGAATCATCTCGACCTTGAAGTTTAAAATATGCTAGAGCCAAACAAAATTATGTTAGAAACTGTTTATTCTTTGATAACATTCTCAGTTTCATTCATGGTTGTTGATCTAATCAATACTACTTGGGTTAACTCGTATTACTTGTAGTAAATTATGTTTTGCCCCTAAATTTTCAACTACTTCAAGGTTTTAAAATGGATTAGCACACAAGTAATAAGGTCATTTTTTCTCATTTTTTCTCTCTTCTCTATCTAAGCTTACATTGCCTTCTTATTTATATTACAATACTGCTTCTGTTTTATGTTTTGGTTTTTTGGCCTCTGGGCATGTGGGATCTTAGCTCCCCGACCAGGGATTGAACCTGCACCCTCTGCATTGGAAAGTGAAGTCTTAACCACTGGACCACCAGGGAAGTCCCCAATTTCTGCTTTTCTTTTAATGGAAGGTTTTGTTTTTGCTAGGCAGGTAATTCATCTTGACAACTGTTTCTTGGATACTTGAGAAAAATGTGGATTGCCTATTTATTTAAAATCAAATCTAAGAGCTATTAATTAAATTATATTCATTATACTATTTATATAATTATATATTCTAATTTATACTTTGCCAACTCGATCTGTTCAAATCTATAGTATATTAAAATCTGACACTACCATACCTTTGCCAATGGCTCTTGAATTTTAACAATCGTACTTTATGTACTTTTATACAACAACCTTCAGTGCATAAGATTACTATATTTACCTTTAAGATCTTTCTTTCATTAATATAAAATAAACTTTTTAATCCTGATATGTAGTTTTATTGTTAATTCTACAGTGCTAGGTATGAATATTGCCACTCTGACTTTCCTTTTGTTTATATTTGTCCTCTATCTCATCGTGGGACTTTTACTTTGAATATTTCTCTGTCATTAAGTAAGTGTGTCCTTTATAAGCAACAAAGAGTCGAATTTTATTTTGTAATTGAACTGAAAATGTTGGTTAATTTAAGTATTTTGAAATTTTCATATTTATTGCTGTGATTTCTATGCTTAGGTACTTTTTCCCATTCTATTTACTTCTTTGCTATTTTGTCTGATTTCTTTGTTTCCTTTTATCTTTTTTAGTGATTTTGAGGATAAGCATCCTGTTTGTAATAGTAAGTGGTTACTTCAAGGTTTAAAAAAATCGTACAGGGCTTCCCTGGTGGTGCAGTGGTTGAGAGTCCGCCTGCCGATGCAGGGGACATGGGTTCGTGCCCCGGTCTGGGAGGATCCCACATGCCGCGGAGCGGTTGGGCCCGTGAGCCATGGCCGCTGAGCCTGCGCGTCCGGAGCCTGTGCTCTGCAACGGGAGAGGCCACAACAGTGAGAGGCCCGCGTACCGCAAAAAACAAAAACAAAAACAAAAACATATGCTTTCTGTAAAATTCACGTTTAAAAAAACAGAACAATGACTTTCTTTTATAAAGTGTATTCTTCATTTTTAAAAAATAAATTTATTTATTTATTTTTGGCTGCTTTGGGTCTTCGTTGCTGCACGCAGGCTTTCTCTTGTTGTGGCGAGCAGGGGTTACCCCTTGCCGCGGTGCACGAGCCTCTCATTGTGGCGGCTTCTCTTGTTGCGGAGCCCAGGCTTTACGCTCGTGGGCTTAGTAGTTGTGGCATGCAGGCTCAGTAGCTGTGGCTCGTGGGCTCCGGAGCGCAAGCTCTGTAGTCGTGGTGCACGGGCTTAGTTGCTCTGCAGCATGTGGGATCTTCCCGGATCAGGGCTCGAACCCGCGTCCCCTGCATTGGCAGGCGGATTCCTAACCACTGCGCCACCAGGGAAGCCCCAGAACAATGACTTTTACTTTCGTTTTACAGAGTATTTGCTCCACCTGTGTTCCAGTACTCTCCACCACCCCTGCCTCCTTCAATCCAAGAACATCTTCCTTCTTTGTTAATTTATCTGAGGTATTACAGCTTGTCTTTTTTTAAAGACATGGATGATCTCTTTTACTGTTTTTTCTTTTAAATCTTTAACTATATTCATCATAGCTTCATTCTCTTTCCAGTCTCCTGCTTTTAATGCTCAGCTCCAAGCTTTCCCACCTAGATGTTTGCATCCTTTATGGTTAGTATCTCTTGGAGATCTAAAGTTTTGCCTCCTGGAGGCAGTTTTCTCCTGGAAGCCACACATACCTGAGTGTGGCTTTCTATGATCTTCACACCTGAACAGCCACCCAGTTGGGCACGGAATTCGTGTTGCTCAAATTTTCTCCCTCAAAACTTTTCTGGTATTAATTATTTTTCCAGAGAGTTTTCCAGGAGACTGGGTTGGTTTGTTCACAGATGTTTGTAAGGTTCCGTATTAATGACATTTAAAGGTATAAGTGGGACATCTGGGAGTGGTTTTCTTTCCAAAAATTTTGCGTGAGACGTGGCTCCTCTAACCCAAGTTCTCATCTTCTCTGCTGTTCATTTCAGTGCAGCCCCACCTCTCAGGCATAAGCTGCTGGTGGTTAACAAAGGTCCTCTCAGGCCCTTCACGTCTATTCACAGACCCGATTTGCTTGACCCATGACCTTTCCCCATTCATTCTATTTCCTTCCTAGCATGAGGCTGGGACCAGGGCCCTGGTGACTGACAGCCCAGCTGGGGCCATGCTCACCTTGGGCTGCTTCTAGCTAACGACTGGGCTCCATGGAAGCACTGGTCCTGGGAAATTCCTGCTAGATGTGGAACTTCTCCAATGGGCAACTTGTGCTTAGGGACCCTCCGTCGACCTGGCCCATCATTCTCAGAGCTGCACTGTGGTCTGAGGGCTCTCCCTGTCCATGCCTATCCCTTTCCCTTTATCCCTCACAGGCCTTTCCCCTAGTAAATCTGTCAAATGTCTAATATTGTCTAAGCATCCACTTCACAGCCTCCCACCCACCCACCTTACACTGCGGTCAGTTGGTTGCAGTGGGTCCCTGAGTTGACCGTAACAGGAGCTATCGACAGCCCCAGGCAACGGATCAAGAGTGGGGAGGTTGCTGGCTCCTACTACCAAGTAGATTGGTTTTTACTGGCAGCCCATCTTTGAGAAAAAAATGAGTATTTTATCTCTTGCTGCAGCCTGAAGCCTTTTTATCTTATTCCAGTGAAGTTCCTGATCATTTTATAAAAAAGATTGTTTAAAAGATGGTTTCCTTGAACTTTCAGAGGGAATTCAGAGGATTAATTTTTTAGAGTTTCTGCTCACTCTACCATTAGCTGGAAGTATTTTTTTCAACCTAATTTCTTTTTGCTAGTCCACAGAGTGCTTTTCTAGCTTCAAAAATTACCGTTTGAAAAGCCCCCATTTGAAGTCATTCAGGGGACTTCCCTGGTGGTCCAGTGGTTAAGACTCCTCACTCCCATTGCAGGGGGCCTGGGTTCAATCCCTGGTCAGGGAACTAGATCCCACATGCCACAGCTAAGAGACCGCCGCAACTAAGACCCGGCACAGCCAAGTAAATAAATAAGTATTTTTAAAAAATGAAGTAATTCAGCAATTCAAATGTGACCTTTAGGATCGTGCTGCTGAAGGACGCTGATAGCTGAGTTTTGTCTCTTTTCCACACAAACACCTGGTACAATCAATTCAGACAAATCCCAGCATCCTAGAATGGATGCTTTCCGTCAGGCCATTTTTCTCTGTTTTGCATCGGTTTGTTCAATTCAGCCATGTTGTGGGCTTGAGTTTGGGTTTATCTCTGAGCATCACCGACTTTTTTCTTGGCCACTTCAGTTCTAATCTTTGAATCATCAGCGATGTGCGCTGGGTTCACCCATGGAGTCTGCCTGAGCATGACCCAGCCAAAAACAGATGCCCAAGTTCCTTTTTTTGCAGTCTTGTCGAATCTCTTTAAGCACAAGCTTGTATTTGTTCTTATCTTTGCGGTTCTTGGTTTTCTGCTGTTTCTGATGTTGAAGGTGACTTCTCTGAGCCAAATGAGTCTTCCTCTTTGGTGCTGCAACACCTTTCAGTTGGATCGAATTGGGTTCTTGCCCGTTCTCACCATTTTTCTTTTCTTTTTTTTTTTTTTTGTGGTACGTGGGCCTCTCACTGTTGTGGCCTCTCCCGTTGCGGAGCACAGGCTCCGGACGCGCAGGCTCAGCGGCCATGGCTCACGGGCCCAGCCGCTCCGCGGCACGTGGGATCTTCCCGGACCGGGACACGAACCTGCGTCCCCTGCATCGGCAGGCGGACTCTCAACCACTGCGCCACCAGGGAAGCCCCTTCTCACCATTTTTGAAATTTATCTTGTCGGTTCCAAACTATTCTAGCTATTGTTTGAGATGCTCTTGGTGGATAGTTCGGCATGTTTTTGGGAGGGGGCAGCCTGCCAGCCTGCAGTTAATTTATTCCAGGCACCCTAGTGTTGGGGCAGGTGCACCTGGGGCTTATGCTGCACACCTTCAGGAGGTGCCATTCACACAGACCACAGGAGTCTGGAGCTTTGGATATGAGCAAATACATTTTCCTAGATCTCTCATGACATAAACCTATAAGAAAAGTTAGCACATAGGAAAATGTAGAATTTTTGGAAAGCCACCAAATCAAATAATGTATATTACATATTTACTATATATAGTGCTCAATGGATGAGAGATAAATGTGCTTTTTTGTTTTGTTTTTTGCTAGCAGTTAGAGGGGGTTTTGGAATGGCATTCTCTATAGGGTCTTAAAAGTACTCAGCTCCTTCTTTCCCAAGGGCTTGTGACTTCCCTCTCTCTGCTGGCTTCCAGCTTCCATCTGCAGCCACAGCTGCAGCCTTGATCATCTTGTCCCTGAGGCCAGCTCTAATTTTCTACCTGTCCAAAGGCCTTTCTTTGCCTTGAGGAGACCTCAAGCCCTTACTTCATTCCCTCTGGGAATGTTCTTTCTTCCATGTTTCTCCAATTTCTGTCTGGTTTTCTCCTCGGAGAACAAGAGGCTTTAGCAGCTTCAGACTTTATCCTCCCAACTCCAAAGCCCCAACCCCCTTCCTAGAAACCCAAGCAAGAGTTTCATTGCTTTTCATTGCCTCTGGGTCTATTGTTCATCCCTGGACCTATAAATGGACCGATGACAGTGTCCAGGGGAATGTGATGCCCTGATTGCCACCAGCCCTACATTCGGGGGTGGGGTGAGCTCTGTCCAGCCTTAGGCGTGGGGGTGGGGTGGAGCAGAGGGGCAACATATAAAGAGGAGCTGGGTCCTGAAAAGAGCATTTGAAGCTGTACGATCTGCAGCTCAAGTCAGCCCTGCCCTAGTTTTCATGTTTCCAGTTCTGTGAAATTCACTCTTTGATGAAACCAGTTTGGGTCAGGGCTTATGTTGTTGTTACTACTTTCAACAGAAAGACTTCTGATTGGAAAAAAAGGGACAGTTGCTTGTGCACAATTCTGTTTTTATTAAAGATAAAGGCACACACGTGTGTGTATGTGTACAGAAAGAGTCTGGAATTATATATATACTTTATATATATATATATATATACCCATACATATACGTACATATATATATATATATGCACATACACACACATATACGTAAAGTAACAGTGGTTCTATCTGGGCCACAGATTTTGAGGTAATTTTTCGTCCTGTGTTTTCTGATCGTTATTCAAAGAGCATAGATTGCTGTGTGAGAAAGGGGTCATGTTTATGATTCTTGACCAAGTCGTGTGAATCCATCAGTTCTAGAGAGTAAGAGGACCTTCATCTCATCTACCGTTGACGTTGTAGGAAGGAACATGAGCCAGCGAAGCCAGAGTGAGAACTGCTCCTTCCATGACGTGGAGGTGCTGATGAAAACCGTGCAGCTGGCTGTCCACACCCCTACCTTCCTCCTCGGTCTGCTCCTCAATCTGCTCGCCATCCGAGGCTTCAGCTCCTTCCTGAAGAAGAGGTGGCCCTGCTATGCTGCCACCTCCATCTACATGATCAACCTGGCGGTCTTCGACCTGCTGCTGGTGTTCTCTCTGCCATTCAAGATGGCCCTGTCTCACGTGAAGGCTCCCCTTCTGCCCTTCTGTACCCTCGTGGAGTGCCTCTACTTCATTAGCATGTATGGGAGCATCTTTACTGTCTGCTTCATCAGCCTGGACAGATTCTTGGCCATCCGGTACCCGCTCTTGGTCAGCCACCTCCGGTCCCCCAGGAAGACCTTTGGGATCTGCTGCACCATCTGGGTCCTGGTGTGGGTGGGGAGCACCCCTATCTATAGCTTCCATGGGAAAGTGGAAAACTACACGTGCTTCCACAACATGTCTGACGGCACCTGGAGTGCCAAGGTCTTCTTCCCTCTTGAGGTCTTCGGCTTCCTTCTTCCCATGAGCATCATGGGTTTCTGCTCCTCCAGGAGCATTTGCATTCTGGTCGCCCGTCGGGACCACACCCAGGACTGGGTCCAGCAGAAGGCCTGTATCTGGACCATCGCGGCCAGTCTGGCTGTCTTTGTGATCTCCTTTCTCCCAGTCCACCTGAGTTTCCTCTTGCAGTTCCTGGTGAGGAATGGCTTTATCGTGGAGTGCAGAGCCAGGCAGAACATCATCTTGTTCCTGCAATTGTCCATGTGTTTCTCCAATGTCAACTGCTGCTTGGATGTTTTCTGCTACTACTTTGTCATCAAAGAATTCCGCATGGACATGATGGCCCACCAACCTTCCAGGGTCCAGCTGGTCCTCCAGAATTCCATGACCACTGTGGCTAAGGGAAGAAAGCTGTGCTTGGAGGAAGGAAACCTCAGTCTGAATTCCATAGCAGATACCTCTTCCTAGGGCTCTGATATGGGGGGGCTGACACATGGCACATTTACTGGTGTGCCATCCCTCTGATGCTCACTTGAATGCCATCTTTGCTCACTGTGACCCCAAACCCTTTCCCCAGCACCCAGACAACTTGATATAGACCACTCAGTGTCTGGGGAGCTCTGAAGAACTTAAGACCCAGGTGAACTCTTGATTTCTAAGCCTAAAAAGCATGAGGTTGGAAGAATTGAGAATGAGACCATCTGAATAAGGCTGTTTCCCAGCTCTCCTCTGTCCTTCTGTTAGGCTAGAAGATTCTGGAAAGGAAGAGAGAGAGGAGTTAGGAGAGAGAATCAAGAGGGTTGGCATGGAGGAGAGGTGGAGTGGGAGGGATGGACCAAGCTCCTTTTTGGTTTGGGGATCCCGGCGTGGAGCAGTTGTACTTTCTGGTCTCTTCTGGAGCTCTGTTGGCCCATGACCTCACAGAGATGCCAGCAGA
Organism: Monodon monoceros; assembly: GCF_005190385.1. Taxonomy (NCBI): domain Eukaryota; kingdom Metazoa; phylum Chordata; class Mammalia; order Artiodactyla; family Monodontidae; genus Monodon; species Monodon monoceros. Next base: position 8,844,742 of record NW_021703772.1, read on the forward strand.
ATGTGTGACTGGGGAGAGCAAGTATGTGCAGAGAGCCCCGAGTTTTCTATGGGCCTTGGAAAAGCCTGGAAGGCCAGCCAAACCTTCCTGTGCCCAGGACAAAGCTGCAGAGGGACTGAGGTGGGCTGGTGTGGACTAGGCTTTGTGATGCTGTGGACACTTTGTGAAAATAGTGGGGACAGAGCGGAAAGGCGCTGGTGACACCTGAGAGCCACGAGGGGGCAGGATATACCTGGGAAAGGTAGGAGACAGGCCAAGGGCCGGAATTGGGCAGCCCCTCCCGCATTGCAATTGGGGCGTCCACTGCGTGGAGTTTGAGCTCTGGCCCAGGGGGAGGAGAGGCAGTGGAGACAAGCCTGGGAGTGGGAAATTCCTGGACATGACCAGTTTGCTCTCTTGAACAGGCTGCAATGTTGTTGATTAGGTTTAGTTTCCTTGAGAATGATGAGAAGGAATCAGGCTTGATTCGGTTCAGCCAGAGGAGAACAAAGTGTTTGTCTTGCCCACCTGAGTCCTGGCTGGGCAGCTGGCCACGGTGGCACCGTCCACAGAGATGTCCCCATCCAGTGGCTGGGAGGGAGAAGATGAGGCAGCCAGGAATAGAGGAACCATCTTGACGACACAGGGCTCTTGGCAGTTCCTCGTTGGAAACTGTAAACGATTGAATCATAGTTTGGACTGGGCTTCTCTCATGCTCTAGAGAAGGTGCAGTGGTGGCAGCTGAAAGCCTGCCTCTGACTCAGCCTCTGGAGAGTGAAATGGTGATCAGGATAAATTGTGGGGTGGTTTGCAAGACGGAGTGAGTGGGATGAGAAGTAACAAATGAGACAATGTGAACGGTGGGGGGGGGTACTTTAGGAAGAGAAGCAACCGCCTTATACCTGCAGGAGAAGAGGTGTCCACCGCTAAGCGGTGGACGGAAGGGAGGGGTGACTGTGGGGGGGGAAGAGGGCGATTTAGATAAAACCCTGAGGAAGGAGGAGGTGAGGTTGGGTAACAGTCTCAGGCTTGAAGCGCTGGGGCTCTGTGAGGGGTTGGGGGTTGGGGGTTGGGGTGTGAGACCAGCAGGAAGGATGGAGGGCAGAGCGGCTTCCTGTCTGAGAATCCTCAATTTGACTGAGAGCCATATAAGGGCAGAAGCCCCACCTTCTCCCCCCTCCCCTGCGGTCAGTGGTCAGGTGGCACTCTGTGGGGCTGGAGGGAAGGGTGAGGAAGAAAGGGTAGAAATGGGTGCAGAGGACCAGAGGCTCCCGCCCCTCAGACTGGGCCTCCATGAACCGGCAGCCAGGGGCAGGAGCTCCGCAGACCCAGAGATGAGTCCCGCCCAGCTGCTCCAAGCCCTGGACACTCCTCCACCTGCCTACAGGCTGCACAGTCCCATGGCCATCCTGGGCCAAGGCACACTCGTGCTAGTCTCAGAAAGCCAGACATGTATCCAGCAGGACACTGGGCTGGATGGGGTCAGAGCCCATGGGTGGGTGGAGTTAGGAACCGCCCACCTCCAATTTCTCTCTTTGCACTGGGAGCTGGGAGCCTGCCCAGTGGAGCTGAGTGGCACGGTTCATGCTGCAGTTGTATCTACCAGTGTGCTTAGGGCCAGACAGGCTTCTAAAGAGGAAAGGGATGGTGGGGCCCTGATGACCCATCATCCCCAGTGATGTCTGCAAACATACAGTCTTGTCTTGTGGGCAGCATGGCTCTGCCGAGCCAGGCGACAGAGGGCCGGAGGGGAGTATAGACTCACAAGCTGCGTAACTATTAGCTGTAGGTCCTTGGAAGGATGCGGCACACTGGGGTTGATGTGACAACTGTGGAGGTGAGCCGTGGGAACCGCTGACTGATCCCAACACGCTAGGGGGAGGAGATGGGCCTCTTCTCTCTCTCCATGAGGACCCATCCTGGATTGCATGTCACAGAGGACCCATCAGGGTCTGTGGGAGTGGGCACAGGCCCGGAGCTGCAGGCTAGGCTGCTCTACAGGAGGGTCCACACTCTGGGCTAAGTCGTCAGGCCCAGCAGGCACAGAAGGGGCAGAGGGTCAGGGTTAAGGTTACTGTGCTGTTGCATCCAGGGCCCACCCTGCAGCAAGTGGCAGTCAGTGAGTTAGGGACGGCTGAACTTAGTTGTGGAAGAGGCTGAAATTTTCACTACTAAAACCAGTGGAGGCTTAGGGACGTTGTCTGGCCTTATTTGTACTCCTAATCTGGAAAAATCTGAGATACACAGGGTATATGTACATGTGTGAACCTAGGACAATTAACTGGAAAACTAATTTGAATAATCTGATTTGCCAAATAAATAGATTCGATGATGCTGAGTGACCTTGTCTTGGGCTACCCTTATTGACCTCAGAGAAGAGCTGGTTGCTGATGGCCCTTGTCAGGTGACCCAATAATCTTGGTCAAAGGAACTATGAAGGGACCATGTCGAAGAAGCCACCTGGACACGGAGTCTGGGAGCACAGAGATCCACCCTCTGGCCTGTCCCAGGAGCACAGCTGGGGCCTGTCCCACGTGGCCAGGAGCCAGACCCTGCAGGGTCTAAATGTAGCCCTCACATCCACTTGGGTACTTGGTTCTCTGGGACAGCAACTGGGCCACACAGACCCCACAGGCTGTGGTCCCTCCAGCTCTGAGTCCACTCCACCCTGCTCCTGCCATCTTGTCCCACCACCACCATGACACTGGAGCTGCCTCCAAAGGCCCTGAGTCCTGTGCACACATTGTGTGGCCCAGCTCAGGAGACCTGGTGACCACTAACAGGCTGAAGACACAGAGCCAGTTCTCCAGAAGTCCTCCACTGATGACCGCTCCCTTCTCTGACCACCCACAGAGTGAGTCCGTTTCTCCCAGGTTATATCTGAGTTTTCCTTCATGGCTCATCCCATGTGAATCCTACGAACCTATCCAGAGCTCCTGGAGAATGTGAACAGCCAGGCGCTGGCCTGGGCCACCCCGTCCTCCTGAGTCCCCCACAGTCCTGAGCACAGCCCCATTGTGGCCTGGGTGCCAAGGGATGACTGGGGGCATCCTTGCTCCTTGATGGCTGCTGTGGACTGAACTGTGTCTCCCCGCAAAGACATATGTTGAAGCCCTAACCCCCAATGTGATGGTTTCTTCCTAAGTATCTTCCTAAGTGTCTCCTTAAGATGAGGTCCTGAGGGTGGAGCCCTCACGACGGGATTCGTGCCCTCATAGGATGAGGCACCAGAGTGCTCGCTTCCTCCTGCCCCATGCACTGAATGGGAGCTCCACGAGGACACAGTGAGCAGATAGCCCTCTGCAATGCAGAGAGAGAGCCCTCAGCAGACATCAACCCTGCTGGCACCTTGATCTTGGACTTCCAGCCACCAGAACTGTTGTGAAAGCCAACAGGTCTGTGGTATGTTGTTATGGCAGCCTGAGAAGGCTGATTCAACAGCCATCTTCTGCTGACCCAGAAGCCACCCACATCTGGGCCACATCCCCTCAGGGGCAAGGACTGACCCTCCCCAGGGAACATTTGCATGGAGAATGCTGGTCCACCGACGGCATTTGCCACTATATTCCTACTGAATCTCTCTGGGGACCCTACGAAGCTAAGAGCCACCGTACGGGTGCTACGCAGCTGCTGCAAGATACTAACCACATTTGTAGTGAGGTAGCAGCCTTGTTACCTCAAATAAACAGTGATTGCACAGATGCGTGAAATGGCTGACACCTGGTGGGCACCTGTAGCGACTAACAGAGGTTAAAAAGGATTCTGGTGAGAGAACAGTGAGGAAAGAAATTGAGAAGAGCAACCGTGTGGGTGTGAGGAGTGCCTGGTGTGCAGAACAGTCACGAGAAAGGGACAGGGACGCCCCTACGTAGGAACCACGTGGGGATGGTGGTGATACCCACAGCAGACCACCCTCCATTGACCCTAGAGGGTAGGCTGTGCTGTGCGCAGTGACCTTCCAGGGCCACCATGAGACCCCACTGCCGAGGGGGGGAGAGGATTCGAAGACCCACAGAAAAGTGCCACAGAGATATTTGGTGGGGGGCAACAACCCGTGAAACTACCACTGCAGCTGCCTCTGGCTTTTTTCCACCCAAAGCCAGCTTCTCAAGTGAGCCCAGGACTCAGAGCTGTGAGTGGGCACTTGAGGGAGAGCTTATGGCAGGCGGGTCAAGGCGGACTCGGGAGCTCGGGGTGGAAGGACAAACAGACGCCCCTCTGCCCCAGTTCAGACTCCACCCCCTGCCACAAGCCTGCGAGATGTGTCCTCTGCACAAAGCCGCTGCAGGAGGGCCCACAGGACGCTAGATCGGGAGCTAAATGTGGCCCTCGGTGCTTTGAAGTCTCCGAAGCCCTGTCACTTCAAAGCCTGACGTTACTTCTGCTGCGGGGGGCAGGGGCCCTGAGTTCACCTGGAAGCCTCAGCCAGACTTTGTTCTGGGGGCCTCGCTTAAGCAAGTGTAACCCTGTGAGGGAGGCTGTTGAGACCTCAGGCTCTGAGGGGCACCTACAGTCACGCAAAAGGCACCTCAGGGTGCGTCTGTGTAACAAACATCTCTGTGAAGTGTGTTCCGCTGCCAGAGACCCCTCTCTGAGGGGCTCAGGGCTGCACATCGCGGGCGACGGTGCACAGACACGTGTGCGTGGCTTCTCGTTCAGGGAGGAGTGAGGACCAGTGGAGGCTGCAGAGAGGTTTGGAAAGGTGTGCAGTTATCAGACCTGACCTGGCTCAGTGCAGAGGATCCAAGTAGCTGATCCTTATGGATGGTGCCTGAACGAGGCGTCCAATGACCCAGGAATCGTTGAGTGAGGTCCAGGGCCAAACCACAGCTCTTGGAGTGGATGGTGGGGTTTCCCTGAAGGGCAGAGAGGCCACATGGCCAAGGGTCTGGGATGGTCAAGGAAGTTTCCAAAGTACTGGCACCAGACAGGTGGGCAGACCTCCCCCCAAGATGTGCCAGGTGTTGTTGCCCCTGGATTCTGGGAAGGGCCGTCTCCGATGGCAGAGACAAGCCTCTTGGCTGCACTTTTCTTCCCGTTTTCCAGTCTTCAGCACAGACTTAAAGTGGGAGCCAGGGTTCAGCTCTCACTGATGGGAATCCAGCATGTGCAGCAGAGTGGAGCACGTGTAAATGCAAACCCAGCAGGCGTTTGGGGGACTTGTCAGCATGTCCTGGGGCAGGAGACCCAGAAGTACTTGCGGAGGGGAACCTGGCAGAAAATGGACATCTGCACTGATGGGAGCAAACTGATGGTTCTTGGAGTATTAAGAAAATTTGACTTCAGAGGCTGGTACATTTAAGCCACATGGATAAAATAGGGATGAAAATGGATGTAATGGAGCTGGAAACTCTTGCACGCTGCAAAACCCATCCCTAGGTAGGGAATGGTGTATAACCTGCAGGGCTGCCATAACAAAACACCACAGACTGAGGGGCTTAAACAACAGAAATTTATTTCTCATAGTTCTTGAAGTCTACATCCAAGGTCCGGCAGTGTGTGGTTTCTCATGAGAGCTCTCAGCCACCTTCTCACTGTGTCCTCACGTGGTGGGGACGGAGGGAGGGAGGAGGACGTGCACGTGAGCTCCGGTGTCTCTTCTTATAAAGACACTAATCCTGTCGGATCAGGGTTCACTTTTATGACCGCATTTTACCTTAATCACCTCCTAAAGGCCCTATTTCCAAAGCAGTCACATTGTGGGTTAGAGTTTCAACGTATAAATTTGGGCGGAGGGGCACCATGCAGTCCATTGCATGCGGATTTACTCTGTGTATAAATTTGGGGGGAGGGGCACCATGCAGTCCATTGCACGCGGATTTACTCTGTGTATAAATTTGGGCGGAGGGGCACCATGCAGTCCATTGCACGCGGATTTACTCTGTATAAATTTGGGGGGAGGGGCACCATGCAGTCCACTGCACGCGGATTTACTCTGTGATCTGGAGCAAAAGGAGTGTTGTGCTTCTTTTGTTTCTTCAGATTGAATGTCACCTGCTCTGAACTCAGCAAGCTTTACTGTAGGATCTTCCAGCTCCATCATCTGGGGCTCCCTCCCTCTCCCAGGACCTGCACAAGTCCTAGGGATGGGGTCCCTCAGTGGCTGCACTATTTACAGGAGCCTCTGAGTCTCAGGTCACACTGGTCACAGCTGTGGTGTCCACTTAACAGTCCCTTCAAACACTTGGGCACGAAGCTCATCCCCGCGGCCCCAGAGAACTTGGTGTTAAGTGGTCTTTCCCCTTCAAGCCCGAGGCTCCCTTCGGCCATCCTGCCATTCCATGGGGAGGCGGAGTCTTGTCCTGGCTCTTCTGGGGAACTATAACAGCCTGCACCTTCCTAGGCTCGGGGAGCTGGTGCTCTAACCTCGCTGAGCCCGGCCACACTCCTCTGTACTCCCCACCCACAACTTCCTGCAGGGATTTCTTTACCCGACCTCTGGACAAAAAACCTGGCTTCCTTTTCAGGCAGAGGGAATGGAAGAGACTTTCTTTTTTTTTTTTTTTTGGAGGGGGGAAGAAAAATTGAATCCTGTTTATTTTTAAAACCAAACCACTAGGAAAATATATCACAGTCTTGAAACGGCAAACAGACAGGCTATGTTATCATTTCAAGTAACAAGGTCCTTATCAAAACTATAAGGTGCTAGAACTGGAGCAAGGAGAACACATGTCACAAAAGCCCAGGCAAAAGTGGTATTTGGTAAAAAAGGCGGTCCTTCTTTTGCACTAAAGGAGTCACAGCTCGCCCCCCCCGAGCTGCTGACTTTTTCTCCCTTGACCTTCCTGTTGCCAAGGGACTGTCTCAGTAGAGCTCTGTTATTTCAGGGGGCAGAGTAAGTAATACTGGGTTCAGGCTTTCACTCTATTCTGTTCTTTGAAAACCAGATTTTTCCAAAGCCAGTACTTCATAACTCTATTAATTAAGCAGCCAACAGTTCCTCTTTCACTCTTCATTCCTGAACACTAGCATATAGCACAATCAAAATCCTCTTTGCCTTCAAGGGTGAGTGTCACTGCAAGATTGTCTTGTCAGTCTGCTGCAGACAGCCTCAGGGCCCACCATGGCTGCCAGTGAGAGGGAAGGTTTGCTTCCCATACCGGTGTGATGTCGCTTCTTACGTTTTTTCAGGGTCTCCAGGCTGAAAGATGTCATGTGTGAGAATTTTAAGAAATGCATATCCACCTCTTGCTGGCCAGAAATGGACTCTTTCAAAATTTTTATCCAAACTACCTCTCCCAACTCTGCATCTTAAATAACTTCATGCCCTTGTATGTAAAACAAAACCAAGCGAAACAATACCCCACAAGCCCCCTTTCCCCTTCTAAATTAGGGACCTCCTGGATTTTGATTTATTACAGTTTGTGGAAGAAGTAGTGGTGATCCTTCTGGCAAACAGGAAGTTGGCAACAAACAGAAACACCTCTTCTCACACCCCACCAGATCATAGGTGGGTCAGATGAACCTGCCAGCCTGTTGGTATCTCTGTACTAAGAGAAGCTGGTACTTTGGAGGGCTCTGGTTTGGTACAAGGGAGATTGCCTATTGTCAGGAGAAGCCCTGGCCACATGAAATTCAGGCTCACAAAAACTCTCCTGTACTATCTCTGACCCAAATTTTAGCACCAATGTTTTCCATTTCACTTTCTAGGAATGAAACACAGAGGAACCAGTGTCCAGAGGCAAGTGACTGAAACTTGCTGGCATCCTTAATTTCCTCATTCATAAACTTTCCTTAAAGACCCAAATCCCCATTCCTCTTTTTTTGTTTGTTTGTTTGTTTATTTATTTTTGGCTGTGTTGGGTCTTCGTTTCTGCGCGAGGGCTTTCTCCAGTTGTGGCAAGCGGGGGCCACTCTTCATCGCGGTGCGCAGGCCTCTCATTATCGTGGCCTCTCTTGCTGCGGAGCACAGGCTCCAGATGCGCAGGCTCAGTAGTTGTGGCTCACGGGCCTAGTTGCTCCGCGGCATACGGGATCCTCCCAGACCAGGGCTCGAACCCGTGTCCCCTGCTTTAGCAGGCAGATTCTCAACCACTGCGCCACCAGGGAAGCCCCCCATTCCTCTTTTTAAATAGACTCCTGCCCTCAGCCCCGATGGCCAATAGCAGACATCTATTTCCCAGTGGACGAGAGACTCCTTCATCTTCTTGGTCATGGCTGGGGTGAGGTCCATGCGGTCATCCACACACTTGGATGATGCAACTCTCCAGCTGCCGCTTCACCTGAAGCTCTTTACTCCTCGCATCCATTGAATCTTTGGCCTTGTTGTTGCAATGCATAGTGCACTGGGCCAGGCAGTCCTGGAACTTCTCCAACTCGCTGGTCCCCAGGGCCTGGGCTTGAGCCAGAGGTGCGTGGCAGTGCTCAACGCACTGGTGCACTTGCTGCACGGACGCCTGGCTGTCCTCACAGCAGCCAGTGCTGTGCCGGAACCTGAGATCCTGCATCTTCCAGATGTTATCTCTCTCCAGACTCTTCACCAGGGGTCCACTGCCTCCTGCACCCAGAGCTGCTGCAGCTCCACCATGGTGACCCCATGCTGCTCCCTGCCGCGCCGGCGCCCACATGGATTCCCGCCAGAAGAGGCTTCTTACCAGCTCTTCCTGGCCCTTGTGGTCCTGATGGGCAAGTGCCCTCTGTGATCTGTGGATGGAACCACTTTCAGCTTCAATTCAGTTCAACTGGCCTCATATTTCCTGAGCAGCCACTGTGTGTCCACTCCTGTGTGGGAAAAGAAGGGCAGAACAGTGGGCTCCGAGCCCCTCTGAGAGGCCAGTGAGCCCAGGCTCGGAGAACAGGGCCATTTCCGATCCCAAACCGGCTGTAGGCCTTGGGTGTGGCATGTGGTTTCTAAACTTCAAAAAAACATCTCAATGGCACCTTGAATGGCAGGACACGGTGGTCTGATGTGTAAAACGATAAAAGAGGAGGAACCGTGGTGGGCAGGTCCCCCAAGCGACTCTACAGAAGCACCCCAACACCAGCTGCCCTAACCTGTGGGCACATGTGGGGCATCCTGAGGCCTGTGGTCTGAGTGGTCAAGACCGTGGGGCTCCAGTGGTACCCAAAGGCCCCCCCATCACCCACACGTCCTCCCAACCCCACTCTCTCCTCTCGAAGGCCTGGCTTCCACCCCAGGCTGGAGCCACAGGATGCTTGCCCTGCTGGTTGGGTGTCCTGAAAAGCTGTCTCCGAGCTGGAGCTCAGCGTGTGGGCGGTTTGTTAAGGAGTGTCCTCAGCACCAACGCCTGTGAAGGGAGATGACGGAAGCAGTGGGAGTGATGGAGAAGCTGAGCCGGGATGCAGGCCCAACTGCGCCTCAGCCAATGCCCGCGAGACCCCTGCAGCTGTGAGGTCCATTCAGAGTCATCCCAAGTTGGAATGGGACTCCAGGCCTGTAGACCCCACGTGACCCAGTCTCAGATGTGGGCCTGGGAATGTGTGACCTTGGATAGGAGGTCCCCTGCGCCGAGGACCTGAGAGCAGCTGGGCAGTAGGTCCTCACCGGAGGGGGGGGCCCGGGCTGCTCACCTCCACCGAGAGGCAGGCGGGCACAACGCTTGGTGGGCAGCTCAAGCCACTTGGCTGGATCTCCCAGCTGCGCTCTGGGAAGGCGTAGCCAGCCCCAGGAAGCAAGTGGCTGGGTCTGAGACAGGGTGGGAAACAACAGAGGGCAGAGTGGGTCACCTTGTCTCAGAAAGGAGTGCAAAATGGACAGCTAGACAGAGAAAGTCTCCGGGAGCTGAGGCAGCTGGAGACCCAGGCACACAGGTACGGGGTCTTTAGAGAAACCAGACCCGGGGTCTTTGCCTTGAAGTACCTTTGGGACTCTGTGAGGGCGCGGAGTGTGTTCAGGACAGAGCCCCATCCTGAGTGGGCAGGCCGATGGGGTTGGGGCTACAGGGTGGGCTTTCTCAGCGCCCAGCTGATGCCTCCGTGGCTCCTGGTAGCTGGATGGCACAGAGGATCAGCTGAAAAAGCCACGGTATCAATGATGTGAATGAGTGATGTTCAATTCCAAGGACCAAGTTCAAACATGTCACCTACTCAGGGCTCCCTCCTCCCTCGGTTGGGACACTTGGGGACTGTTATGGACTGAATGTTTGTGCCCCCCCCACCAGTTCATATGTTGAAATCCCACCCTCTCCCCCCAATGTGATGGTATTAGGAGGCGGGGCCTTTGGGATGTGATAAGGTCATGAGGATGGAGCCCTCATGAATGGGATTAGTGCCTGTATTAGTGCCTGTATTAGTGCCCCTATTAGCGCCCCAGAGAGCTCCCTTGCTCCTTCTACCGTGTGAGGACACAGTGAGAAGTCAGCAGTCCGGGACAAGGAAGATGGCTCTCACTGGACCCCAACCATCCTGGCGCCCTGATCTCAGACTTCCAGCCTCCAGAACTGTGAGAACTAACTGTCTGTTAGTTGTTTAAGCTGCCCAGTCCATGGTATTATGTTACAGCAGCCTGAACTAAGACAGGACTCAGTTTAGTAATTAGTTAGATTGAGAAAATATTATTTACCGAAGTTCCCCTTCAGAAAAGAAAGTATTGGGGAAAGTCCTTGGAGGTGAAAATGGGAGGAACTGTCCCAAGGGAGAAAGGGGCCAGGATCTATTGCCTCAGCAAAGAAGGAAGGAAGAAGGGAGACGGGAGAGTGTTAGGAAGCAGGAAAGAACCAGAAGGATGGCAGAGGGCATGTGTGACCCGGCCGATCTCTAGTAAATGGTGAAAATCTTGCAGTGCCTGGCATGAGCAAACGCTGTGGAACCAGGGAAGGAAGTCGTGGTGGCTGATGGCCTGAAGCAGCACAGAAAAGAAAGATGAGGAAGGATGTGAGCCCTGGAGTGCGTGGCTGTCCTGGGGAGGGCCCTGTCCCCCTCAGCCCGTGACACTGGGGTTCTGGTCAGGTTTATCCAGGCCTGCAAGGGGCAGGGAGCCGGGGTGACCCTGGGGGACTGAAGGTTGCCTGGTGCCTATAAGATGAGAGCAGGCCATGGTCACCCCAGGTGGGCTGAACACTGGACCCCCTGAGACCACCTCCCTCCCCTGGCCTGAGCTGGCTATGGCCCGGCCCTCAGCCCTCGAGGGTGAGCTACACTCAGATCGAGCTCCCTGGGGCCTTGGAGGCAGCCTAACTGAAAATGGTGAAATCTCAGCGCTGGGTTAAAAGGTCAAGGCTGACTCCTGGCTCCTACCCTGACCGCTGTGTTCTCATGGCCAAGTTACGTCATTCAGTGCACCAGTGCCTCAGCTTTAAATGGAAATAACAGCTCTACCTATGATGCAACAATGCATAGAAAATGTCTGGCATGTGGTAAGGATTCCATAAATATTAGCTCTTAGAACTGTGGTGAGGTTCTTTTTCTTTTTTTTAAACAAAACAGTGGCCAGTTGCTCTCTGGATGGCCATGGATCTTAATGAGTTTTGTGTCATGGATTCCTCCTGCAGTCTGGGGAAGCCTATGGACTTTCCCCAGGATCATAGTTTTGTTTTGTTTTTTTTGTGGTACCCAGGCCTCTCACTGTTGTGGCCTCTCTCGTCGCGGAGCTCAGGCTCCGGACGCGCAGGTTCAGCAGCCACGGCTCACGGGCCCAGCCGCTCCGCGGCATGTGGGATCTTCCCAGACCGGGGCACGAACCCGCGTCCCCTGCATCGGCAGGCGGACTCTCAACCACTGCGCCACCAGGGAAGCCCAGGATCATAGTTTTAAATGCATGAAGTAAAATACATAGGATGGTAAAGGAAACCAAATATACTGAAATACAATGAACAGAATTTAAGAATTGTGATAGAGCAATATATGTGCTTTATTGAGGCCTTGGATAAAGGAGGTCTAGTGACAGGTTCAATAACTTATCATGATCTTGAATTAGTGATGCGCTGAGCTGAAATAACATTTTAAAATATCTACAGCAATTGTGGTGCTATATGAAAATAGTTGTGATTTCTACTGGTGACAAAGTCCCAGGCACCGTATGTACTACTGTGGTGTGATGCCTATAAGCACAAAGGAAGGAAGTGCTAGTTTCAATCAGTGATTAGTGAAAATAAATACATAATGCTTTTCCCCAACCAGTTCATGACGCCGCCCCTGGATTTCACTCCTGATTCCCAGGTTAAGAGCTCCTGGTTTAGGCAGAGACATAGCGATACCTGGAACAGACGTTCTTCCTCTGGAGAAGGATCATTTGTGTGCCCTCTTTATTTTAGTTTTAGATTTATTTTTTTATTGAAGTAACATTGTTTTATATCATCATATGTTTCACGTGTACATTATATTTCTACTTGTATATACCTTACAACATGCTCACCACAAAATATGGAGTTTTCATCCATCACCATACAGCTGATCCCCTTTACACAATTCTCACGCTCTTTCACCTCTGGTAACCACTACCCTGTTCTGTGTACCGCCTTGGTTATGCAAAGGCGAGCCACCAGGGTGCCAGCCTCTTTCTCCTGGGGTGTGAGCTGTGGCGCTTAGCAGAAGCTGGCCTGCCCCTGCTGGTATGGGTGAGACTCCCTGGGGCTCTCTGAAAACAGAAGCACCCACATCCCAGCCCTGATCTCTGAGATGCAAAGTCAGGCACACCTGTTCAGGTGAGCTAGGGTGATCCAAGGAGCAGTGGCAGGGAAGAGCAGAGAAGCCCTCCAATTAAATCACCTTGATTGAAGGGGGATTTGGGCTGATGTGCTGCTCTCATTTCACAGGAGGAGGGCTGAGGCCGGTGTGGAGGGTGGCGTGTGCTAATTACCCCTCCCACCCAGCCTCCACGCCCCAGGGGCCGTGCTTTGGGCAGTGATGGCTGAGTGTGGGAAAGTAGACTAAGAAGAGCTGTAATCCTGCACCTAGTCCGTGAAGGGCATCCCACCCTCCAGGGTAGCAGCATCGTCTGTGAGAGCGAGCTTCAATAGCGACACCTTGTGACAGCAAGGAGCAATCGTAGCAGTGGGCTCTTGGGACCCTGATTCTTCTGGCGTGAAGAAACAAAGCTGACCTCCCCTTGGACGCTGAGATTTTTGAATAATATGGGGCAACTCTCTTCGTGCCCCAAAGACACACGGGGACTAAAACAATGAATTGGGGCAATAAAAGAAATGTGAACATATTTGTAATCTAAGTTGGTGAAGCAGGTCATACCTGTTACATTATCATCATATTATTATATATGATGTTTTAATTATTACTGCTCCTCCCATGTGCTGCTGTAATAAGTTCCATTCTCAGAGGATGACCTTACCTAACCTTACATGAAAGTTCTCGGGGGCACCTTATTGTCACCCCATAAAGCATCTCCAATCACACCAGCAGATACAGCCTCTGGCGAGCTTGAGAATTCAGGTTCCCAACTCCTCCAGCGCCCCCTCCCTGCTACTGCTCTCCCCCCCACACCAGGCCATCTGCTTCTTATCAGTTGTTACTCGTTCCTCCTCGGTTAACTGCTTGACCACGTGATTTCTTCTTTGTTGGGATATTTACAATGAAACTGGGACAAAGCTATAACTCAAAGAAGAAATCAAGAGAGCAAAGGGGAAACACTTTTAGAAATACTTCCTATGCTTCTGAAATTACACAAACAGCCTGCATGGGTGAGGTACTGCCAAGACTTCCCAAGGCTGTGGAACATCTGGCATCAGCGCACCTGGGGAGGGGGCGGCACAGGCCAATGGGAAATCCTTGGGCAGAGAAAGGGGCTTGGGTACGTTTCAAGTTTCTGTACGTTATATAATCCACTAGCCCTGGGCTTCCACAGAGTATCCCGCACTCCAATAGCCTATGTCAGTCGTCCTTTATGGGAGAAGGGAATTGGAGAGGTGTTCCATGTGGGTCAGATATACAGACTTGTAGGACCCAGGACCGTTTCCCCTGGGACTCCTAAGACTATTGTGGGGACGCCAGGGTTCCCATTGAATATGGGATGAAATCACAAGTCTTTCTGTTTGGAGATTAAACTAAGGGGGATCCTTGGACTTCCCTGGCGGTCCGGTGATTAAGACTTTGCCTTCCAATGCAGGGAGTGTGGGTTCGATCCCTGGTCAGGGAGCTAAGATCCCACATGCCTCACAGCCAAAAAACCAAAAGATAAAATAGAAGTAATATTGTAACAAATTCAATAAAGAATTTAAAAATGGTCCACATCAAAACAAAGATCTTAAAAAAAAAAAAAGTAAGGGTGACCCCATAAAACAGAGGACTCGTCACTAGAAATAGATATGAACAGGACCTTGCCTTGGAAGGGAACTGTTTTACAGATGTGGAAACAGATGTGAATGGAGGTATGAGTGGCGGCAGCTCTCCGATTCCCAGGTGCGGGCTCTTTCCACGACAGCACTCTGGGTCTCTGTGCCTGGCCCTCCCTCCCCTCTCTGAGATCCTCTCGGGGCTCTTCAAACACCCTGAGCTGTCACAGAGTGACCAGTCTGCTCCCGAGGTGGGCGCAGCCCGCCCTCCAGCCTCCCCCAGTCAGCAAATGGTGGAGAGCAGACTTCTTCTCCCCTGGTCTGTTCCGCCTGATTTGGCCCTCCACTACGCGGTGCACTGGGCACGGAGCTCTAAATAGAAACGGTCCTTCTTAATTGTCTCTCCCAGCGAGGGCTCTCATCCCCTCTCTGCCTCGCGGGCCTGGCACAGGCTGGGCGCACGGCGGAGCCGATAAATACCTGCTAGTTGACAGCTGCAGCCATCACCATTGTCCCAGCCCTCACTTCAAACCAGGAGGCCACTGGAGGCTCGACTCCACCTGAATCCTAGGCCAGGGTTCCCCCCCATACCCTCATCTCCAACCGGGCACAAAGAGCCTCACCACCCTCGTAGAAGTGATGATAATGCCCGGGTGCCTGGGATGTCCCACATCACCCGTTATGAATGAGGTCACATTTATCTTAAGGTTAAATAAAAACTCTAAGCCTCCAACATTACAGGAAGGGGCACTTATGGCTTGGGATAAAATGGCCAGTGATTGTGTCACACAGGGATTTAAAAAGTGCTGACTCAGAGTAACTGAGCCTCGAGCGGAGGTCATGCGCTTCGGAAGCCCCTGGTGGCTTAACTTGGCCCAAGGGATGGTGAGGACACAGACACCCAAGAGGCTAGTGAAAAGCTGAGATAAAAATGTTCCATAAAATGTGAAAGCGGAAAGGAGCAACATTTTCAAATTAATGTACTAGTTACCTTTTATGAAATTAAAATATGCCTTTAAAAATGCACCCACGAGCTACTCCCTGAGACATTTGAACAATGGCACACACACCCCTAATAGTCTGTATATTCAAATTGGATCTTCTCATTTGAGAAAACTATTTCTTTTGCATACGCATCTTCTTAATGGCCAAGTGGGAGATGCTTCATACCCAGGCTTGCCCTAGGTTTGGGCAAATATGGCATGTGCCCCCGGTTCCTGGAGAAGCCCAGGCCTGGGTAGGTGGAGCAAATTCAGACTCTTCTAATGGGACATGGAAGCAGATAGGGGTGGCATATCCCCGGAGACAACGTCAGGCCTAACGTCCCCCATCCCTGCCACAGCGGAGTGACCCCAGGGCCCAAGGCTGGGGACCCCTGCAGCAAGCTGCCATCAGTCCTCTCTCGGGGGAGGGAGGCCGCGGGAGGCCCAGGGGGATGGAGGCACCTGCGGAGAGGGCCTGAGCTCCGGGCTGCTGGGCGTCTCATGTGCGACTTCCAGCTGCTCCTATTTACTTGGGGAGCTGGATCTGGTGTCTCTCGCAGGCAGCAAAGAAGCCTCCTGGCAGGAAATGATTCCTGCTCCAGGATGAGGAGGGCTGGCTGTGGGGAGAGGGGGGAGCAGGGGCTCTGGCGTGCAGGTGGGACTTGGGGATCCTCTCTGATGGGACCGGGAAGGGAGTCGTGTATGGTCAGACACTCCCACCAGTCTCAGAGCCGCAGGGGTATAATCTCACCTAATTCCTTGGGAAACACTGGGTTAGGGTGTTTTGGACGAAAGCTCTCTGGGGCGGTGCAGGCAGCACAGCGCCCGTCGACTGCACCCGGGGACGGTGCAGATTCTTCCCTTCCATGAAGATGAGGAGGTCGAGGCCCCCAGGGGGCACTGGGGAGGCCCCGTCCACTGAAACCAGGGTGGTCTCCACAGCAGAGGTCGGGGAGGCAGGGGAGCTGCTCCGACTTCGCTGGGTGCAGGTTAGCAGAGGCTGATGGAGGGTTCTGTCTACCCCGTGCCTGCGGTAGGGGGCACCTGGTCCAGATGTTGCCACCTGGTCCAGATGTTGCCACCTGAAGGTCAAAGAAGTGATGGGACTCTCCCCCTCCTCCACATCTCCGGGGTACTCGTACCGCCCTCTGGTCCTGGCTTTGGACGCCCATTTCTCTGGGAAGACTTCCCTGACCCCCAAGCCTAGATTAGGCCCTTCCTCTGTGTCCCCACGGTGCTCTGTCTTCACATGGATCTGGGGTGCATGAGGGTTGTTGGTTGTAGGGAACTCGCTCAGATCTCTTCAAGAAAAACAGATTTAGGGCTTCCCTGGTGGCGCAGTGTTTGAGAGTCCGCCTGCCGGTGCAGGGGACACGGGTTCGTGCCCCAGTCCGGGAAGATCCCACATGCCGCGGAGCGGCTGGGCCCATGAGCCATGGCTGCTGAGCCTGCGCGTCCGGAGCCTGTGCTCGGCAACGGGAGAGGCCACAGCAGTGAGAGGCCCGCGTACCGCAAAAAAAAAAAAAAAGAAAGAAAGAAAAAAAAAAGAAAAACAGATTTATTATAGAGACTGGATGAGGGTGAGAGTCACACGCTTTATAATTTTACTCCAAATCACTGAGTCGTTAAACAAGAAAGAAAGGAAAGGAGGAGGAAGCTGTTTCACTGTAAGGATGCCCACGGAAATAAAGGCAACAGGACTCAGCTCCATTGCGGGCCCAAAGCAAGCCCTCCCTGGGCTGGGCCCCCTGGGGCCATGGCTCAGTGCTTGGAGGGCTGGAGGCCCCAGAAGGTCTCCTGACTCTGCTATCCCCTCCAGCCTTTCAGCTCTGTCTCCTGCCACCACTGCTCCAGCCAGCGGCCATGGTCTCGGCTGGCCAGTCCCCCTATGTCAACCACTGGCGGCCTCAGGACGGTCAGGTGTTCACCAACAGGTCCAGCTGACCATGGCGGCGACCGTGGGACCACACAATGCACGACGTGGCGGCCTACGGTGCCGGCTCAAGCCAGCAGCAGGGCCCCGACAGGCGTCCTGAGGCTCTGTGTGTCTGTCTCTACCTCTATGCCTGGGGCTGCCGCCTGCAAAGTCTTACTGGAACACAGTCACGCCCAACTTAACTGTTTGTAGCTATAATGGCAGAGTTGGGTAGATATGACGGAGACTATGGCGTGTGCAAAGCCAAAAATATTTCTGATCTGGCCCTTTGCGGAAAAGATTTCCTGACCTCTGCTCTGAGCTACAAGCTCTTGAGGGCAGGGACCAGGTCTTGTTCACCCCCAGTAAACACACTTAGAAGAATGACTGACACATAATCGGAGCTCAACACATTGTGTTAAATGAATACGTGAATGGTGTCTGGGCTGAATCTGTTCAGGCTGCACCCCTCGCTTTGGAACGAGGCACCCTCCTGCCCGTTGGACAGGGTGACCAACGGTGCCAGTTTGCCCAGCACTGCAGGTTTCCCAGGACATGGGACAGTCAGTGGGAAAGCTGGCAAAATCTTGGGCAAACCTGGACAATTTGCTCACCTTATGTTCAACAGCCTGGCCTCTTTCTATGTAGAATGCCCACCTGCTGCATTTTGGCCAATGAATCAACACGGGCTGCTGGCAGAACTCCATGCCGAGCAGAGACAGGTACACGAGTAAGTGCCTACATAACAGTAACAGCTTCAAACAACTGGCTAGAAGAGCAAGGCCTGAGGATGGTAGCAAGGGGGTTGGAGAGGCAACTGTGATGGGGATCCCGGGTGTTAATGAGTGAAGCAGCTGAGATCTCTTTGGGCCAGGATGTTGAAGAAAGTCTCCCGGGAGCAGGAGTCCAGCTGGGTCTTGAGTGGATGAGACGGAATCCATCACTGGTGGAGAAGAAGGAAGGCAATGACCTTATGGGTGTATGAGGCCCCCAGTGTCCATGTTAATTCCCAGGGAAAACTCAGGTGGGTCCCATGGCTGTTCCTGAGCCAGTTTCTGTGGCCAGAAGGTGAGGTACTGACCAGCTAGATGGCCACATGCCCGTCTCAGAGGGGACAGTGGGGTTGCTGGTTGTGGCACCAGGAGCATCCCGCAGAGTGGAAGAGGTGCTCCGGAAAGGAAATTGAGGCGGCCTGGTTTGGGTTCCTTGGAAAGCAGAGCAAGAAGCAAAGCCACGGTGCCACCCCTTTGTTAGGGAGGGTGACCTCAGAGAGCAGGAGAGGGAAAGGGAGTGCGTCTGGGACGGAGAGGGAGCCAGTTCCAGAGTGGGTTATGCAGCTGAGTGCAGACTGGTAACAAATGTAACCGGTTGCTCAGTGCCCCAGGGCCATCTTCTGAGAATCTGTCTAAATAACTGTTTCTCAGCACAGTCCTGCAGAAGAGAAGGGGGAGAATTTGTCCACAGTCTCCCCTTTCTCGTTGGTTCCCATGTAGGTTGTGACTTGGTGGGCTTTCCAGTTGCTCATGGGTGGATGCAGCGTCTCACACGCTCATGCCCAGGGCAGCCCGGGAGGCAGGAAATGTACAGTGTGCACCCGAGGCCGGAGGCTGCTCGGTTGAGGGGGTCTGAGTCCCCACACAGAGGTGGCGACCTCAGCAAAGGCTGGGGCTGGTGGCCAGTGACCCACAGATAAGCGAGAGGGTCCAAAGTGGCCCGAGAGGCGTCGGATCCAGAGCAGACTTGAGAGTGTGCAGTGAGATAAGACGCGAGTGACCACTGTCCTCCTCCACACAGTCTGGTCTCCTGCCTCTACTGAAGCTGAGACCAGGGCCAACCGGCATTTGCACAGAGGGACAACCAGGGCTGGAACGGTCACTGGGTCATGGGAAGGTCAGCTGTTTCTCGCAAGAACCAAGGGACAGGCCTTAGCAGCCCCCAGAAGAAAAGGCAGGATGAGCTCCTCTCGGGGGAATCCAGAGAAGTCTGGAAAGGTTGCTCAGCAGATAATTAATTAAGCTTGAATTTAATTAAGCTTGAAGGAGTCATAAGCCCCAGGACCCTCGTCATCTCACGTGTAATGGAGAGGTTTGAGCAGAGCATCTGGGTTGGTGATGTGGGAATTCAGAGTTAAGTAGTGAGGTTTGAAATTTTGCCAAAGGACCTGGAGGGGCGGCAAGCCGATGGGAGGCTGAACATCCTGGAAGAACCAGGCTCTGCCCAGCCCCGGCTGTGGGTTGAAGGAGGGGGAAGGATGTGGTCTCGAGTCCCCACCGTGCAGGACTCTGCTCATCTCACTGTGTCCCCGTCAAACTCCGGCCCTCCTTTCTCAGTAGGAGCCAGAGGTCATGGAATCCAAGGAGCGGTGTCCCATCCCTCGGCCTTGAATGAATGTGTGAGGGTGGCCTTTGGTGGCTGTCTGTGGGGTCTGATCACCATCTCCTTGTGCAGGAATGGCTGAGGCTTCTGTCTGATGGGAACTCGGCCAAGGTCAAAAAGGAAAGTGAAACAAGTAATATCACAAAACTGTGAAAACATCTGGTCTTGAGGACGGAGGATAACATTTAAAATGAATCCAACACACAGGTCCCCTGCTTTGCTTTTTTGGGCCACACCCCCATCCCTCATGATACCCTGGACTTCCCCATCATAACAGCACAATGCCCGATAACTTCCGGTTTGTTCTCTCCTACCAGACCTCGGGCTCTAAGAGGGCAGGGCCTGTTTCTTGTTCACAATCCCATGCCCAGCGCCTGCCACACTGTAGGCTCTCAACCATGCTCCGAAAGCCCGTGTTTCGTATCTTGGTCTAGATAGCAGGTCTACCCAGGCCGAGAGGCTGGCTATGAGGTCTGTGAGCTCCCAGAGGGCAAGGCTGTGTCCTGCTTATCTCTGTTCCCATTCCCTGGACAGGACCCAGCACACAGGATGGCTCAGAGCTGTTTACTGAGTGAATGACTGACATCATCTCACTCAGCGCCTTTTTGGTTCCATTCCAGCCTGCAGCCCGGGTGAGCCGAACGATGTGCAGAAGGCCTTCTCTTAACGGCTTGGAAAACTGGGACGACACCGTCTCCGTGCAGAGGCAGGATCGGATGCGGTGAGGGTTTCCTCTCGACCCCCCGCGGGCAGTAGTGTGGGGTGTTCTCACTTGCTGGATGCCCACTTGCCCCGAGGAGGGGCGGCCACGTGGCTGCCTCACAAAACTCATGGAAGATGGCCCTCCTGAGCCAGGGCATACAAGCCCCCAGGCTCAGAACTGCCCGAGGGGGCCCTTGGAGCCCGAGACTTGGTGCAAGTCACTGAAATACTGTTTTTTCCACCCAGAGCTTGTCCCAGTTCTGGTCAATGCGAGTTGCATTACCAGCAATGACAGACAATAGCACAAAGCCAGCTGGAGGAGAGCCAACTGGAAATGTTCCTGGTCTCAGAGGCACAATCTCTGCTCAGCAAAGCCTGGCCCTGGAGCCTTGGTGACAGAGGTCTCCTGGGTAACGGTGGCCAGAATGAGGAGCTCAGGCCCTACGGGGGTCTCTGGAGCCAACCGGGCAGGCTGTGTGGGGCAGCTCTGTGGTGACAGGTTCCCTGAGGGGAGAAACCACGTGGGTGGGTGCTGGGACTCCATCTGCACTGCAGGCCAAGGAGGTGGGTGCAGCCTGGGTGGTTAGGGGCTGAGATGTCCTCCGTGACACCTGGGGGATGGGGGCTCTCCTGAAACAGAATGCATCTCACCCCTCCAACCCCACATTGTAAGGTCTCCAGTCACCACAGCCCAGGCCTGCCCTGCCTGCCAGGAACAGGGCATTTCTGAACACCTAGAAAATCAGGTTTTCCCATTTCTTTTGAAATGGGACAAAAGGAATTTTGCTTCCCAGACTGATTAGAGCTGCCCCATTTCTCAAGCCATTTGGTGTTCCATCAGATGGCTGCCAACTGCTTCTAACCGCCTGGATCCAGAGAGGCCTGATGATGCCCCAGGATGGGTCAGCTGTGTCCCCTGCTTCCTACAGAAATGACACAGCCTCGGCCCTGCAGAACGGAACCTCGCTGCACTGATGAACTGCCAGGGCTGCCCAGGCAGAGGCTGGGGTAGGGGGTGGTCTGTCCTCTTCCAAGCCTGGACTCACCACTTCTTTCTCTTCTCTGGCTTCATTCTCTCCCTCCCCAGCTAACTTTACCACGAAGAGAAGACCCGCGGAGGCCCCCAGGAGGTCGGTTATAGTTTTACAACAATAAATCCCTCTCAATTAGTGGGAGCCCATGGGGAGGGGTTTTGGGTTGCGAGGGGTGGGCAATGTTAGCATCGTTCCACAGGATGTGTCCCAACCTAGGGAAACTGAGGGCCCAAACGCGCCCCCCACCACCAAGTGACGCCAGGAAAAGACCTTCCAGGAGTGAAGCCCAGACCCCCAGGCACTTTGCTGCATGTCCAGGAGAAGGGGAGGAAGGCTTGGGGGGATCTCCGGTGAGGACCCTAGAGGCCAGAGACCAGAGGCAGATGCCAAAAGGACTAACGGTGGGAAAAGTTTTCCACCGTCTTCTGGCGTAACGTGTGCACAGGACTGTCTAATATTAACATTGAATTCTTTTGGGCCATGGGCTACTTATACATTCTTCCAACTATTGTGAGCTCAAATGAGAGCTTATTTAATCCTATCAGTAACCAAACGAGAAGATATTATTATCTCCAGTTTACAGAGGGGGAAAATGAGACTTGGGGAGATTAAATAACTTGCTCAAGTTATTTGCTCAAATGGTAGCTTGTATCCAAAGATGGCCCCAAACAACTTCACCCCTTCATGTACATGGGTGCTACTTCTCCCTTTAGAGATGGAGCTTATATCTCCTCTTGAATCTGGGTCAGGCTCAGAACTGCTTGACCAATAGAATGAAGAGGAGATGATGTGCTGGGACCTTGAAGCCCAGGCATTAAGAAGGCTTAGGAGCTTTGGCTTCCTCCCTTTTGGAACCCAGCCTCCATGATGTGGGGAAGCCCAAGCAGTCAGGTGGAGAGGCCCATTTGGAAGAGAGTCAAGGCTCTTGGCTGACTGCTCCAGCTGAGCCCTGAACTGATGTGAAACTATCTTAGAAGAGGATCTTCTTTCCTCCATCAAGACAACCCAACTCATGACACATAGGGCAAAATCAAGCCATCTCCACTGAGCCCTGCACACATTGTAAAATCCTGAGTAAATACCTGTTATCCTGAGCCACAGGTTTTGCAGTATTTATTACTCAACAATAGATAACCAAAACAACCACACAGCCAGTAAGTGGCAGAAATGGGATTCAAACCCAGGTCTGGTAGTCCAGAGTTCACTCTCTAACCACTGTCTTCCATGGCTGACCTGCGACCACTGATGTGCAGGGCATCATCTGACCCATCTCCCCGAGATGAGGCTGGCAAACTTCCTTTCACATCCAAGATGCAGGCTGGGCACCCTCAGTTTCCAGGAGCCCTGGAATGTCAGAACCTTCCCCCTCGCACAGCTTCTGGAACTCCCAGCCCAGCCTGGGCTGGGTGCAAAGAGATGGCCTCAGGTCAGACTCACTGCTCCAGCCCCTCCGCAGTCACAGAACCAGCTGCCTGGGATGCCCACGGGGGCCCTTCCCCCTTCTCCCTGCATCCCCCCTCTGAGTGTAGATGAAGAGCCCACAAGCTGAGAGAAAAAGAAGTCAGAGGCAAGTGAGGTTGCCCTGGTCCCCCTGACCCTCATCACCTGAGGTCAGCGCCAAGGAGGAGACTTGTTACACCCCTTCGGGATCTGAGAAAAGAGGGAGATAGTGCCCCCTAGACAGACATTCCAAAATAAAGGGCTTTGAAAGGAGGTGGCCCCAAACCAGTCCTGCAACCCCAGGATGCTACCTGGACAGAGCGTCTCTAAGGAGAGAATGATCAGCCTCCTACGTACCTTGGCCTTTTGCCAAGTGAGAGGGGCTTCCCTGAGCGTGCCAGAGAACTTGCTATGTGTCCTCTGTGGCTGGGATAGGGGACCCTGAGGACCTGGTGTGTGACAAGCACGTGTAGAGGCTAGCGGTGACGGGCTGTGTCTAGAGCAGCCCTAGTGGAGCACAGAGCAAGGGGAGCTGGCTATGCCAGGAATGCCCATGCTGCAGAAGCATGGCATCAAAGGGTCCATGAATGTCTCAGGAGCTGGCCTGGGATGGTTAGACCCAGCCCTAGAAGTCTGGAGCTGGCAGAGAGATCACCTGCGCTGAGATGTAGCAGGAGGTGAGGATTGGGGGGATCAAAATCTCCCACAGGTGTCGAAGTCTCCCATCGGTGGCCTCTCTGGCCCCTTGTCTCCTCCCTCCGTCACCCAGCAGCCCGGGGCGGGGAGGAGTGGAAGCACGAGGCGGGGGGGGGGGAAGCTGCTGGCAGGGCTCTCCCTGCCTGAACCGGTGGGGCTTCCCAGTGGTGCGGGTCTCCACGGTGGAGGGGGCAGCTCCAGCTTCCATGAACTTTGGAGTCTCCACTGTTTTGCATAACTCCACGCTGTAATTACTGAAATCGGATTTTTGTGGCTAAAAGTGACCCAGGGCATTTTTATTATCTTGGATTGACCTGAAAAACCAAGAAACTGACCTTAGATTTCATCCAGGGTTGAGGGAGAACTGACCCCACAGAGCAGGTTTGAAAAGGAAAAGGGAGAATGAAGTGGTTTTCTGATTTTACCCACAGGGCTCTTTTGCTCAGTAAAACTGTTACACAAACAAGGAAGAATTCTGGCTAATTTAGCCAGAAAGGGATTCAATGATAGGATACTGGGTAGCTCAGAGAATCACTATGGGCTCAAGAAGCAGCTCCAGCAACTACATGGTGACAAAGGTAACTCCAGAGAGGACGCCACCACCTCCCTCTGCCCACAGGGCATTGGGTGACGCAGTCTTCACGTGTTCCTAGAAATTACAATAGGAGGCAGCCACCACCTCCCATCAAAGTCCTGTTGGTGGGGAAAATGCCAAATATAAGCCCGTGACTCAGATGCTGGGCCCTGGAGCGGGGGAGCAGGCAAAAATCTATGAAAAGGGTGAACCCTTAATTGATCGCCCTTAAAATGGAAGTAACAGCTGCATTCACCCCCAAATTATCAAGATGACATTTTCTGCCACCAGGCTAAATGAGGATTTGAGAACTAGATTGTTCTACAAGATAGATTATTATAGAAAAATAAAGATACTTTCTTGCATGACTGAGTTTGCAGCTATGAGATTCATATTTACCCCAGAGACGAGGCAAGAAATGAACAAATGAATCAATGAAAGGCATGTGCTTGTACACAATGGGTCCTGGCTCAGTAAGTGTTGGACAAGGATACTGGTCAAAGTCATGGTCTACCCGTCTTCCCCATTCCCCCCCCCCCATTATCTCGCTGCTGCCCAGTTAGCGGCAGGGCCTTCACTCCTGCGGGGCCAGACAGGACATGTGAGCACTTGTTCTCACAGGTGGTAGGCTCGCTCTGTGCTCCAGGAGAATACGCAGCACACAGCAAGGGCCAGGAGACCCAGTGGTAGGTGGTAGGCTCGGGGCCTCACCGATGCTCTGGACCCGCCCTCCTGGAATGGCACCACCCATCCCTGGTGCCCCCAAGCCCTGGACTCCAAGCCCCCCTTCCAGTCCCTCAGCCTCCCTCAGAGGACTCAGCCCCAGGAGGGCCGTAGGTGCCATGTCCTCTGGCCCATGGAGGGCGTACCTCTTGTCCCTGTTGCATTTTGCCCTCCCCCCCCACCCCCGCACCATTCTTCCTCACATCCTTCAAAGCTCAGAGGAGTTTCTGGGAAGCCTGCCCTGGTCACTGTTTGGTCTCTCTCCTCTGAGCCCCATGCTGCCAGGCCACATGCAAACCAGTGTTCTTAAAGCTGGAAAAGACTTAGTCTTTTCAGAATGACGTAGTCCGAACTCTCCACTTTAAACAGGGGCAGGTTGAAACCCAGAGACAGTGTTAACTCACTGTAGCTGTACAGCCACACCGGTGGTCAGTGGCAGAGTCCAGACCCCTGGACCTCCAAACTCCAGTGCCCCTTCTCCCTCCTGGGATGCTGCATGCACTGCCTCGTGTGTCTGCTTCATATGTGGGTGCTGTGCCTCCCCACAAGGGCACGTCCCATGGGGACGGTCTCTTTCTCCTTCTCAGGTGGACGGCAGGTGGTGCCCAGAGCCCACCAGGCATCCCCAGGGTGGGCAGAAGCCAATCCAGCATTCCCTCCCTAAGCATTTATTGATGCTCTGAGGTCCCAATAAGTAAGACTAGCACCAGTGGGTGGTAACTCCTTCAGGGGGGAAGGCTGAGAATGGTTTCCGTGGAGACCGCCCAGGCTCTGGTTTCCATAGCAACGCTTGCAAGAGGTTACAGCGCTTCCTACTTATGTCAACTTAACATTTCCAACTGTTCTAGTCTTCAGGCCAAACCTGGGACTAGTGCAGAGCTTCCTTTCTAGGACGGGTGACAGACCTCAAGGGCCAGAGGGGAAACAGGTGAGACACTGTGCGGTTAGCTGACAGCGAGGCCACCTCCTCACCTAACAGGCCCTCCTCCGTCCCAGCAGCAGGGTACATATATGCGAAGTCATACACACGCTTAAGTGATAAAAAGAGCACATCTTCATGACGTGGAAGGATATAAAGTCTTACAGCTCCTATGCACCTCCACAGAGCTAGCTTCTAGAAAGTTCACAAATGGTATATGTGTGTGTATATATATATATATATATTTTTTTTTTTTCTTGCTCAGCCACCTGCTTCACGCTAATTATAGATCTTGGAGAACTTTACACATCAGCACAAGTAGATCTACTTCATTCTTTGTAATGGCAGCAAAATATTGCAGTTCTCTTTTTAAAACTAATTCTTCATCTGAAGGTCTTTGGTTTCCAGTTTCTTGCTATTACAGCAATAAACATCCTCGTACATATATTTCTGTATACTTGTTTGAGTATACCCATAGGGTAATTTCCCCGGGGTGAAATGGCTGCGTCACACACATTGCATTTTACAATCTGAAATTTTACAATGTGATTCTTGTCAAACCAATTTACTGCCACTATTTTTTTTTTTTTGCGGTACGCGGGCCTCTCACTGTTATGGCCTCTCCCGTTGCGGAGCACAGGCTCCGGACACGCAGGCTCAGCGGCCAAGGCTCACGGGCCCAGCCGCTCCGCGGCATGTGGGATCTTCCCGGACCGGGGCACGAACCCATGTCCCCTGCATCGGCAGGCGGACTCTCAACCACTGCGCCACCAGGGAAGCCCCTACTGCCACTATTGATACAAGAAGACTTATACACACTTGGGAAGACTGGGCATTATTAAACTTAAACAAAACAAAACCACAAAACCAATCTCTCCTAATCATACTATGAGACCAGCAAAACTTTAACACAAAAGCCTGAAAAGGACAGTATGAAAAAGGAAAATTACAGGTCAGTCTTACTAATAAACATATATCTAAAACTCCTAAACAAAATATTAGCAAACAGAATACTATAGCATAGAAACAAGGTAATACATCATGATCAGATCAGTTATTAATGCTACTCACCTCATTAGCAAATTAACGAGGGAAAAACATGCAGTCATTATCAATAAATGCAGAAAAAACATTTGATAAAAGAATTCAACATACATCCTTGACTGACGCGGGTTCGATCCCTGGTCGGGGAACTAAGATCCCACATGCCGCGGGGCAGCTAAACCTGTGCGCCACAACTACTGAGCTCGCGTGCCTCAATTGGAGGCCACGTGCCACTAACTACAGAGCCCACGTGACCTGGAGGCTGCGCGCCACAACTAGAGAGAGAAAACCTGCATACCGCAACTAGAGAGAAGCCTGCACGCCGCAACGAAGAGCCCGCATACCTCAACTAAGACCCGACACAGCCAAAAATTTAAAATAAATAAAAAATAAATCTTAAAAAAACCCACATACCTTCTTTATTAAAAATAAAAACTAGAAATAGAAGACAACTTCTTTAATTAACCTCAGAAGGAATATTCTCCCCAAAGGGAACCCTTCTGCACTGTTGGTGGGAATGTAAATTGATACAGCCTCTATGGAGAACAGTATGGAGGTTCCTTAAAAACTAAAAATAGAACTACCATATGACCCAGTAATCCCTCTACTGGGCATATACCCTGAGAAAACCATAATTCAAAAAGAGTCATGTAACCCAATGCTCATTGCAGCACTATTTACAATAGCCAGGACATGGAAGAAACCTAAGTGTCCACTGACAGATAAATGGATAAAGAAGATGTGGCACATATATACAATGGAATATTACTCAGCCATAAAAAGGAATGAAACTGAGTTATTTGTAATGAGGTAGATGGATCTAGAGACTGTCACACAGAGTGAAGTAACTCAGAAAAACAAATACCATACGCTAACGCACATGTATGGAATCTAAAACAACGATACTGATGAACCTAGTGGCAGGGCAGGAATAAAGATTCAGACGTAGAGAACGGATTTGAGGACATGGGGGGGAAAGGGAAGCTGGGACGAACTGAGAGAGTGGCATGGACATATACACACTACCAAATGTAAAATGGATGGCTCGTGGGAAGCAGCTGCATAGCACAGGGAAATCAGCTCGGTGCTTTGTGACGACCTAGAGGGGTGGGATAGGGAGGGTGGGAGGGAGGCTCAAGAGGGAGGGGATATGGGGATATATGGATACATATAGCTGATTCACCTTGTTGTACAGCAGAAACTAACACAACATTGTAAAGCAATTACACTCCAATAAAGATAAAAAAAAAAAGAGTATTCTCCCAATATCTATACTAGAGCTACACTCAAGGTGAATTCCCTTTAAAGTCAAGAATAAAACAAGATTTGTAACTATTTCCATGGTACCAGAGCTCCTAGTCAGGGAGGTAAATAAGAAAAAGAAATAAAAGTTTTAATTATTTGAATGGAAGAAACAAAATCTATTTATAGTCAATACAATTGCTTATATCAAAAACACAAAAGAATCGTTGGGTAACCTCTCAGAATAAGAAAGATGGCTTGCCAAATTTGCTGGATCAATAGTCAAAAATAAATTACATTTCTACACACTAGCAACAAAGAGTTATAATTATTAATTATAATATCAACAGTATAAGAGATTTAGGAATCAATGTAATGAAAACTGTGCAAGACCTCTACTGAAAAATGTATGAAACTGTATTGGAAGATATTAAAAATCCAAAAAAATTTTAAAAATACCATGTTCATGCATCAGGACACTCAGTATTATAGCAATTTCAATTCTCCCCAAGTGGATCTATAGATTTAATATGAGTTCAATAAAAACCTCAACAGAACGTTTTGTAGAACTAGATAAATTGTTTCTGAAATGCATATGAAAGCAAAAGCGTAAGAACAGTCATGGCACTGCTGAAGCAAATTAAGGTGGGAGACGTGCACAGTCAGATGTGCACGTCTTATTTTAACTGTGGTTATGGCTCAAATAATAAACCCAATAGGACAGACTAGAGAGCCCAGAAATAGACCTTATGCATATGGAAACTAGATCATTGCAGGCACACACTGCAGCTCAGTGAGGAAAGGAAAATAATCCACGACGAAGAGAACGAATGATTATTCCTACCTCACACCATACCAGGGAATAAATTCCAGGGGATTTTAAAATGTAATATATAAAACTTTAAAAGGAATAGAAGAAAATATAGGATAATCTCTTTTCATTCTTGGGATAGGATGGATTTCTGAAACAAGGTGCACAAAACCCTAACCAAAAATAAGAAGATGGATACATTTGACTACATTAAAATCAATAATTTCTGCTTGGGAATTCCCCAGTGGTCCAGTGGTTAGGACTCCGAGCTTTCACTGCCGAGGGCCCAGATTTAATCCCTGGTTGGGAACTAAGATCCTGCAAGCCATGTGGCATGGCCAAGCAAAAGACAACAACAAAAAAATCAATAATTTCTGCTCATCAAAGAGGTCACAACGAAAAGTGATAAGACAAGTCACAAAGTTGGGTAAGGTATTTGCCACACGTCAATGATAAAATATATAAAGAACTTCTACAAGTTAATAAGAAGAAAATGAAGCATCCAATAGAAAAATAGGCCAGAGAACACAAACAGGCATTTTATATAAAAGGTCCAATACACATATGAAACTTGACTCACGTTCCTAGTAATCAGGGAAGTGATAATTAAAACCATAATGAAACACCATTTTACTCTCAATCCATTGACAAAAAATCCCAAGTGTTGTTAATATTAAGTGTTGGCAAGAACTTGGAACAAGGAGGATGCCTATGCAGTACAGGTGGGAATGTGAATTGGTTCAACTCATAAGAAACAATCTGGTAGAGTGTTTTTTTTTTAAAATATTTATTTATTTGGTTGCGCTGGGTCTTAACTGCGGCAGGCAGGCTCCTTTAGTTGCGACTCAAGGGCTCCTTAGGTGCAGCACGTGGGCTCCCAAGTTGTGGCATGCATGTGGGATCCAATTCCCTGGCCAGGGATTGAACCTGGGCCCCCTGCTTTGGGAGCACGGAGCCTTAACCACTGTACCACTGGGGAAGTCCCCAATCTGGTAGAATTTTTGTGAGTTGGCCATTTGCATACTATGTGGCCCAAAGATTCCTTTTCTAGGGAATACAGGTGTATATTAATAGAGAAACCCTTGCAGAGGTGACCAGAAGCCTTGTAGAAGAAATGTTCATTAACGCATTGTTGTAATAATAGTAAAAAGTCAGAAAGAACCCAAATATTCATTGTTAGAATAGGCAATTAAATTATATATTCACATAGTGGATTGATACACAGCAGTACAAATGAATTAAATACTATTACAGGTGTCAGCATGGCTGAACCTTAGAAATATAAGGTTGAGGGGAGGAAAACAAATCAGAGAATAATCCATGTATTTTATTACTACTTTTATATTATTCAAATCCAAGCAAAACTACATTAAGAGCTTCATAGATATGTGGTTATAAAGACTTTTAAAGCAAAGCAGAGAAACTCAGGATAGGAGTTACCCGGATTCATTAATTAATATACAAAGATTGGCTTAATAGATGGAAAATTGGTATATTTTCATGATTGTCTTTGGATCTAAAAATAGATGTACCTTTAATGTCCCTCATAGGATATAGAAGTGGGGCGGGGGGGTGGGAAGTAGAGGCTGGGATGATGTGGGAGCCTCTGAACATGGGAGCCAACAGTTCGTTTCACCCCTGAGCATGAATGCTTCTCCCCATATTGGGAGGTGGTCTACTTCTCCTCCACTTAAATCAGGGCTACTTTGGTGACTTGCTTTGACCAATAATGCACTAAAGTAATATTCTGGATCTTCAGATTGCAGGCTTTAAAAGGACTGGCAGCTTACCCTTCCCCTCACTTGGAGCTCAGTTGCCAGCTGTAAGGAAGGCCAGGGTATTGATGGGCACCCATTTGTAGCCATACCCTGGACGGCAGGGGCCATTTTGGATGGCCCAGCCCAGCGAAGCCTCCAGCTGAGTGCAAAGCACGAGGCAGCCCCTAGCCCACGAGGGCTAACGTCAGTCAGTGTGGAACTCAGCCATCCTGCAGAATTAAGTTCTGGGGTGGCTTGTTCTGCAGAAGCAAGGGGAGAGGGACATGCAAAGAATTCAGTGATATTGGCAGTCTTGTTTCGTGGGTTGGCTGTGGGGTCACCGTACTTCATAACTTACATGCTGGTGATTTAGATAGAGTATTCTGTACGTATTAAGTGCTTCACAATAGAAAATATGAAAAAACCCCCAACTTATCAGATTGTATCTCCCTAGTTTTGATTTGTATTTTCTATGCAACTGTGA
The DNA here is from genome assembly GCF_005190385.1 of Monodon monoceros. Classification (NCBI taxonomy): domain Eukaryota; kingdom Metazoa; phylum Chordata; class Mammalia; order Artiodactyla; family Monodontidae; genus Monodon; species Monodon monoceros. Next base: position 8,875,604 of record NW_021703772.1, read on the forward strand.
TTAAACATGTTTGCGTTTAAGCAACGATCCATTTGTATTTCCCTGTGAACTGCCTGCTCCTATTCGTTGCCCCTTTATCTACTGGGTTGTTCTTTTCATATCGATTTATAAGAACTTAGCATACTAAGGAAAATAGCCCTTTTATGTCCTGTGTTTCTAAAATATCTCCCCCAGTTTGCCACTTATAAAACTTTTGACTTTGTGGTATGTTCTGTTGCACAAAAATTTTAATTTTTTATTAGTCCCAGTTATTATTACTGGTAGGTATCATGCTTAAAAAGACTACCCTCCTTCAAGATGATCTTTTAAATCATCTCAAGTACTTTTAAGATTTCATTTCATACTTAAAACCTTTGAATTAATTTTGTTACAGGGAAGCAGGACCCAGGTTAATTTTTTTGTCAAAATGACTAGCCAGTTGTTCCAATAAAAAGAACCCACACGTACCCCACTAACCTGAATTTCCTTGTACTTAACTTCTGGGCACTCCACTGTGTCTCATTGATCTTTGCTACACCAAAGTCTTTAATTCTACTAGGTTTTATATTTGGAGACTGTTCTCCCCCCCCCCCCGCCCCCTTTTCAGGATTTACCTGGCTATCCCCCATGTTTACTTTCCTCAAATAACTGAATGTGTCAGTTAAAGAATAAGCCCTGTTGGCATTTTAATTGTGACTGCGTTGCATTTAGATGGGGAAATGTAACAGAACCCAACATCTCTGCAAGATTGCATTTGCATCTGAGAACAAGGCGTGTCTGCACTAATTTGAGTCTTTTACGTCCTTCGCAGGATTGCCTAGTCTGTGAGCCAAGGGTGTAGACACCCATCCTTGCCCCCAGGGCAGGACCCAGGTCGCACCTCTGGGGCCAACTCAGCCAAGGCTCCAGGCAGCTCCCACACCCTTCTTCTCTGCAGCATGTGACCCTGTGACTCATGTCAAACCCTACCTCAGATCCACCGAGATGGTTACTAATCGCCCAGAAAGTGTGGCGACACCGTCCTTGTGCTTAAGGACAAGCAATAATGATGTCATCTTCCGTGTAGAACTGAACCGGTGGTTTAGAGGCACTTAAAAGCAGCCAGACCTTGGGCAAGTTGCATGACCTGCGGTCCCTTTCCTCCTCCCTTGCCTGTAAAATGGGAATCTACCTGGCGGGGAGTGACAGAACGAAGGGGACACCTACGTTCCTTGGCTGAACCTCGGAGCAGGCCCACCTCTTCAGGGGCCAGATGCCAAGCCCTGTGAGTGAGCTTCTCCTTCCTGCCGCTCCCACCACGCCCACCTGCCCCCCCCCCGCCCCCAGGGACACCTGCCCAGCCTACGGGTTGGAGGGCACCCGTCACCAAGCCGACACCCCGCCCCGCGCCCCCCACCCGCCTTTCCCAAGCCAGAATCACAAGTCAAAGATGTGTATTGTTCGACAGACACTTCTGAAAAGAGATCTAATTGAGAAAATATACAAGGCATTTAAGAATCTCATCTCCAGCGAGCACCGAAGTCTGACTGGAGGCGTCGGAGCCCTCCTCTTCAGGGCTCAGGGCTGAGAAGGTTAGCACATCGAATCATCAGTAAAAACATGCAAAAGTGAGAAGGAAACGGAAAATAACGCTGTGTTCCCCCAAAGCAGAGGGGGACGGAATTTCAGAACAAGGAGGCAGGGTGTACAAGTACCAGGTGGCTCTCCCTCCCCTCCCCCGGTTTTCCTCTCAAACGCCCCCGAGCAGGAGAAAGCAGGGAGCCCCGCCCACTCGGCAGGACCCACAGTGCATCCCTGCTCCGTGCTCAGCCCGCGGGGCTGCCCGTAGACAGGAAGACATCTCCCCACTTCTGCCCTGTTCCTTCTCTGGCTGTGGCTGCGGGGGACCCCGCTTGTGCTCCTGGGGGGCCAGGGCCTGCAGCCCTGGCTCCTTCCTTCTTTGGTTCCACCCGGAGATTGTGCTTGACGGATTCATCCCACCCCCCAAACTCCAGGCTCCCACTGGTGGGCTGAAGGCACTGACAGGAGTCCTGGGGAGATCCCCAGGACAGCCACCTTCCCCTGTGCTCTGGGCGGGTCCACCCCTGGGTACATTCCTAGCCTCAGCTCAGGCCCGGGACAGGGGTGGAAGTGTGCTGTGCACGGAAAAAAGCCTCTCAGACCTTTCTCAGCTGTGCAGACGTTCCTGAACCCCACTCCACACCCCCGCTCCCAGCCCGCCCCTCGCCAGAGCCCCAGCATGCCTGGCCGTTCCCTCCAGTCCTCCCCCTTGGGCTGCCAGTGCAGCTGTGGGCCAGGCCCCCGGGGACCTGACCTCAAGATGGTGGTCACAGAAACCATCTTGGGGCACCCCCTCCATCCCCCAGACTCAGGAGGTCAGCAGAGGGTGAGGCCTTGAGAGGTCACAGCTCTGGTACAGGGAGGCGGGCAGGGCTGGAGAGAAACGGGAAGACACGTCACATCTATGGAAAGGCGTCCGAAGTACAAGCTAAGCAAGGGGAAGTGCCAGAGTGTCCAGAAGAGAAAATGGAAGAGGGAAGGGGCGGGGCCTGGAGGGAGGGGCGGGGCTTCACGCCACCCCGCAGATGAGCGTCTCTACCACGAAGGTGTTCTCGAAGTGGCGGATGGCGTTGCAGTTCTTGGCCCCTCGCTTGTTGATCCCTGGGAGAGAACAGAGAAATCCCAGTGAGGCCTGTGTCCTGGCCTAGAACTGTCTGGGCCACAAAGGCCACCAGCCTCAGAGCCTGAGCAGGGCCTCAGGACCCGGGCCGGGGAGGAGGAGGCCCAGGAAATGAAACCCAGATTCACCCAGAGACAGCGTGGTACAGCGGCATGAGCTCAAAAGCTGGAGTCAGACCTCCCAGCTCTGCCACCTTCTTGCTGTGAGACCTCAGAGGTGCTTCTTAACCTCTCTGTGCCTCCATTTCCTCATCTTTAAAAGGGGCAGCAAGAATAATGATGACAAGGATGAGGACGATGGTAACTTACACTCTCTTAGGAGGACATGAAGAGTGTAAAGCAGAGGGCTTGCCTGGTGGCGCAGTGGTTGAGAGTCCGCCTGCCGATGCAGGGGACGCGGGTTCGTGCCCCGGTCCGGGAAGATACCACATGCCGCGGAGCGGCTGGGTCCGTGAGCCATAACTACTGAGCCTGCGCGTCCGGAGCCTGTGCTCCGCAACGGGAGAGGCCACAGCGGTGAGAGGCCCGCGTACCGCAAAAAAAAAAAAAAAAGTGTGAAGCAGTGCCTGGCACATAGTACGTGCTCATTAGCTGTTATTACTGCTGCTACAATCTGAGATCTGACAGCTGGTCTCCAGCTACGCGGCCAGGCACTGCCAGAGGGTGGCCATGGTTTGGAGCTCAGGGCAGGGGCCAAAGTGGGTGGAGTCTGCCACTCACGCCTCCGGGTGGCCCTGCGCCGCAGCCGGTAGGTGTCCTTCCCGCTGCACAGGTGGTAGATGAAGGAGCCCAGGGCCTCCTTGTCACTGACATGCTCCGTGACCACCATCTCCTCCTGGATGATGTACGTCTGTGGGAGGTAGGTACCCCTCTGCAAAGGGAGTGGCCACAGCACTGGGTCAGTACCAGGGCTCGCCGCTCTCGGTCCCCGACTGCCCATTGCGCTCGCCTCCCTCCTTCCGCTAGCTTGAGCCGACCCCCCCCCAGCGCCTGCAGTGCCCATCCAACACGCCCACCCCCTCATCCACAGGCTGCGTGGCTCGCCTTTCTGACGTGCCCAGGCACTTCCTGCACCTGCACTGCCGTGAGTCACGTGTGTGCGAGTCTGGTCTCCCACCCTAGGGGGAGCACTCCTCGGGGGCAGGGCCCCCATCACCTCCCTGCACTGCTGACACGGGGTGACGTGGCGCATGGCCATGAACACTAAGGAAGCTGGTCTTGGGGTTCTTCCCAAGTGAGGGAGGCAGAAGTGGGAGGCTGGTGGGGGGGCAGAAAGGAGAGGTGTTGACTCTGAATGTGGGAGAAGGGAGCTGGAGGTGGGGGGACCAACCTGGGGTGCTGGGTCCAGCTGACAGAAACGCCCAGGCCCCCCATCCTTCCCTTGTCTCATGGAGGGAGGACAAGGGAGAGAAGATGCTGCCAGGGCCCTGCTCACCTTCACATTCATGAGGAGCTCCCAGAAGTTGCGAGGGGGCAGCACGATGGTGGTGTTGAGCTCAATGACATAGCACTTGTCCAGGGAGATGTCGTGATAGGCAGTGAGACCCTGAACAGGAAGAGGGGGCCACGTCAGTCTCCGCAGGTGAGGGACTGGCCCCGGCGGGCTGTATGAGGCACGAACCCCACCGCACCCATGATGCACCCAGATTCCTCAGCACCGGGGCGGGGACCCCTTCTCCCGCTCCTCTCCCAGCCTATGTTTGTAGAAGGTTCCACTCACTAGATGAAAACACTATTAAATGCTTCGGTTGTGACAAGGATTCTTCTTGGGGGTATACAGCCGAGGTTCGAATTTCAGGGCAACGTCCCCCCTGTGCATCTCACCAAAGCTGGGAGGTCCCGCCACCCCTATGGACAGCCTGGACCCTCAGCGAGAGATGCCCCTCCCAACCCCATGTGCTGCATCTCGATAAGATGTCAACACGGAAACAGCTCAGTAAAAAGGAACACTGGCCTCGCCTGTTCCAGCCAGCGTCCGCAGCTGGCAGGTGGCCAAGGAGAAAATCAACCGTGACTAGTTCACATTCAGTGATAACCGCATGACGTATATGATAAAAGCGGTCTCTTTAAATCCCTGATTGACCTAAACCGTAGATATCTACTCCATGGTTTATATTACACGGTATGTACTCCAAGTCTGTACAAGGGGCGTGGGCGTCCTCCTTTCACACCTGTTCCTCCTCGTGGCGCCCCCCTCGCCGCCCCCCCCCCCCGGGTCCCTGGCCGGCCTTACCCGCTGGAAGTCGTGGATGATGTCTGCAGCGTCACCACCCCCAAACTGGGGCACCGGCACGTTGATGCGCTCGTAGTTCTCCTCGAGGTAGATCTTTACGTCTTCCTCCAGCTCCATGCGGGTGCGGACCTGCGAGGTCAGGGAGTCCTCGTAGAGGACGCCGCAGTGGAAGAAGTTGTCTCGGGCCAGCTGAGCAAGGAGGGGGGAGGGGGGAGAGAGGGAGGGAGAGAGTCTGGTCACACAGCGCCCTCCGTGAGACCACTGCTGCCTGCCCAACCACTCCTGGCTCCGAAGGCCTGGGGAGGCAGGGAGGATGGGTCTGTGACACCCATTTCACAGATGGAGAAACCAAGAAACATGGGGAGTCAGGGAGGGTGAGCCGGGTCTGCCAGTTCCTAGGAGGATGACCTCTTTGGGCCTCAGTTTCCCCATCTGTAAAACAAGGTGACCCCTCAGGCCCCTCTGGCCTCCGAGTCCATGAGTCTATGGCTGTGAAATGGGGCAGACCAGCGGGGGGGACAGACACCTGAGAAAGAGCCTGGGGTCGGAGGGGTGTCCTCAGGGGCAAACAGGGGGACTCTGGGTTGGACAGGCTGGGCCCTGCAGGGTGCCACCCTCCGCCACCACCAGGGGGTGCTCGCCCGCCCTTCTTGCCCCCTTTGCGAGGCCCTGCAGACCTTGGAGGGAGGAGGTAGGAGCTGAGAGGCAGCCCTGTTATCAGATTCTGGTGGCACCGTGTCCAACCTCAAGCAAGGACCCACCACCTTCCCTGGATCCTGTGCTTCCTGAGAAACCTACACAAACATGGTGTCCCCTATATGAGGGACACGCCTAATCACTCCATCAGTAAGGGAAGGGAGGCAGCCTGGCGTGACCGAGGCTACGTGACTGACCGGTGGACTGCGGGCCCCTCCTACTTATCCAGGGCCTCCTCCAGGTCCGGCCCACGATGGGCAGACACCCCTTTGTCTGTTTTAGTGTCCCGGGCTGTCCCGGGACCATGAATCATCACACAGGAATCATACTGTCCCAGGGTGTAGACCCAGAGGCTGCTCTGAGGTTCCCCTACTCCCTGGGAATTGGGGTGGGGTGAGGAACCCCAAGAGGGCATGAGGGGGGGCTGGGATCAGAGGGGAGGTCCAGGGCAGGGCCACAGCTGCAACAGGAAAAGGCCCCAGAAAGTGACAACCAGGAACAGGTGGGGAAGCAGGCCGTGGATGCAGGGGAGCTGAGGTGTCAAGGGTAAGGTCACATGGACTGCAAACTCTTTAGTCATTTCCACCGTAGAAAAACTGGATGACAACAAAGTCAAAGTCCAATGCTTGAGGGTGGGAAGAGGTCACTTGGGTCATAAATGACTGGCAATTCCCAACCTTTTTGTCACCGAGATTCCCCATTCATTATGTTTATGGTTATTCTATTAAGCAACCTTTCATTTAACTACCTTCAGTTCTGAGAGCTTGGTGGCCCTGCCTCCCTCCCCAGGCCTGGGCTGATCGCAAGGTTGCTGTGACCACGACCAGTTCTTTGGCCCAGCTTCGTGCCCAGATTGGTTGTGTGAGCAGATAACCAGGGTGTGATCATAGGTGGAGGTGACTGTCTATAAGCCACCCTCCACCCTTCACGGTTTATAGCCCAAATGTCCACGCGTGGAATGTAAGCCCTTAGAGCAAGATCCATGGGCACAGGGGCTGGGCTCTGAAGGGATCGCAGAGTTCCAATGTCTGCTGCACCTGAGTTTCTGGTGCTAATGCCCTGGGGTGACGCTGTGGGAAGGGGCTGCGGGCCTCACAGCCCAGATTCCAATCCCGGCTCCCCCATCACCGACTGTGCTCCTGGGAGAGCTCCCTGTCAGCCTCAGATGCAACCAAAGAGATAGGTAAGGACACTCCTCCGGAGCCCATGGCAGTCAGAGGACGGGGACCCGGTCCTGTCTCCCGGACCAAGACCAGAGAGGAGAAGGAGGCAGGTCTTCTGGGCTTGCCCGGGCACCCCTCCCACCTAGGGGGCGTGTCCAGGGCCTCCTGCTGTCCCCTCCTCTCCGTCGCCGTTCACAGGGCCTGATCCTGCCGGCCCACACCCACGGCAAACCCTCGCCCTGCCCTGCCCTCTCTAAAACGCCACTCTTTCACCAAGGCCCCGCCTCCCTCCGCCCCACCTCACCTGAGCGAGGAAGAAGTATCTGTAGATGTAGACAGACGCGAACACCAGGCCCATGAGCAGCACGACCATGCCCATCGACAGGTAGCACAAGCCGCCCACAGAGCTCCCCTTCTTGTAGCGGTGGTAGGCGGGCCGCTCCTCCTGTGGACAGCAGTGCAGGGTCAGCCCCGTGGTGGCCCCGCACCCCTGGGAATCCCTGCCACCCCTTTCCGGAAGTGAGACCTCACTCTGCTGGCTGGGAAGGAGCCTTGGAGCAAAGGGAGGGGAGGACGACGCTCAGGACACACAGAGCATCGTCTCTGGAAGGAAAGGAAAGCGTTACCAGGACCTCCCAGCTGTTCCCATCTAAAGAGAAACGGAGCCCCACCTTGGACCCACGGGGACTAAGCAAGCGTGTTTTGAATCACCCACGCCATTAGTCCCCTTCATTATACCAGTTGTGACCACAGTAGATTCTTTCAAATGTAGAGAGGGGGGAAGCACAGATATGGCCTTGGTGACTGAGCCAGGCCTAGGAACCTGTAGGAACTGGAGTGACTGGGAGGGCCGGGAGCTGCTGCCCTGGGCAGTGGGGACCAAGGAAGGCTTCGAAGGTAGGAAGTGACAAGATCCACCTGAAAGCTGGAGTGCCCAGAGGGACCGGGATGGGGACAGTGGGGGTGGGGAGTCTGCTGGGCTCTTCCAAGGAAGCTGCGGCAGGAAACGGTCACTGACCAGTGGGGACAGGGCTCTGGGAGGCCCGCAGGGTCTGGGCGCGGGAGCTCACGCCCTCCGGCCACCCCGGGCAGAGGCCAGCCTGCCGGGGCGGCGATGGCATCACACGGGCGCTGGTATCGAGTAGGCTGTCAGAAGCAGGCCCACAGGGTGAAGTCTGGAGGCTTCCGCAAGCCTCTGCTGGGAGGGGAACGTGGTTGCCGGCAGGCAGGCCAGGGCAGGAGGTTCCTGGAAAAACCCTCTCTAGGGAGCCAGGCTCAGGTTTGGGACAGTAGCTGCAGGACTGCCAAGAAGCAGCAAGCCAAGCAGACCCAACTCCAGTCCACACACGTCTGGGCCAGTGGCCGGAGGTGTGTGTAAAGCTCAGCAGCCCTGCGTTCCTTGGAGCGCTGGACTGAGAATCTCGTGACTCGGGCTCTTCCCAGCTGTGTGAGCTCGGCCATCGCTCGTCTTTGTGCCCTTCCTCGCTGGCACCCCTGCCCTAACCCGGGCCTCCTTCACCCTGGAGATGTTGCAAAAGCCCCAGGCCTGGCTCTGCCTCTGGGATCCATCATTCAATCCCTCCTCCACGGTGTCCAGATGCAGCCGGGTGAGGGTAGAGGCCAGTGCCCCTGCCAACCTCAAGGAGCTGTGGCAGAGGTGGGGGGGCAGGAGGGGAGCCTGGGCCTTCTCACTCCGGCCCCGCCGCTAACCGTCTGCTTAGCGCTCTGTGCCCACTTCCACTCCCCTCATCCTGCTTAGCGGGACGTCGGCAGTGGGGACATGATGCAGGTCCAAGTTACCCAAGACAGGCCTTTATTCTCAGGGCATACAGGAGGCCCAGACTGGTAGGGGTGGGGGACCTGGGCCTCAGGGAGCAGAGGGGCATCCCATCAGAGTGGGTGATGCCTCCCTGCTTGGAGCTCTCCCCTCTCCCCACACCCCTTCCTCAGGAAAAGGGTAGAAAATGCCTGAAAGACACACACACCCCTATCACGAGGCACATGTATCACCAGGCCAGTGGCCCCCAGCCTCCAGCACCATGGGATGGAGACACAGGATGGAGAGGTGACCCGGCCCATCCCATACCCCCTCACAGGCTGGGCCATCTGCAGGCCCGGGGCCTCTCCCCACCCTGGCCCTGCTGCAGAGGTGCTGCGATCAAAACCAGAGAAGCACCTGGTGAGACCACCCCCCTGGCTGGCATCTCCTTGGCATGCTGGGGCTCCCTGGGGGCAATAACCAAGGTCACTAGCACACCTGGGTGGCCACTGCTCACAGGGCCTCCAGGGACAGCTGCCAGTGGGAGGGGGTGGGGGACTGCAAGCGTTTTGACTTTCCAACGGGCTCCCAGGATCAGCCCAGGATGGGGCGACCCGATGAGCAAGCTCTGCCAGTGTCTTGCAGGAACAAGCCACCCAGGGGCTCCAGCCATCCTCAGTGGGTCCTAAGGAAAGGTGGGTGACGCAGAAGAAAGGCCAGGCGCCACACCCACTGGGAATCCTGCCCTGGAGGCACAACATTTGTATTTAGCAAGACCAGTAGGGATGCAGGGACCCAGAGGCCCCCAACAGGGGCTGCGATCCATGCGTGGGGAACATCCCAGCCTCCTGACCCTCCAACCCTCTGCAGGTCCTCCGGTGAAATGTGAACAGACTCTTCCTGACAGGGTTTTGTTGGGATTAAAGGAGACAGAGACCCTGAAAGCCCTTTGTAAAGGATAAAGTGGTAGATAAAAATAGCAGATCTTTATCAGCTAAAGCTCTCCTTCTTTTTTTTTAGGGCCACCACAAGCCAGCTGTCGAGGCTGCACAGTGGCCATGCTTTGCTCCTGCAAACCAGAGAAGCAAAAGCAAGCTTATGAGAACCGCTTTTAAAAAAACCAGAAAACAAAAAAAAGTCAATGGGCTACAAAGCAAGAGCCCGAGGGCCAGCTCCACAATTGAGGTTCACAGACAAGGGGAGGCCTACCAGTTTTATAGCTTCCTTTCTGCTCCCGGCTGGGTCAGGTGTTTCTATGTGCCTGGGGGAGGGGCCAGGCAGGGGGGCCAGGCTGCCCCAGGTGGGGAGGAGGTCAGGGAGGACGTAGAGTGGGGAGCGGCTCCAGAGGAAAATGAGGCAAGTGGCTGAGGACAGTCTCCAGCCAGGACCCCTGGATCTCACCCTGTGTCCTCACACGGCTCTGTGGGTGTCCCTGTGAAGGCTGGGGATCCTCCCCTTTCCCAGAGCTGTGGACAATGGCTTCCTATCCTGCTCCTACAGACCCCTCTAGGGCACACCCGTGGCTCACGCCCTGCACCCCTCCCTACCTGACACCCCTCGGTCTGGCATGCGGAGGCCAAACCCCCAGAAGCATCATGGCTGAGCAGGAGGGATGGAAGGGAAAGCAGGCCCAGAGGCTGCTGGTGTCCCGGCTTCGAGACAGAGGCACTGGGACCGGGACGTAAAGCCCCAGGTGGGTGGGAAGTCCCTGAATCCTGCCCTCGCTGGCAGGGCTTGAAAGGTCAGCCCTGAGCTGCAGCCCTCAGAGGCCTCTGGGGAGCCTGTAAACAGCCTGGGCTGGAACCTGGGGCCTCACCCCTTAGGATCCGGGCTGCGCAGCTCACCCAGAATGACAGGAATGACGGCCGAGGGGCCTGCTTCCCGAAGCCCCCAGCTGCTTCACCTGTCATGCTGGAGCCCCAGGAGAAGGCTCCCCCGCCACATGGAGCAGTTACCCACAGCCAGGCATCTGGGGGCTTCCAGAAAGTAGAAAAATACTGCTTCCATGGCAACTGGGCTTCCTGAGCCACAGGCCTCGCCGTGCACTCGTGTAGGCCACGTGGGCCACATGTCCGGGGACCCGAAAGGGGCCCAGGCCTAGGCCTGCCTGTTTCACGGAGCCTGCAGTGGAGCTCCTTAAATGATTAGGCAAAGCCAGGGCCAGAAGAGCCAGGGGGAACCCAGCCAACTTAAGCATTAACTCAGAAGACCCGCAGGGCTCATGGACAGAGCTCCCCAGCTACCTTCCCTCGGTAAGGATGTCGAAATGAACCGCAAGCAGAGTAACTACAGTTGCAGGCTGCTCGGAGGCGGCTAGCAGGGAGCCAGAAATGCAGCCACAGCAGGCCCGGGCAGACGGCTGGGGGCGGGTCTCGCCTCACCTCCCCAGCACCAGTCCCCCCTCCTCAGCATCTTTCTTTCCCAGGCTGCAGACCACAAAGGCAAGGGCACCAGTGAGAGAGAAAGAGAGAGACAGACAGACAGAAGCCTAGCCGGGGTCGGGGGACTGGGCCTCTGCCCACGGAGCACGCAGAGCTGTGCTCAGACGTACAGACGTCAGCTGGGTAAATGCTGGTAAGGCATCGTGAACTTGCCATCAGGGAAACCCATTCCTGCCCTGTGACCCACCGGTGCCCACGGTGCAAGCCGTGTGAGGAGGAAGGGCATGGACCCGGAGGACACTCTTGACAGCCCTCTGCACTGCTCTGCTTGGCTGGGCCAGGCAGATTCCCTCTTCTGTTCTGTACCTGACAGTCAAGGTGAGACCCCAGAGAACAAAGGCTGGGGGGGACGAGAAGCAGAGCTGCGGCTGGAAGGGCTCTCCTGGGGGAGACACAGCTCAGAGACACTGCAGGGGCTGCGCTTCCCTGCTCTTACCATAAACATTTTTTTTTATGGTAAGAGAAACTCATCCTCTGTGGCAATCTGCTGACAGCCTTGAAACGTGCAAGGATGGGCCGCGGGGAGAACAGAGCATCCGCGGGGAGAACAGAGAAGAGAGGGAAATGAGAGAGAAAGCAGAAAAGCCACTGTGGCACAAGTCCAAACGCCACAGCCCCTCAGGGAAGGTCCAGGGCAGGCGGGCAAAGGGCAGGACTGCCCATTCACCAAGGTCCTCTTGGCCCAGGCCGCAGGGCTGGCGGGGATGGGGCACTGGGGCAGGAGGACGCCAAGCCCTGCGATCCACCCTCCTGGCCGGCAGGGGACCCTCCCCCAACCGCTCCAGGAGACTCAGCTCCCTCCTGCCCAGGACCTGAGGCCAGGATGAGGAAAGTGAAATCTGATCCCCAGGTATGCGGGCCGGGGGAGGGGGTGACACAGGGGCCATTAATCAAAAGCAAAAGCCAAGGAGAAAATTCCAGCGCTGAGATGACTGTACTGAACACGGTTCTCTCCCCTTGTAGGCCCCCAGCCCGGACTGTTCGAGTCTCTACATGCCCACACCTGGGTGTGTGTGTGTGTGTGTGTGTGTGTGTGTGTGTGTGTGTGTGTGTG
>NW_021703772.1:8887617-9214053 GCF_005190385.1 Monodon monoceros
CAAAGACACAGGCAGATAGTAGGGAGAGGGGAACTGGGCTGAGAGGCCCAGGGCAGGCCAGTGGGCCTCCAAAGGGGAAGAATCCAGCCAGAGCTTACTAAGAGGGGGTGCTCCCCGTCCAGCCCACCTTCCAGGCTGGCTTGCTGCCAGCTGCCCACCAGCGCAGGCCCCTCATCATCTGGGAGGCAAGCACCACATGGGGGGGGGGTGGGCAGCTGGAGGCGCAGCTGGACCCTCACACCCATCCCTTCCTGGCCCACCGAGGCACTTCCTTCCAGCGGCACATGGTGAGGACAAAATCCTCCTTGTTTCAGTTTTTACTCAGAAGCAGGGGGAGGCCCAATGTGAGAGTGTTCCTGCCGCCCTACCCTGGCCACTGGGGCCTGCACACAGGTTGAAATTTTATTAGGACAGCTAGAGGGTGGCTCACTGGTGAAAGGCACTCGTGAACTCATCTGTTCATCGAGTGGTCCTTCCAGGGCTTTAAATCTTATTTTCGAGTCCAGTTCAGTAACCAAAGAGGGTTCCAGGGTCACCCCGAGCCGAAACAGACCTTCTGATAAGCTTTCCTCCGGCAGGCCCGTCAGCGCGGGACAAACCCAAATGTCCTGTCTTGATGAAGCAGCTCCTGGGGCCTCCCAGTCCGCTCGCCCCAGGCTGATGCGGTCCTGGGCTACTGTGAAAGCTGGGCGCCTGCTGAGCTTACTGGGCGAGGTAGGAGGCAAGAATGGGGGGGCTTGCTCTACGTTGGGCACCGGATGTGGGGGAAACGTACCCACTGGCCAGGCGAGGCCACAAGAGGCTCACAGAAGTGCACTCTCTTCCCAAGGCTCCGATTCCACTAGGCGACTGGTAGAGCCAGCATGCGACACCCCAAAGCCTGCCCTGATCCCCTGAAGCAGATCTGTCCTAAAGGGGCTGGGATTTTCATCTTCCTCCAGGGGCCCCTTCGCTCCCCCTTGCCAATTAAGACAGCCAGGAGACCCTACCCAACTACCGAGGCCTGGGGGCAAGGCACACTCAGCAGGCTCGGCGCCACTGAAAACAGCACAGGGAAAACGTTGATATTTCCATTTCACGCTGGATGAGGGGGAAGAGAGGACGCTTGACTGCGGAGCCAGAAGCTGGGTGTCAGCTACCGCCAAGGCGATGCTGGCATCTGCCATCCCGCCTGACACCCATCAGCAGGCTGCTGCCGGGGGACTTGCCACTCCTGTGAAATTCGGCAGACCTTCTGATGGGTTTGAAATCCATCCTTCCACTGTCTGGCTGGTCCTCCCTCCTGCCCAAATCCTATAGCTTTTGGAGGCAGGGTCCAGTTTTCCAGGCCTCAGCTGGGTGCCTGGTCCCGGGAGTAGCAGCTGGGAGAAGACAGGAGTGGGTGTGCTGCCTTGGGCCCCCAGCCCTGCACCCTCCAGGGGCTAAGTGGAAGGGAGGAAGGAGGTTTAAAGGGCCCCCTGCAAACTGTTAAAGGTGCAGGCCATGCCTTCAGATATGAAGTGTCCCCCGCCCCATTTAAGCATTAGAAGAAGATGGAGCTGCTCCGGTGGCGGCTGCAGAGCACCCCACCCCCTGGAAACCCAGCCCCGGGGGCCACTGATGCCGCAGCGGCCACACCAGGGCAGGGGAGCGTGCCAAGGCTCTTCCTGGAATTCCTCACTTAGGTATCTTTGCTCTGGCTATAACACCCACCTCTGAGGACCCTCTCCTGTGTCCTCTCTTCCAGGGCACAGGTCATCCTGAAGCACCCACCCTCCCATACCCAACCCCCCAAGCAAGGTTTAGTTTGAGCCATCAACTTGGGGAGGGGCCTTGGCGCTGAAGAAGACTTCCCATGGGGGGGGGACGGGAGCTTGGTGCGCCCCAAGAACGCCAGGAGCGACGGCCGCGTGGAAGCAGCGTAGACACCTCTGCCGAGACACTATAGGGCCAGGCTGGACCAGCTCTCTCTCCCTCCCCTCCTTGCCCGCCACGCGTCCTGCCCCCTCTGGGCCCTCCCCCGGTCGGACTCCACGCAGCTCAGACAGTTTTCCACGGCGGAAATGCCTCCTCTCCCCCAGGCCGGAGGGAAAGGGGAGGAGGGGAGGCCGCTGGAGGGGGCGGGGTGCACCGAGGCCCGCCTCCACAAAGCGCAGCCTGGGTGCTAGAGGGCACCAGGGCACCGCGGAGTGGAGGGGGTAGCCCAGTGCGCGAGGGAGCCGGGAGAGGAAGGAAGAGGGCAGGAAGGCCCAGGCGGCAGGGGGGGCGGTGGGATCAGGGCACCCAGCCTCGTAACCCCGAATCTCGAACCCCGGACGTGCGGCCAGGCGGATTCTGGTTTATCTCCATTTCATGTATTATCATTTTCTGGTCCACCAGTTCAGGTGCAGACCAACAGCACATCCCTTGCCCCCAGCAGTCCCCCGTTTGGGACGCAATCAATAGTCCCGCCCCCTTCGTTGGCACCAGAGCCCCTCTCCCCATTCCCCACCAATCACAACCCACCGCCCTACTTTGGGGAAACAATGTCCAACCCTCCTCCCATCCCCCACCTGGGGACTCGACCCGCGGCCCCTCCTCCATGATTGGAACCAGACACACATACCCCCACCGACATTCCTCGAACCTCTCCGGGCCAGCTCCCTCCCCTATTCTGGGGCCAGGCGCCTAGGGCTCGGTCCACTTTTGGAAGAGACCTTGAGCGCTTCCTCACCTGGGACCATCGACTCGGAGCCCCTCCCATTCTTCAGACTTATGCTTTCGGCTGCCACAGAGGGCCAGGACCCAAGGCCCCTCCCCACTCTGGGATGGATGACCCATTCCGGAATCCCACCCCCGCTCCGCTCGAGACTCCGGGGTCCCGATGCGCCTCGGGTAGTCGCCGGGGCCGGCAAGGCGCGCTTCGACCCCCCGTCCCCTGCCTGAGACCCCCGGTCCCTCTCACCCGAGCCGGCGTCAGCAGGATCTCAGCGGCTGGGGCGGGCGCCGGGGCCGAGGCCGAGGCCGAAGCCTTGTCGGCCTTGTCGCCCTTGATACCGGCCACCGCGGGCTGGAAGCTGATCTTCACCATGGCTGCGCCAGGCCGCGCGTCCGCCCTGCAGCCTCCGGCCGTGCAGCCACTCTCTGTGCAGCCTCTATCTGTACCACAGCCGCTCGGTTCTCCGCAGGCACCGGAAGTTTGAATCGCGTTGGGTCCTTTTCTCTAACCCCACCCCCAGCCCGCCCCGCCCCCGCCCCCCCCAAGGGAGGGCCTTGGCGCCCTGCGCGCCTGCGCCCCCTTCCCGCCAGCTGGGCTCGCAGTGACCGCTGCCGGGCGCGCTGCTCCGACCTGGGGAAGTCTAAGGTTCCCTTAACCACTCACTCAACTCACTCCATCCATCCATCGCATTCATCCATCCATCCATCCAATCAGGCATGGACTCAGTCCCCATCGCTGCTTTATCCCTTCCAGCTGCCTCTCCAAGACCAGCATCTCCAGAACATACAGTCTTTGTTAAAACCGTGTTTGCCAGGCAAATGCATCTTCTAGACAAGCTCCCCGTGCCCTCTATCCCACTTCATACCCTCCTCTTTGGAAATGCTGGAGCCCCCACTGAACCTGCCCACACCGCTCCCTCCTCCCACTTCCTTTTCCGACGTGTCCTGGGCCCTGGCAGGAGGCTTCAGGGCCAGGTGCCCAATTGCTTGCCTTTATCCTGCATCCTGCATCCATCTACACCTCCTTCATTCTCCATCATCCTTTTTCCTTCACCCTTAATTCCTGCAGAACCTTCCTGGGGGTGCATGCGGAGGACACTGGAAGCAGAGAAATGAGGGCAGCCCCTGCTCTTTCACTCTCTTGTGTAACCTGTGGCCTCAGTTGCTGAGTGAAGGGTCCTGTTGGCCATTTCTCACCCACCCAGGAGGATACGGCAAGTGTGATGGGAAGATCCGCAGGGCAGGGTGTCTGGAGGCTCAGTCCTCATCTCACCTGGGATGCCTTTGGGCTGCTCCGCCGCACCCTCACCTGTGACGCGTGCCTCTCCCCATCAACCCAGTTGAGGAGCCAGGATTGGCCCCAGTAGGAAGGTCTCCTGGAATCAACCCCTGCAACAGTTCATTTTAAAACTAAAACCCCAGATGTGAACTTTTACATGTGTTTTACCTCTTTCCCCAAATTGAGTAGTTGAGTGCCGTTCTTAAAAAAACATCTGGTTTATTACAATTTAAAGCACTGGTTATTTAAGGCTTAACGATGGTAATTAAGCCCTAGAAGGTCAGTGGAGAGGCTTACTGGAAATGCAATGGTCTCAGACAAGTGTATACCCACGACCCTTCGAGTTCTATCAGCTCCCCAGAACTTATTCATCTTATAAATGAAAGTTTGTACCCTTTGACCAGCCTCTCCTTATTTCCTCCACCCCCCAGCCTGTGGTAACCACCATGCTGTCTCTGGTTCTATGAGTCAGACTGTTTTAAGGTTCTACATACAAATGAGTTCACGTGTAGTATTTGTCTTTCTCTGTCTGGTTTATTTCACTTGGCATAACATGCTCCAGGTTCATCCATGTTGTCACAAATGGCAGGATTTTCTTCAGTTTTACAGCTAAATAGTATTTATTTTACATATACACACACATCTTCTTTATCCAGTCATCCATCAATGGACACTTAGGTTGTCTCCATGTCTTGGCCATTGTGAATAATGCTGCAGTGAACATGGGAGTGCGGATATCTTTTCAAGATACTGATTTCATTTCCTTTGGCTATATCTCCAGTAGCGGAATTGCCAGATCATATGGTAGTTCTATTTTTAATTTTTTGAGGCACCTTCATACTGTTTTCCATAATGGCTATACCTGCTAAGTATATCAAAGAGAGCGTTCTGCTGAAAACTATCAGTAGAAAGAGACAAATCTCTGGAAAATCTAATAAATAAGAGAGAAAATATTAATACATTTCTATATCCTATAGAAAGAAGATGTAACTATAGACAAGGTGGATATTACAAATTATAATGTATTTTATATACAATCATATCTAATATAGATATTCTGAAGTGATGATTTTATGGAGAAGTATAAGTGGCCAAACGGACTCAAGAAGTAGAAGGGAACTTCCCCGGTGGCGCAGTGGTCAAGAATCCGCCTGCCAATGCAGGAGACACGGGTTTGAGCCCTGGTCCGGGAAGATCCCACGTGCCGTGGAGCAACTAAGCCTGTGAGCCACAACTACTGAGCCTGCACTCTAGAGCCTGCACACCACAACTACTGAGCCCGCATGCTGCAACTACTGAGCCTGTGCTCTAGGGCTCGCGAGCCACAACTACTGAGCCCTCGTGCCACAACTACTGAGCCCGCACTCCTAGAGTGGGTGCTCCACAAGAGAAGCCACTGCAATGAGAAGCCCGAGCACCACAACGAAGAGTAGCCCCTGCTTACCGCAACTAGAGAAAGCCCATGCACAGCAACAAAGACCCAACACAGCCAGAAATTAAAAAAAAAAAAAAGTAGAAGATCACAATGGCCTATAATAAAGGAAACTACTGGAAAAAGTTCTCAAGCAATTATCTCAAAAAATGGTTCTGAGCAGCCAGACCACTTAACTGGATAATTCTTTCCAACTAAAGCAATAGTTAATTCTACTGATGCTTTGATTAGTTTTAGGTATAGTTTATGTCTTCTGATACAAAAATCTGACAAATAAAAGAGAAAAACATAATCTTAGTTATGAATAGAGATACAAAAATTCAGCAGTACCTCACAAGAACAGTGAAATGCCATATAGGACTTCTCCTAAGAATAAAGACACAGATTTCGTGTTTGGAAATCTATTTGGGGAGAAATTGCTTAGTAAAATAATGCTTAAAAGTAATAGTTATTCAAACTTGAAAAGCAGAGAAAAGCATAAAGAAACAAAACAACTATTATGACAAAACCCACAATAACCACTGTTAGTGTTCTGTTATTTTTTCTCCAATATTTCTTACTCTGTGTGTAAGTATGTTTGTGCTGTGTTTTTTTACAAAACTGGAACCACATTTTGTGTGTATGCCTGTGTGTGTGTGTGTGTGTGTGTGTGTGTGTGTGTGTTCTCAACTGAGGGCAATTTTGACCCTCAGGGAACACTTAGCAGTGTTTGGTGACATTTTCAGTTGTCACAGTGGGGGAGGAGGAGGGGGCAGGGTAGGTGCTACCAGCCTCTAGTGGGCAGAGAAACAAGAGATACAGCTGAACATCCTTTAATGCACAAGACAAAAAATTATCCAGTGTAAAATGTCAATAGTGCCAAGGTCGAGAAACCCTGATTTTTTCTTTTAAAAATAATTTCAGCGTTTTCTCATGTTGTAGGCAGAATACCCACCCACCCCCGCTCCCCATATCCTAATTTCTGGACCCTGTGAATTTGTTACCTTGCATGGTGAAAGGAACTTTGCAGATGTAATTAAGGTTATGAACCTTAAAATAGGGAGATTATCGTGGATTATCTGTGCAAGCCCAGTCTAATCACACAAGCCCTTAAAAGCAGAGAACTTTTTCCAGTTAGAGTGAGAAAGATGTGTCAGAAGGAGGATGGAGAGAGATTTGAACTATGAGAAGGGCTGGATGCGGCGTTGCTGGTTTGAAGATGATGTGGGCTGGGGGGAGGTGTTGTCAGGGAAACAGGTGCCCTTAAAGCCAGGAGA
This sequence comes from Monodon monoceros, assembly GCF_005190385.1. Classification (NCBI taxonomy): domain Eukaryota; kingdom Metazoa; phylum Chordata; class Mammalia; order Artiodactyla; family Monodontidae; genus Monodon; species Monodon monoceros. Next base: position 8,894,261 of record NW_021703772.1, read on the forward strand.
GAGGCTCCCAGCTGAGAGCAAGAAAACGGAGACCTCCGTCCTACACCCACACCGAACTGAGTTCTGCCAACAACCTGAGTGAACCTGGGAGAACATCCCCCTCCAGAGCCTCCAGATAAGGAGCCCAAGCTGACTGGAACCTTGCTTTTGACCTTGTGAGGCTAGGCACAGAGGAAACAGCAGAGCCCACCTGTACTGTTGACCTACAGAACTCTGAGATGAGGAAGCTGTGTTGCATTAAATTTATGATAATACGTTACAGCAGCAATATAAAACAAATACGTCTGGCATGATTAAAAATTGTCTCATATTCATGAACCTCTTTGTGTGTAAATCTTTGTCTCATCTCATAGACTGTTTTTTTCAAACACTGCCGTGGTCCTCTCCAGAATTTTTTTTTTCAATTTATCATCAGCCATATTTGTGAGAAGTGGCTATACTACCTTTGGTGAAGTCATTTAAAATGCGTCCTTTAATTTGATAAGTAAAAACATATACCTCAACATTATACTTTTTTAAATTGAAGTATAGTTGATTTACAATATTGTGTTAGTTTCAGGTGTACAGCATAGTGATTCAGTTATTTTTTCTGATTATATTCCATTATAGGTTATTACAAGATATTGAATATATTTTCCTGTGCTATACAGTAAATCCTTGTTGCTTATCTATTTTATGTAGAGTAGTTTTTAATCTGTTAATCCCATACTCCTAATTTGCCCCCTGCCACCACTTCGGTAACCATAAGTTTGTTTTCTACATCTGTGAGTCTGTTTCTGTTTTGCATATAGATTCATTTGTATTATTTTTTAGATTCCACATATAAGTGATATATAGCATTTGTCTTTCTCTGTCTGACTTCACTAATCATGATATACTCTAGGTCCATCCATGTTGCTGCAAATGGCAATATTTCATTCTTTTATATGGCTGAGTAATATTCCATTGTATATATACCACATCTTCTTAAGCCAGTCGTCTGTTGATGGGCTCTTGGGTTGTTTCCATGTCTTGGCTATTGTAAATGGTACTGCTATGAACACTGGGGTGCATGTATCTTTCCAAATTAGAGTTTTCATTTTTTTCTGGATGTATACTCAAGAGCGGGGTTGCTGGATCATATGGTAGCTCTATTTAATAATATAACATTTTGTCAATTTTTTATTCAAAAAATTTAAAATGCCAGACATTTGCTAATTATGTATTTTTTAAAAGAACGTCTTAGATTTATCAATTCTGTTTTTCTGTTTTCTAGTTACTTTATTTCCGCCTTTTAAAAAAGTGAATATTCTTTTTCAGATTTGTTCTGTTCTTCTTCTTTAACATTTTTTTTATTACTAGTGAAGATAAAACATTTGTTCTCATGTTCATTATGTCTCTGCCTACCAATTGGGGGAAATATTACCTATTTCATAGGTAATAATGATTAAGTGATAATATTAGGCTTAAATGAGATAATAAACAGCACAGAACTGGAGGTATCATAACTCAAATAACTTTCTGCTGCCGGTTATTTTGGGATTACTTTCAGTTTTTCACTATTATAAACAATGCTGCAGTGAACATCTTCACTACTCTTCACAAAGGGCATACAGTTCAAACCCCACCAGCTCTGCCACTACTGCTGCTTCCTCTCTGTAGCCTCCCCAGTTGGTGCGGGGTGGGTGGGAGGTAGGTTCCATTTAAATCATTTGAAAAAGAGTAGTACTACTTTATCGGAATATTTCAGAACACTGCTCATAAAAAATAAAAATATCATCAACAGGTACATGAATTTGAAATATATTTTGAATCGTTTTTTTTTACCCCATCACGTTATATGAGACTTAATTTCTAGTAAAGTTTTTTAAAGTTTAAATGGAAATACTTTGTTTTTCTGAGGATGCAGTAAATGTTTGCATATTGGAGAAATTTCAGACAATATAGGAAGCCAGCTGTATTAGTTAGCGAGGGCAGCCATAGCAAAGTATCACAAATTGAGTGGCTCAAACAATGGAAATTTTTTGTTTCATAGTTCATAGTCTCCTAGTGCCGTGGTTGGTTTCTTCTGAGGTCTGGAAGGAGAATCTTCTCCACGCCTCTCCCCAGGTTCTGCTGATTAACTGGCAATCTTTGGCGTTCCTTGGTGGGTAAAAGCATCACCCAGTCTCTTCCTTCATCTTCACATGGAGTTTTCCATATGTATGTCCGTGTCCAAATTTCCCCTTTAATAAGGGCACCAATCATATTGGATTAAGGCCCATCTTCATCAGCTCATCTTAACTAATTACATCTGCAACAACTCTATTTCCAAATAAGGTCATATTCTGAGGTACTGAGGGTTAAGGACTTCAACATATGAATTTGGGGGGCACAATTCAACCCATAGCAGCAGCCTTGTCCAAAATTATGCTTTGCTAGGATAACTTCTGTTATCAGTATCGATACACAATTGGTGTATATTCTTCTAGGTCTTCTCTACATGCATATATATACTCACAAAGTTTATCCTGTAAAAAATGGAATTATGCAGTTCTCTAATCGGCTTTTTTCAGTTAACAAAATGTTCTGAACAGCTTTCCATGTCATCAAATACAGATTGTAGTTTAATGAGTGTATAGAATTGTATCCTTTGATGTGCCATATGTTATTGATTGAAGAATATTCCAAAATTTTGCTCTTCCAAGCAAAGCAGCCATGAAGATACTTGTATGCTGTGTGCTTCCTTGCTTCCTAGCTTGCTATTTTCCGAAGATACATTGCTACAAGTGGGTCTGCTGGTTTAAATGGCCTACCTCTTGCGAAATATTTTGATACATATTGACAACCTGCCCTTTAGAAAAGCTGTGACTGTTTATACTCCCTTCATCAAAGCACTTCCTCTTTCATACCTGCTCCTCCCCAGTCTTCCACACTTGAGCGAGGACGACTCTGTTCTAGCAGCTAACGCCAGATCTTGATCATCCTGGTGCCTTTTATTTGTCTCCCACCCCGCACTGAATCTACCAGCAACTTCCCTGGTCCAAAGTCTATCCATATCCGACCGCTTCTCCCACCTTGGCCCACGCCATCACCTCACCTGGTCTTTCTCCTGACCCTTTGCAGGGTCCTCCCCACCTTTCCCGGCTCCCGCAAAAATCTGTTCTCGCTTCAGCCGCCAGAGGGCGCACTTTTAAAAGCAAATCAACCAAGCCCTGCTTCTCCCCAAGCCTGCCTCTGACTTCTCAGTTCATTCAGGATAAACCCCACAACCCTGGCCAGGCGGCTCCTGACCCTACTCTTTAGGGTTCTGCCTGTGTCCTTTCCCAGTTTTTCTACTCGTGTGTTTCTCTTCATAAAAAACAGAGATCTCTTTGTATATTAGGAATATTAGCTCTGTCCATCAGAAATCACTGGTGTTTTTCCACTTCGACACCTGCCTTTTGATTGCATTCATGGACTATTTTGATATAGAAATTCCTCAGATTTTCCATTACGATTTCTTCCTTGCCTGCGCACTTAGAAAGACTCTCTTGACGATTGTAACGTATTGGCTTTTCAAGACACATTTTAGAATGAATTTTCGACTTGTCTGCAAAAACCTATTGGGATTTTTATTGGATTTGCTTTAATTTGGGGGAGAGTCTACATTCCTATCCAGGAATATGGTTTGTCTCGCCATTTAAGCTTTATGGTCCCCAGGAAAGTTTTGTGCTTTTTTACACAGTTCATAAAGCTGATTCCTAGGAATTCTGTTTTGTAGTTGCTTTTGTGGGGGAAATATATTTGCAGCCAGCCTTCTTCCTGGGAACCCCATCGCAAGCCGGGCCCCTCTTCCTTCCGTCGGGGTACCTGGAGGGAAGGAGGGGCACGTTTGGGAACGAAGAACTTGGAAGTGGCGGTGGCCACGCCCAGGGTCCGCCGGCCCGGGCTGAGGTTGGCACCTCCCCAGCCTGCTCAGGGCGATTAGGTGGCGCCTCCTGGTGGCCACCTCCAGGGCGGCGCTTCTGCTAATTTTCAATTTCACCTTCGCATCACCCCCCTCGATTTTACTTCCCTGCTAGAATTTCGAGACACCTCTCATCGAAGAAGGCAAACATTTTCAACGTTTTTGATTCAGAGAAGTACAATTTGGTAGATGAACTTGTAAAAGTCACTCTAAAGCCAAATCGACTCATAAATGTAGCAGCTATTTTTTCATGCACTCAACACCCGCTGATGGAGGGTGTCTTACGGGCCGGGCTGTAAGGATTTAGGAGTGAATCAAGACAGGCAAGGACCCTACCTTTCCCTTGCATCTTCTATTCTAATGAAAAGAGACCAGAAATAATCAAGTAAATAAATGTGATTATTCCCGAGTGTTACATGCTTTGAAGAAAATAAAACAGTGATGTTTAAGAATGGATAAGGGGTCAGGGTGGGCTTCCAGGAGGAGGTGTCACTGAAGTGGAGAGCTGGATGGTGACGAGTCATTGCGGGAGGACAGCTGGACTAGAGATTAACCCTTTTATCAAATACGGAGCCTGTATTTTTTTCAGAAGTGGAAATTCAATCAGGAGACAGTGGAATTATATGAGTCTTCGTTGCCTTGTCCATTCTTTCATATTCATATTTTACGATGCAGCTATGTTTCACCCACAAGGTAAGAGTGAAGTTCCTGTTTGTCTGCAGACCCCGCCATTTGTACTTGTTCAGGGAATGTGGATGTTGTCAGCTTTGACCTGGGTGTGGGACGCATCTTGCTTTAGACCTTGAGCTGTCTTTCAGGCTGTGCTTAAGGATTTCCTTTTTTTCTGTAATTATTGCTGTCAGTACTAAAAAGAAAGTCTAGGAATTAACGACTCATGGTGTTATGAGCTAAATTGTCACCTCCCCAATTCCTATGCTGATGTTCTAACCCCCAGTTCCTCAGAATATGACTGTAGGTGGAGAGAGGGCCTTTAAAGTGGTGATTAAGTTAAAATGAGGCCATTAGGGTGGGCCCTAATCCCATATAACTGATATCTTTAAAAAAGAGGCGATTAGGACACAGACATGTACAGAAGGAAGACCACGTGAAGACACAGGGAGAAGACGGCCATCTACAAGCCAAGGAGGGAGGCCTCAGAAGAAACCAGCCCTCCTGACTTGAGCTTGGACTTCTACCTCCAGGATTATGAGAAAATAAATTTAGGTGGTTTAGGCCAGCCGGTCTCTGTTACTTGTTATGACAGCCTTAGCAAGCTCATACACTTAGATGAATGTTATCTTTAGAATGAAATTTAAAAGAATCAAAGTATAATGGTTGAAATAAGTGACTGACTTACTGTAAGAAATACTTGTAAATTTGGGCTTCGAAGGTTGAGCAGCATCCTACTAGGGTTGGGCCATGAGATTATAATGTGTTGAAACCCAAGAAAGCTGAGAGTTAACTAACCATGCTGCACCCGGGCGGGGTGAGGAAAGACTATTAACAGGAAAGAGGCAGAACACGGAGCTCAACGGGCAGGGACCAGATGGCTTTCAGAAACTCATCCATTCAGCCAACTCAAGTAAGTGTCACCTACTTGCTAGAGGATGGAAGTGAATCAAGTTCAAGGGAGGGATGCATGAAGTCAGGAGCAAACTAGACAACAGGGTGAAGCCGTCAGGTTTTCCCACACTCTGCTGTAAAAGACCATCAAACCATCCTCAGCAAACTTCTGGTTTCTAATTTAGCTTTCCAAGTCCCCTGACCTGGGAAAGAGGGGTTCATCCTCCACCCCAAGTTTTGTTTATTGAATATCTACTTTGTCCCAGGCCCTGAGACATACAGTGAGGGATATGGAGAGAAGTGGGTAGATTCCAGATCTGTTCGGAGGTAGAATAAGAAGAACTTGGAGAGAGATAAAAGTGTGGGGAGGTGGGAAGGAGAGAGATGACTCGTAGGTTTGGGGCCAAGGGACCGGATGGATGGTGGTAAAATGAGAAGCTGTAGGGAGGACAATTAAGAGCTCTCCTAGCCATATTGGGTTTGAGATGCCCTTCAAGCATCTAGGAGACATCAAATAATTTGATATGTGAGTTCTGGGCGGAGGCTGGGCTGGAGATATAAATTTGGGATTCAGCAGCTTAGATATGGAATTTAAAGTCGTGGGACTGGATGAGGTCCCAATCACATCATCAATCATAGATGGAGAAGCCAAAGGCCAGGATAAATTTTGTTGTGTTAGGTTTTAATTTCCACTTATATCAAAATATTTTCTTATTTTCCTTGTGATTTCTTCTTTGACACATGGAATACTGTGAAGATTGCTCTTTAATTTCTAAATATTTGGAGATTTGAGAGAGATCTTATGTAATTGACTGCTAATTTCTTTCTACTGTGTTCAAAGAACATCCTCTAACATACGCTATATAATTTCAATCCTTTTCCTTTCAAGTTTGTTGAGAATCACTTTATGGTCCAGTGTATAGTAGACATTGACAAACATTCCATGTGCACTTGAAAAAAATGTGTATTTTGCAGTTTGGGGTTTAAAGTTCTATTAATGTCCATTACGACAGGTTGTTTGATAATATTGTTCAAATCTCCTGTATTCTCACAGACTTTTTAAAAAATTAGCTTTTTTTAGAACAGTTTTAGGTTTACAGAAAAATTGTAAATATAGTATGGAGAGTTCCCATATGCCTCACACCCCATTTCCCCTCTGTATGGAACTTTTACATTTGTATGGTACTTTTATTACAATTAATGACTCAATATTGATACATTATTATTAACTAAAGGTCATATTTTATTCAAATTTCCTTAGTTTTTACTTAATGTGCTTTTTCTCTTCCAGGATCTCACTCAGGATCCAACAGGACATTTAGTTATCACATGTCCTTAGGCTCCTCTTGGCTGTGACAGTTTCTCAGATTTTCCTTGTTTTTCATGACTGTTGGACAGTTCTGAGGTATTTTGTAGAACGTCCCTCTAAGAGGGGATTTGTCTGATGGTTTTCACATGATTAGATAGGGGTTTATGGGTTTGGGGGAGGAAGATCACAGAGGTAAAGTGCCATTTTCATCACATCCCATCGAAGATAATATGTTACAGCATCATTTATGGCCGGCGATATTGACCTGGCTGGGGTAATATTTGTCAGTTTAACCAGGCGTCCTGTACTTCACCTGGTACCCCCCTCTAGTGGTCCTCTGGGACTCTGCCGTATGTCCATTTGGAACATCAGGGACATAAGGTGGTCTTCAAAAGATTAAAGTTCTTCCTCAGTATTTTTTGTCTGATGTATGAAATGCTTTTCTTACATTATCAAGGTTTCTTTCAGCCAACAGAGCGCTTAGCCACATTATCATGAGCTTTTTCTCTCATGGGAAATAAGCTGGCTTCAGTAATAGCCCATGAGTCTCTTGAATTCTTCTTCTGATGGAATTTTGGCTTGTACGCTGTAGGTATCCAGCCCAGCTGACCTTGCCATCTGCTTTGGAAAGATTCTCCTATAACGTTAAACAGCAAATTCTCTCTAGATTGGATTACTTGGCGAACATTCGTTTATTTTTCTTGCTGTAATTCAGGAAGGACTTGAAATTTCTGCTGGTATTATTGCCTCTCCCTTTTTGTGTTTTTCTAACTTCAGTGAAGCTTTCTTAGTTTGAAGACTTTAAATATGAGGGCACTGGCTATTTCATCTTCTTCGACGAATTTAGTGTACATTCTATTTCTTTTAAAGTGTTTTAAAATAACCCTTTCGTTGAGTGGCATCAATCAGTTTCTTCAAAAGTCCTTTTGATTCATCTTCTAAGAAGTCTCCTGTTTTCTGGTGCATTCGTTATAGCTGACTCCAAGCTGCCACCATCCACCTTGTCTTCTAAGAACGCCAGCCAATTGCTTCTCTGTAGCAAGTGGCCACTTGAGGCTTGATCAGATTTTCTTCAGAATTCGCTAACATTTCATTGTGTTTAATATGTTCACTCACTCTCCCTTTTCCTTCTTTGGCTTCTTGTGAAAGCAGCTTCATGCATCCCTACAGATCATCATTTTCATCCAAAGCACCTTTTAGCATTGTCTAAAGCTCTTCTTTTTTTCTTCTGATGCATTTTGAAGCCTGTTGCAGTTGCAGGTACTTGATATTGGATGTGTTTTGATGAATCTTCTAAAGACTGAAGGTTTCGTGTAATGCCAGCCATCACCTCAACTTGTTCTGTATGTTTAGATTGCTCTTTGATACATCCTTTTCTAAAAGCCCCTATTTTAAGCCCAAGTAAAGAGTTGTCAGTTTCCAGCTCTTCATTAATGTCCTCCAGTTTCTTTTTTTAAGAATTAATTTTCTAGAGGAGACTAGATTCAAGGCAAAATTGAATGAAAGGTATCCAGATTTCCAATATGACCCCCTGACCCCACATATGCATAGCCTTTTCCCTTATCAACATGCCCCCCCCATCAGATGGTACATTTGTTACAGTTGATAAACCTACATTGACACATTGTTATCACCCAAATTCCATAGTTTACATTAGGGTTCACTCTTGGTATTGTACATTCTGTGGGTCTGGACAAATGTATAATAATCTGTATCCATCATTATAGTATCATATAAAGTATTTTCACTGCCCTAAAAATCCTGACCGTTCTAATAGGTGTGTAGTGGTATCACGTTGTTTTAATTTGCATTTCTCTGATGACATATGATGTGGAGCATCTTTTCATGTTTATTTTGCATTTGACTATTTTCTTTGATGAAGTGTCTGTTAAGGTCTTTGACCCATTTTTTTAATCATGGTGTTTGCTTTCTTATTGTTGAGTTTTAAGACTTCTTTGTATATTTTAGATAATAGTACTTTGTCAGATATATCGTTTGCAATTATTTTCTCCCAGTCTGTGGCTTATCTTTTTGTTCTCTCTGTTTTTATTTTATTTATTTATTTTTGGCTGCGTTGGGTCTTTGTAGCAGCACGCGGGATCTTTCATTGTGGTGCAAGTGCTTCTCTCCATGTGGCGTGGGGGCTCCAGAGTGCGTGGGCTCTGTAGTTTGAGGCACACGGGCTTTCTAGTTGAGGTGCGCGGGCTCAGTAGTTGCGACGGGCGGGCTTAGTTGCCCCGCAGCGTGTGGGATCGTAGTTCCCCGACCAGGGATCGAACCTGCATTCCCTGCATTGGAAGGTGGATTCTTAACCACTGGACCACCAGGGAAGTCCCTCTCTCATTCTCTTGATACTGTCTTTTACAGAGCAGAAGTTTTTCATTTTAATAAAGTCTAGCTTATCAATAATTTCTTTCATGGGTTTTGCTTTTGATGTTGGATCTAAAAGGTCATCACTATACCCAAAGTCATCTAGGTTTTCCTCTATATTATCTTGTAGGAGCTTTATAATTTTACATTTCACATTTAAGTCTATGATCCACTTGGAGTTAATTTTTTTTTTTAACATCTTTATTGGGGTATAATTGTGGAGTTAATTTCTGTGAAGGGTGAAAGGTCTGTGCTTAGATCTTTCTTTCTTTCCCTCTCAGTCCCTCGCTCCGTCTCTCCAACCCTCCCTCCCTCCCTCCCTTCCTTTCGCATGTAACTGTCTAGCTGTTTCAGCGCCATTTGTTGAAAGCACGTCTCTGCCCCAGGGCCCTGCCGGGGGCGCCCAGGCCTGTCCAGCTTGATGTTGATAATGAATCTGCAGGCTGGCCGGGATTGGCTAACTTGGGCTGAACTTGGCTGACAGTTCTGCTGACCTCAGTTGGGCTCACTCCTGCATGTCGGGGTCAGCTGGAGGTTGGCTGCTCTCTGCAGGCCTCAGCCTGGTTCTCTCATGAATCTCAGGGTCAGCGGGAGGTTGACGGATGCTGAGATGGGCTGGCTGGCCCTGCTGATCTTGGCTGGGTCTGCTCGTGTGTCTCAGGGTTGCCTGGGTGTCTGCTGAGGTGGGCAGGGCTTAGCTGGGTGCTCGGCTATTCAAGGCTGCCATGGCCCAGGGACCCGCCTCCAATTGCTGAAGGGAGCTCAGGTGGCCCAGAGCTCCTGCCACCGAGCTCTACCCAGCACCTGGTAATAGCCCCTCAGGGCTTCTTCCTCATCAAACATCTCACTCCTGCAGGGAAAGCTAAAAATCAGGCTTTCCTTGCTCAGGTTGGCCCGTATGTTCCTGAAGAGCCATGTGTCTCTCATCCGCCTCCGAGATGTCAACTACTCTTTTTTTTTTTTTGGTAGTTAACAACTCCCTAATTTTAGCCTTGAGTTTCTTCTTTTTTAATTAATTAATTAATTTATGGCTGCGTTGGGTCTTCGTTTCTGTGTGAGGGCTTTCTCTAGTTGTGGCAAGTGGGGGCCGCTCTTCATCGCGGTGCGTGGGCCTCTCACTATCGCGGCCTCTCTTGTTGTGGAGCACAGGCTCTAGAGTGCAGGCTCAGTAGTTGTGGCTCACAGGCCCAGTTGCTCTGCGGCATGTGGGATCCTCCCAGACCAGGGCTCGAACCCGTGTCCCCTGCATTGGCAGGCAGATTCTCAACCACTGTGACACCAGAGAAGCCCTCAACTACTCTTTTAACGGCCTTTTCTTTTCTCTTCCTGAAGTCATCATCCCCAGGAAGATGGTAGATTTCCGAAACCAGGATACAGAGTAGGAGCAGAGCAGATGTAGTCACCCATTTCTTCTTCTCCTTTTATTTCTCCTCCTCCTCTTCCTCCTTCACAGCTTTATTGAAGTATATTTGCTATACAACAAGCTATAGATATTTAATGTATACAATATGATGAGTTTGGACCCATTTCTTCTTTTGTTTCTGTGGCTCGCATCACCTCACCACCCACTAAACAATAGAAAACACATGAAAAAAATCCCTAGCCTAGCGGGGCTCCAGCGAGTGTGGACACTTCCTCCTTGGCAGGATTGGGACTATTTTTTTCTGATAGAGCTGGTTTTGACCATCATAGAGTTTTCACGAAGGAGTAAGTCAGCATCCGCGTCAAAGCTGCGTCTGCTGCTGTGCCATCATCCCCCCTACACCTTGTCCAAATGTTACACGCCTTTCATTGTTGCCCTGGAAGAACAGTTGCAGTAAGAGCTCCAGAATCTCAGCCAACTGGACATCTCGCTCCTCACCTTCTCTTGTTTCCACCTCTCAGAGTCACTGGCCCTCCTTGGGGACTTCCCACGACCCCTCCTTTGGGCTGGGCAGCTGCAGCAAAGTGTGTGGGTGGGGGTGTGGGCATACAGAGGATGCCGTCCCCATGCGGTAAAGCTGCTGTCTTCACTGGCTTTTGTCTGCTGGTTCCACCGACTACTATGAAAGGCGTGTTTCAATGATGGATTGCTGCATGACAAACCACCCCACAACTTCATGGCTTAAAACAACTCATCGTTCCCCATGATTCTGTGGGTCCACTGGGCATTTCTTCTTGTTGAAGTGTTAGCTGGTGTCACCTGTACAGTTGCAACCATCTGGAAGACTCACTCACACGTCTGAGGCCTTGGTACTTGTTGTTGCCTAGGTCGCAACAGCTGTCCTCCAAGGGGCTTCCCTGTCTTTCATATTCAATAGTCTAGTCCAAGAGAGTGAAAGAGAATCTTCCATGCCTCTTAAGGACTTGGGCTGGAATTGATATAGTGTCACTTCTGCTAAATTCAGTTGGTCAAAGCAAGTCACAAGGACAGTCTGGGTTGAAGGAGCAGGAAAACAGCTCCATCTCATGTTGGAAGGCATGGCACATGGTTGGAGGCTGGAGGAATTGGTATTGGCTGTCTTTGGAGGCAATCTTACCACAAGGGAGTTGCCTACCCAACGATGATTGTGAATTTAACTATTTCCCACTTAGTTCTGTCAGTTTTCATTTCACGTATTTTGAAACTCTGTTAATAGGCACAGACATATTTAGGATTGTTACGTCATCTTGATGAATGGACCTATTAATTATTAAGAAATATCCCTCTTTATCTCTGGTAACACTTCTTGCCTCAAAGTCTACTTTATTGATATTAATACGGTTACATCAGCTTTCTTGTAATTAGTGTTTGCATTGTAATTTTTTCATCCTTTTACTTACCTGTATCTTTATATTTATAGTGCACCTATTATAAACAGCACGCAGTTAGGTCTTGCTTTTCTATGCAGTCCGACAATTAATTTTTAATTTTATGCAGTCGGACTATTAATACATTTAATGTTAAGTATTTATGTGGTTGAGTTTCAGCCCATTATCTTGCTGTTTGTTTTCTATTTATCCTGATCTTTGTTCCTGGTTTCTCTTTTTCCGTCTTCTTTTGAATGAATCAGGTATGTTGTAGTATTCTATTATTGATTTTGCAGCTGTACTTTCTTAATTTTCATTTATTTGAATTTTTTTAGTGGTTGCTTCAGAGATTAAATAAAGCATGTATTCTTACAGTGTATGTTTAATTAGTATTAAGGAACTTCTGCATAACACAAGAAACTTGCAACGATATAATTACTCCTCTCTTGTCTTTCCCCTGGGTTATACCGTGCTTCTATATATGTTATAAACTCCACAATATGGCATTATTTTTGCTTTAAAAAGTCAACTGCCTTTTAAAGAAATTAGGAAAGAGAGAAAATAGTCTTCTATGTTTACCCGTGTATTTGCATTTCTGGCACTCTTTATTCCTTTCTATTAGATCTGCATTTCCATCTGGTATCATTTCTCTTCAGCCTAATGAGCTCCCTTTAGCGTCTCTGGTACAGCGAGTCTGCAGGCTATGAATTCTCTCAGCTGTAATATTTCTGGAAATGTCTTTATTTCACCTTCATTAAAATTTTTTTTGGTAAAATAGAAATTATTCTTCTTTATGTCCATATTACAATGATATTTAACCATGACTTTGTACTAGAAAAAGTGCATTATCAATTACTACTTTATTTCCCAATGGATTATATTTAGGCAATAGAAAGAAATATAATTTTTTTTTTTTTTTTGCGGTACGCGGGCCTCTCACTGCTGTGGCCTCTCCCGTTGCGGAGCACAGGCTCCGGACGCGCAGGCTCAGCGGCCGTGGCTCACGGGCCCAGCCGCTCCGCGGCATGTGGGATCTTCCCGGACCGGGGCACGAACCCGTGTCCCCTGCATCGGCAGGCGGACTCTCAACCACTGTGCCACCGGGGAAGCCCTACAAACAATTTTTATTTGTATTTTAAAGTGTTTCCAAACATTAAGGCAGATGGACAGAAGCAAAATATTCTGTCATATATCTTTTTTTTTTTTGGTTGTTAAATGTATACTTTTTTCAATTCAATAATTTTTAGTAAATCTGTACCTGAGCAACCATCTTCACAATCCAGTGTTAGAACATTTCAACCACCTTAAAATGTTCCTTCATGCCCATTTGCAATTCATCCTTTCTCCCATCCTCACCCCTAAACAACTGCTGATCTGCTTTCTCTCTCTCATAAATTTGGGACATTTCATATAAATGAAATCAGATAATATGTAATCTTTTGTCTGGATTCTTTCCATTCGCATAATTTTTTTCAGGTTCATCCATGTTGTAGCTTATGTCTGTACTTCTTAACTGCCGAATAGTATTTCATTGTATGAGTCCATCACGTTTTGTTTATACGTTCGTCTTTGGACATTTGGATTGTTTCAAGATTTTCATTATTATGAATAAGGTCGTCTGTGAACATTCAGGTCCATGGTTTCGTGTGGACATATGCTTTCACTGTTCTTGGGAAGATTCTTTGGAGTGGAATTGCTGGGTGACACGGTAAGTTTATGTTAACTGCATGGTTTCTCTTTCTCCATCCTTTTACTTCCAACCTATTCGTGTGTTTGAATCTAAGGTGTGTCTTCTGTAGGTAGACTCTAGCTGGATATTGCTTTTTCACCCAGTCAGACAACATCTGCCTTTTGATTGGGATGTTCAGACCATTCACATTTAATGTAATTATTAATATGTTTGGATTTATATTTGCCATTTGGCTATTTGTTTTCTGTATGCCTTTTCCCCCTCTGTTCCTCATTACTGCCTTCTCTTGTGTTAAATACATATTTTTAGTATACCCTTTTAATTCTTTTGTTGATTTTTAAATGACATTTTAAGTTTCTTCCCCCCACAGTGATTGCTTTAGGCATTACAATATGCATTTAACCACAGATTGACACTAACTCAATTCTGGTAAAACACAGAACATTTGCTCCAGTCTAGTTCAATTCCATCCCCCTCTCCTCTGTGCTATTATTGTCATAGACAACAAATCATTCTATCTATTTACCTATCTATCTATCCATATGTATATATGTTATAAACACAACACTGCAGTGTCATACTTATTGCTTTATGCAAACATGTCTTTTGGAAGTTAAGGGAAGAAATAAGAGAAAAACATGTTTATCTGGTACATAAACCTACATATTTACCATTTCTATTTCTCTTTACTTCTTCCCATGGATTTAAGTTAAGATCTGGATTCATTTCCTTTCCCCCAGAGGACTTTATATTTCTTGTAAGGCAGGTCTGCTAGCAATAAAGTCTCTCAGTCTTCATTTATCTAAAAATGTCTCTATTTTACTTCATTTTTGAGGAATCGTTTCACTTGATACACAATTCCTGATTGACAGTTTTTTCTTTGGCATTCTAAATGTGTCATTCCACTGCCCCAGGATTCCATCCTTTTAGACGAGAGAAATCAGCTATTATTGTATTGTTGTTTGCCTTTACCGACGAGTTGTTTTTCTCTTGCTGTTATTAAGATTTTCTCTTTGTGGTTTCAACATAATTGAGGTCCTACTATATGGATCTCTTTGAATTTATCTTACTTGGTATTCATTGAGTTTCTTGAATGTGTAGAATAATGTTATTGTATACACACTCATGTTGACTATAAGCACTTTCTTCCATCTGGTGCAGGGGTGATCCTTCAGATTCCTCCTAGAACAGGATGAGATTTGCCTCTCACTGTCATGGCCTCTCCCATTGCGGAGCACAGGCTCTGGACACGCAGGCTCAGCGGCCATGACCCACGGGCCCAGCCGCTCCGCGGCATGTGGGATCCTCCCGGACCAGGGCATGAACCCGTGTCCCCTGCATCGGCAGGCGGACTCCCAACCACTGCGCCATCAGGGAAGCCCTGGGCTGCAGTTTTAATTCAACCATGTTCTCTGTGGTTAGCCCAGTCCCCAGTCTCCTGGGCCACTGACTTTTTTATTTTATCATTTGAACTGGTAGGCATTTGGCTTCAATTTCAGATATTTTTGGTGCATCTTTGGATTCAGCTCTGGCAGAGCCCCAGAATCCAATCACCATAAGAATGTTTGGGATTATGCTGTTTCCTTCTACTTACCATCCTCTACCCTATTTCTGTTTTCTTGGCAAAACTCAGAGGAGGAAATTTCTGGGCCAAGTGTCCTTGTGTTTGGTGCTCTTCCAGACTCCAATCTGTACCACAAACCCACTCTGTTTTCCAAGATCTGGCTGATTTCCCCTTATCTTTGCGAAGTCTCTCCATCTATGGCAGCATTGCTCTTACCCAGACCAGGTTATGGAAGCTGCTTCAGTTTCCTGTTCACCTGTGAAAGTCTCAGTCCTCTTGGGAATTTAGTTCATCAAGGCTTCCTTGTGTTCACTTTTTGCTAGCTTCATAGAAACATATAATTTCAATTTTGTTTGTTTGTTTTCCTTCTTCTTATCACAGGAATAAAGTCTTTTGAGACCTCTAAACCTTGGCTGGAAGCAGAGGTCAAATCTGGAGTTTCTACTGGGTGTACTGAACTGTAGAATGAATGCTCTCAACCGCTCTGTTTTACTGTTATTTGAGTCCTGCCCTCATAAGGCTCTGGTGAGGATTAAATGAGCTGATGCACGTACACCCTCAGCCCCATGACTGGCAGGCAGGCAGCGCTCAACAACCAACAGCTATAGTGATGATTACTAAGCACGGTGGCCTTGGGCAGGGCAGATGCTGGGATGTTCCTGAGACTTGCTTTTAACCATCAGCCAGTGTGATGAATCAGGGTAAGGCAGTATTATTCTGAAGGACACTGCTAAAAATGTGACACCTGATGGTTTTTCCAAGCAAGTACTTATTGAGGGCCTACTATGTGCTGGGCACGCTCCCAAGTCCTCATAAACACGGGCTTGTTTCATCCTCACAGAAAGTCTAAGAGGAGGGTTTTACTCTCCCCACTACACAGAGATGAGGAGACAAAGGAGAGAGGAAATGCATATATGGAAATTTTACTTAAAGTCCTGTATGAACTTGACTTTTTGTCTTATACATTTTCAAAATACAGTAATATTTAAACTGACACATTCTTTCACTGAGACAGTTATTAAACCTCTGACCTTCACAAGTGCAGGTCTGGTGTTATGGATTGTATGCTTGTGTCCCCCAAAATTCATATGTCAAAGTCTAACCCCCAATGTGATGGTATTAGAAGGTGTGTGTGTGGGTCTTTGGGAGGTGATTAGGTCACGAGGGTGGAGTGTTCACCAATGGGATTAATGCCCTTATACAAGAGGCCCCAGAGAGCTCCCTCACCCTCTTTCTGCCATGTGAGGACACAGGGAGAGGGTGGCCATCTGTAACCCGTAAGAGGGCCCTCACCAGAACTGACCATGCTGGCACCCTGATCTCGGCTTCCAGCCTCCAGAACTGTGAGAAATAAATGTCTGTTGTTTGTAAGCCACCCAGTCTACAGCATTTTGTCACAGCAGACTGAAAGGATTAAGACATCTGGGTCAAAGTCCAACATCCTGCAAGAGGAATAAAGGATTTCCCGTCACACTGGCCTCTGTGACATTCCCTCGATGTCAGGGAGCAGCCACTTGGTGGGTGTCCCTGGGAACAGCTATCCATCCCTCCCACTGCCCACACCTGCAGTGGAGTGTTGAACCCCTCCTACAGGGGCCTCGGGGACCCTTTCCTTAGGGTGGTGTTTGGATGGATGTGACAGGAAGCCCACAGCGGCGTGGCTGGACCAAACAAGGGTGTGTTCTTGTCACTTACACACAGTCGGAGTGGGATGTCCAGGCCCGGCCGAGTCAGAAAGGCACCACGGCTCCAAGACATTTACCTCCTGCTCACTATCCTTAGCCGGTTGATGCGGTCCTGGGCGGAGGGGGTTACATGCGTGGGGTGGATGCAACAGGGCGAGCCTCACCGAAGGAAACCCCGCCCCCGCAAGCTGCTTCCAGCTGAGTCGCTGCGAGCTGCACACTGAGCTGGGGAGAAACAGCTGGAGCTGCCAGAGGTCCCAGCCCTCCCGGGACACCCTCCCTCCGGGGAAGAGAGCGCCTCCCGTGCTTCCCTGGGCACAGCCCTGGGCGTCCGCTCTGCGCTGCACCCACACCAGCTGGTGCGGAATGAGGAAGGACCGCCGAGCCCGGAGGAACCTTGCTCCCTCTCAAGCCTCGTCTTCCTGCACCTTGAGCAGGACAGAGATTTGCTGCCCCAGTGTCAGCCGGTGAAGCTGCTACCAGCCAGACTCAAAACCCCGGCCAGTGGCAGCTCGGGAATGTCCTCCACGTGCCGGAGGCACGTGGCCCTCCCGGAAGGCCTGATGGCAGGGTGGACGCCCACCTGTCCCCACCGCCAGAGGCTGGACCGTCCTGGGGCCGTAGCACCCTGGGAGCTTGTTAGAAAAGCAGGATCTCATCCCAGACAGACTGGATGCGAATCAGCTTTTAATCAAGGCCACAACCCCTCCCCCCCCCACCCCCCCCCCCCCCCCGCCAGTGGCATGTTCATATCAGGTTGAGAAGCTGCTCTTAGCCTTGCCTCATGGTTCCAGGAACCTGTGAGGAGGGTGCCAGACAAACGGCCTCTCCTCCTGGGCGTTTAATATAAACAGTTGGTCAGAGTGGGTGAGATTCTGAGACCCACTTTGCCACTGCTCACTGGGCCTCCATTATCTGCTCTTGCTGACTTCGGAGGAAGGCAGGCACTTGGAAGAGGACGCGGAGTGTAAGACCGAGAAAGAAGAAGAGGTGCTGCCTGCTGAGTCCGCTTCTGGCTCTGCCACCTACTGCTGTGTGGCCTTAGCTGAGTAGCTTAACCTCTCTGTCCCTCTGTTTCCTCTTCTGTAAAATCAGGATAATAGAGGGCCTAACCATCTGAGTGTTATGAGGATTAAGTGAGTTAGCCCTTGTAAAATGCTTGGTAATCACTCAGTCAGTATTAATGAGGATTGTTGGCAGTTAATGAAGAACCTTGAAAGAATGTTGACATGGGTGCTTTAGGAAGATTTAGATGGAGATGGTTAGCAAATATTGGGCCGCCAAAATGTTCGTTTGGGTTTTCCGTAACATCTTACTTTTTGGCCAGCCCAATATTTACCTACTAGTTACCACAAAAATAAAGTTGATACTTATTCTGTATTGCATCATCATACAATTAAATTTCTAAGTCTTTTTCCTAAGAAGGGAAAAGAGCTTTCTTATAATTTTAGAAGGTCTTGTTATAATTGTTGCAAGGACATCTGACTCGAAACCTTGAGACCAAAGCATTTGGAGGCAGAACCAACAGGATTTGCTGTTGACTGGATGGGAGGAGATGGTGGGAGACAAGGCAAGGAATCAAGGATGACTGTTGATTTAAGCAACCAGAGCCCTGAGCCTGGAGGGTGGGAGGCCTGCAGGAGTTCTGGTTTGGACCTGGTACATCTGTTGGACACACACGTGCAGTGGTGAAGATGCTACATGTGCTGCTCTGTCCCCTCACATCCTGAACACCGGAGTGGCCTTTCACCTTGCATTCAGCCACACATGCTGGGTGAATACCACACCCCACCCTCAGCCATTTTTTGGATCAGTGATTTTGTTTCATTTTATTATGAAACGTTTCAAGCACAAAACGTTTCAGGCAGAACACTGAAAGGATTTTACAGGGGAAAACGATATAATGGGGGAGGAGAGTCAAAGCTCCCATGCAAAAAAATTCCAAGAAATATATGTAGATACTTGCTTCTAAGGAGATGGAGCCTAACCCCCACCCCTTGAGTGTGGGCTGCTTATATCGACTGCTTCCTAAGAGGACAGAATTGAAAGAGGGAAGATGAAAGAGCAGCTTTGCATTGGAGAAACCTGACAACACTAGCTCAGCCAGGAGATCAAGGTCAGCATCGACAGGAACAGGTCCTGGTGACACTGTGCATCCCTGATATGCTGTGATGAGGATGTCTTCCTCCCCTAAACCCATAATCTCATTCGAATCATGAGGAAAACATCAGACAAATCCCACCTACGGGAGATTCTACAAAATGCCTGACCAGTGCTCCTCAAAACTGTCATCAAAAGCAGGGAAAGTCTGAGACTGCACAGCCAAGAGGAGCCTCCGGGGACATGATGACTAAATGGCATGTGCGATCCTGGATGGGGTCCTGGCAGAGAAAAAAAGACATTAGGGGAAAACGAAGGATACCTGCATAAAGTATGGACTTTAGTTGATAATAACACGTAAGTATTCGTTCATGAATTGTGACAAATGTCCAATACTAATTTAAGATGTTAATAATAATAGAGAAACCAGGTGCGGGGTATAAGGGAACTCTCTATACTATCTTTGCAATTTTTTTCTGTAAAACTAAAACGCTTCTAAAAAGTAACGTTTCTTAAAAAACACAACAACCATATACCCATCATGTAAATCCTACCCTTCACACTTTACTATCCTTATCACACTTCACATCTTTATCACACATCTGCCCTATCCTTTTTTTTTTTTTTTTTTTAAAACAGCCTCGCTTGACTACCTCTTCCTTTTTGCTCAAAACGGCACTCAGGAAGCCCGGGACCGCCCGGCACCCAACTGCCACAGGATCTCTGGGTCCCTTCACATTTGTTAGGCTGGATTTGCTTTCTGGATGCCCCATGCCCCAGGCTTGGCAGCTGCTGAAAACAAAGAGCTCTACTGTCACCTAGTGGATCTTTAAAGGTAAAGCGTTGAGTGCAGGAAAACGGGAAGGAGGCCCAGAGTTGATTCCACCCTAGTCCCTTCCACACTGATCCCCATCTCAATTCTAATTTACACCCGGACATTTCCTAACTCTGGCCCCGATTCCCAACTATGCAATCATTTTGTAGGGTTATACTATACTTTTCTAAAAAAAGAAAAAAACTCTTTTGGAAGCAGGCAGAGAGCATGAGGGGATTGGGAATTTCCGTTTTGCTAGCAGTTTTGACGACCGTGGAGAACAATTTTCGGGCCGTGGGTGTACCCTGTCCAGCCGCCCCCTCCGGCAGCAGCAGCGATGGTCCTGAGCGGCCTCGCTGTGCCGGCCACGGTCTCTCCCGAATACCGAGGCGAGCGGGCCCGGAAGGGAGTTTCCCGAGGGCGGGCGGCACTGCTCCGCCGTCCCAGGCCTCCTTTTTTGAGGGAGGCCCCTCACCTGGCCGCCCGCAGGCGTGGCAGTTCATGCCCCGGGGTTAGAAGGAACACAGCAAGCACGTCTTAGTGGGGTGTCCCTGTAAGCAGAGCCTGGGACCAGGGCTCAAATGCTAGTCATTTCCTTGGGTCTCAACCCCAGGAAACCCCGTACCGAGCGGGACGTGAGCCAGGGGAGGGAAAGCATCTAATAAAAGGTGTGTCAGCAAACCATGGACGCGGCGGCTTCGAGCCGAGTGCTGCTGGGGAGCACCCACCCCGGCTGAGGGGCCGGGCGCTGGGTGAGGGCAGCTTCTGGGGACAGTAACTGCTGTACTTCTGGTGCCCGGGGCCACAGCAAGCAGCTTCCGGAGAGCAGGAGGGGGTGCAAAGAGACTGGGGTGAGGCCCCGCCAGGTCCTCTTGGTGTGTCCGTGTGACGGGGGTCGCCACCGGCCCCCACCTACTCAGCCCCAGGGAGTTGGTCCCCGGGCGGCCTCAGCCCAGCAGGACCGGGCGCTGTCGGGTTAGGAGCGGCGCCTCTGGGACCCTGGCCGCCTTCTGCACACGGGGGAGACTGTAAGGTGGGGAGCTGCAAGGAGGGGCGTGTGTGGGGGGGTTGCAGGGAGGCCCACCAGGGAGGAAGCAGAGGGAGCCGGCTGCCCGCCGCGTCTTAGGAAGCTTCCCTGGGCCCTGCCCGCCGCTTCCGCACGCGCTTGAATTGAATCTCCAACGAATAGAGGACCCAGATACTGAAAAGCGGAGCAGAACCGTGCTGCTCACACGGAACAGCGAGTGTGCAGGTGATACAAGAAACAGGAATGCTCACGGGCTGCAGCTCATCTTGCGGAGGATGGTGAAAAACAGAAACCTTCCCCCAAATCTGGGGCCTGTCTTCCTGAAGGGCTACCTAGAAACGTGTTTCATAATCTCAGAGCACACGACCTCCTGCGCAGACACCGCTGCTTGCCACTCTTGGGGACCGAGGGAGGGTCCCCGGGCAGCGCGCGGACACCGGCCTTCCGTGCACGCGCTGCACCCTACCGCCGCAGCGGGGACCGGAGCCGAGGTCAGGTGTGCGGCCCCCGCCCCACGGCCACGCGGGGACCCGGGCTGCGCCATCCCCCGAGGGTCACTGTGGGGCCTCGTGCAAGCGCGGGGCCGCGCGGCCCGCGAAGCAACAGCCGGCGCCCCGGAAGGCGTGAACTCCGGGAGGCGGCAGTGCCCGCGAGAAGGTGTAACTCTCCGGTCGCGTTAACCGTCTGGGGCTAAGTGCCCGGCGGCTGCGAGGGACCGGAAGTGCGCGCTGGCGCCGGAAGCGGGGTCGCCGCTCGGCGGGAGGGAGCACCTTGAGACTGTGGTGGGGGAGTCTCACCTCGTCCTTCGTGCCTTCACCTCTCTGGCGGGAGGGTCGTGAGGTGTGGGGAGGACATAGGAGTGGCCGGTGCCCCGCCTCGGGGCCTCTGCGGGGCGCGCTGGGCGCGGGGACTCACGGCCTCCGGCGGCTCCCGCTTCCAGAACAAGCGCGTGAGCGCGGCCGCCCTCCTCGGGCCTTCGCCACCACGGTCTGTTTGACCGTCACAGATGAAGGGAGATGCCGGGTAACTTCAGCTGCGGGCGTGGGGACGGGGGGCGGGGCGGGGGGGCTGAAGGAGGAAGCGGAACTCGCGTGAGAGCCCGAATCCAGGCCTCGGTGTGGACTCTCCTTCCGCGTGACGCGCGGCTCCCCCGCTCACCCTCAGGAGGGGCAGCGTCGCCTGGTCCCGCCGTCGTCTTTGGAGAAGCGCGACAGACACGTGGGTTGCACTACCTATAAGAGATTATAACAGCAAAACGCTGTTATTCCGATTTCAGATGAGTGCTTTTGGCAGGAACACGTCGGGGAGGATGAAGACCCCATCCGCTGACAAGGGTTACAATAAACCTCGAGGGCAGGGTTGTGTGCCACGTCTTAGCAGGTGGCCTGGAGGACGGACCTCCTTGCAGGTGCCATTTAACACTGTGCTTCCTTCCATAGTTCTTTCAACCTTCATTATAGTTTCACTCAAGGGACTTCGCCCGTGGTCCCAGGGTAGAGAATCCACCTTCCAATGCAGGGGACTCGGGTTCAATCCCTGGTGGGGGAACTAAGGTCCCACGTGCTGCTAGGCAGCTAAGCCCACGCAGGGCCACTACTGAGCTCCCGCACCTCAAGGCAGCAACTAAGATCCAACACAGCACCCCCCCCCCCCCGCGCCAAAAAAAGAAGAAAATATAATTTCACTCAAGTAATTTATAAATAGTCCTGCCAAGCACTCACTTTTATCTTAGCGTATTAATAATCACAGAACCAGCGACAGGATCTACTCCCCAAATGCTACGGTCTAAGAAGCAACGCTTGTATAAGGCTTAATAATACTTAACTGTGAAAGGCAAGGCAAGGGAGCTATGACCTAAATGAAAACCACATTTCTGACAACAAAAATAAAACCTCGAAGGGGAAAAAAAAGACTTAGAGGCTTGTGTATTAACTGTTCCTGGGTACAGTTTGTGACAAAGTTTGTGCTACTGTGTCTCCTGATGGTGTTGTTCACAGTGACACAAATGAATTTATCTATGACATAATAAAACCAAAAAACCGACAATGCTGTTTCTCCAAAATTTTATTTTAATTTAAATTACAGGGCCAGCCAGATAATCTGATAAGAAATTTACTTTTCCTCAAGAGAAAGGAAATGCTTCCATGGCATTGTTAACAATTGTATACATCTCCACCTTTTTTAAGGGTTAAAAAATCACACATTGAGTAACTGACTTATGTAAAATGAAACCTTTATAACACAAAAAGAAACCACTTCCAGTATAGTAGTTTTGGTAATATGAATATATTAAATGATAACTTCAAATGCAACTTTTCAACTTTGAATGTTTTCACATTTTAACAACAAAAACCCCAAAGTCTTAACTATCCCCAGATTCCAATGCAATAGTAATACATCAGTGTTTTCTTTGACACACTGCACCCGTCTTCCACACAAAGGCTCTAGTGCTATGACAGCATTGCCAAAGTGGAAGCTGTTGTTTCAAGTTCTAAGAACCAGCTTGGCAAGGAAACCTTTCTTCCACTTGGTGTAATTAATGTTTGCACACGGAATCCAGATACCCAGCACTGGACCACAAGAACCAGAATGATGCATCGCAGCCAAGTCTGCCTTCCTAAACATCTTGGATATTTTCATTTCAAGGAGCTTGGATTGCTTTCTCTAGTTCCAATAGAAAAACATGAATTATTTTACACAGATTTTGGTAAAGACAGCCTCAGGAAAACCAATTATAAGTGTAGACTGCCATTTCAATTAAACAGAATAAAATATATCTATGTTTTCTGGAGCTGTTTTCCTAACTGGTGCTCCTAGAAGGAGATCTTAAAGCCGCTGAAACATCAATTGGGAGTCTCACTTTACTGGCTGATAATTCAATTAGTAAGAGAGGCTAGCAAAGAATAATTATATAAATTTCTTAATCAGCTACAGCCATGCTGAATTCGAACTGACAAACTCTGATTTGTAAGTTGTTAGTTGTGATCTTCATATCACTAAGATGAACAGATACCATTCTAATAACTTTACATAGATATATTCTAGGAGATGTTGTTCTGCCGTGGTCACAGTAACAAAAAAGTGGTGCAAAATCAGTTACTTTATAAATACTGATAATTTGCAGCATTAAGGAACAGGACATTAAAAAAAATAAATTTCCCCATAGGACACCTATGACTAGGAACTCTTCTTTTCCTAAGAGAAGCCAAAGTTTTAATTATTCAGTTTCACAACTATTGTACTGGATTACTTTAAGAAAGAAAAGGTGCTCTACAGAGGTCTCCCCCACACACAAAGAATCGGTGTTAATTTAGCATAATCGGTATCATTCATAGATGTGGAGAACTCATGACTCATTTTAAATGAGTGAGGCCAATATTAATGCAGGAAAGTGTAGCTGACTGAGTTCCAGATCTGTATTGTAGCCTACTGATGGCACCCCATTGGATAACTGAATACAAAGGACTGGTTTACTTTTTCTTTTAATGCTGTGATACTTAAATCAGCATTTTCAGGTGATCTGAAGTATTTCAATTACATATTATGAGCATTCATTTTTTGCAAAAACTCAATATTAGGTAATAGTTACATACTAATACAATAACATTCCTCTGCTGTACAAATTAAATCATTTAAAAGAAATGAGCATTCTAAGAATTATATACAAAAGGAAACTGTAAGCATTGTTGAAATGAAATGCGAGGTGTCGTTGCTAGCTCTACTGTTTTAAAATACCTTCAAAAAGTAAAATTAACAAATACCCTTCAACATATCCAGGTTTACAAGTCTCAAGAAAATCAAATGTCAAAAAATTCTAAAAAGCTGTGAAAAGCATATATACATTTTCCTTATGACCTTACGAAGCTTCACAATTTTGAGAAGCTGCTAAGTTTCAGTATCAATTTATTCGTGTGTCAACTTTATCCACCCAAGAAGCTCACATCTTGGATATAGTTCCCCTATGATTTCAAATAAAGCTCTGCACAGTCTTCCATTAGTGAAGGCATATAATCTTACCAAGAATCCACACCCAGATCTTTAACAAAGATAAAGGCAAACAAGCAGGTCTGCTCTGATAGTATCAGTGCCCTCTTCCCCTAACACACACTATCATCTACGCATTTGCCTTCATGAACCTAGCCATGTTCACAACTTCTACAGCAAACGGAGTCTTTGAATTCTGAAATGACACAAAGATCAAGAAAAAGTCCACGTGTGCTCTAGTGCGCAAGAAAGCAGCAGCTACGTTCTCCAACTTGGACTAAAAAAAACAAACAAGGTAAAATGAAAACCGTTCACTTAACAGCAGATTAGCAGTAATGTTCCTCATGAATTGATAACAGTGCCTGATGCTGAACAGCTAACAGCAAATGCTGAATTTGGATTTAATATTTTAGATGTTTACAGGAAATTAGGCTTCTTGCTGAGCTGGTCTCTTCAAATCCCTGATCTGTTTAACTAAATAGGTCTTCTCATCGTTAAACTGTTCATCCTCGGTCCTGTCATTCTGGAACTTGCTGAGGAACTCTATAAGTTTGGTCTGGTTCTTGAGGAGGATGTCTAGGATGGGCTGCGTCTTGTTAGGATTGGCTACAAACACCTGCACAGAGAAAAATCAACATCAGCCAAAGGGAAAGAACAAGACACGGGGACATGTATGCCGCAGTTAGCAGAGCACATGCTATACACATCCAATGCTTCCCTGGGGCCTGTGGTGAAGCCAGGATTATTAATTCAGAGGTGTTCGCTTTGGAAGACCTTATTTTACAATTTAAAAAAGGGGGAGAATTACATGTTTTAGCACAAAAAGGACTGACATATTCACTCATGCTCTGAAACTCAGCAGTTGGTATTAAAATATAGACTTTGATTGTAGAATAAAACGAGCAGGAGTTATTTCTGGGCAGAGGAGGTCAGAATGGATTTTAAGAACAAAAAGCTCCGTGGAAAGCATTAAGAAATGGATTACCCTTTACTTGATGATTAATAATCTTCTATGCCAAAGATAAACGACACCCCTCTACAAATAAACTTTTCTTGTTCCCAAATGCGAATGGTATATACCCTGTTTCTGGGTCTATTTTTGTTTAAATGTTGTACCACACAACTATGAAAATTGACTGAACTGAGCTGTGTCACTGAGATTACCAAAATGAACCTAATAAAACTTCAGTAATTTGTAAATGAAATGGGATGAACAACTAGTGTTTATGCTTTTAGTACTCTACCTTAAAAACGTGGAAGGCCTCAAACTGGATGTTACGGCTTTTGTCTCGTAGAAGGTTCATCATTAACTTGAGGTTCTCAGGTTTACTGATGTATTTTGTCATAATTGTGAAGTTGTGTCTGTCTAATAGTAGCTCACCGAGAAGCTGAGAAGACAAACAATTACTCTTCCATTATCATTTAAGATTTGAAGTAAAACCAAAGTTTTAAAAACAATTCATTAAATTATCATCATTATTAAGCACAGAATATTAGTAGGCACTCAAAAGACTGATGAACGGAACTGAATTATGACCTAAAAGCTAACGAGTGCCTCCTATTTGTTACTTGAAGACCTACCTTTTCTTCTGGGGTTTAAACCTATGGTGAGTCTGACACTGCTCTCTGAAGAGGACATTCCAGTCACATTTGGCCCAGAATCTGAGACTGTCAGAACCTATTCTTTAAATATGCATTTGTGTTATCTCAGTAAAAAGAAACTGGTCAGACGATAAGTTACTGAATAACTATATACCTTAGCTTAATTTAAAAATAATTTTACTATTTCTTATTTTATTTATCTGAACTTTACAGGACAAAGGGTTTCATGTACAAAGTTTTCCACATACTTACCTCTAAACACACCGAACTTATCATTTTATCTTATCTGATTCAGAAAGGTTTATAAAAACAAATACTTTTCTGTTCCTTCTTAAGCAAGGTATCCTGAAGATACTCTAAGCTTTTCTTAGTGACTCCTCAACATTACTAAAAATGACATTAATTAAGCTAAAAAAAAAAGTTCATGCCTTCAGCTAAGTCTGTGCTTCCTGAGTTCTATGGAGTTGACTATACCGTATCAGCCCTTAATTTTAAAATTGTCCCTGCTTGTTCTAGATTTCTCTTTTTCTGAAGCCAGCAGTCACCTCTTCATGCTGTCAGTGTGCCAACTTCTAGTCAAGGACTAGTGTGCAGGTGGTATAACCTGCCTGGGGACAGGGACCAAGCTGTGGTCCTTGTGGACACAGGCAGAAGCAGAGCAGTGGAGAGCCTGGCCCCTGGCACCAGCCTTCCTGGGTTCCAGTCCTGACTCCCTGCTCCCTGTGAGTTCTCTAACCTTGAGAATGTTATTTAACTTCTCTGTGCCTCAGTTTTATCATCTGTACAGTGGGAGTGGTTAATGGACCTATATCTTATGAGAGTATAGTGAGAAGTAAAAGCATGAATACACGAAAAGCACGCTGGACCCGAGTCTAATAAGAGACACGGAGTGACGTCTAAGGGAAGGAAAATGCATGGATAGAGCTACTTTGCCATGGTTTACTTGCTGTTATTAATTCCTTTCTGGGTTCCTAGCTATGTTCTAGATACCTGAAGTTCCCAGATAACTGATCTCTAGATAAATAACATGTCATCATAGTAAATCAAAAATAACCTGATGTGCAGGAAAACAAATCTATTCTACTTAGGATTTATAAAGAATTTAGAGGAAGAATTCAAAAGCTCACATAGGTTTCACATCAAATCTGAATCAGAAAATATACAACTTTCAAAGTAAGAAGCCCAGTATTTACTCTTACGGAGGCTCAAAAGGTAGTATTAAGTATGCATAGACTTATTGGGTGTTAATTTTCTGTCACAGAAACCAAAGAAATACTGAAAATGACTCATTTCAATGTGATTATCTAGAGAAGGATGACCAGTAATTTAAAGAATTTCTTTGGACATAAAAATAAAAAATTGGGGGAATTCCCTGGCGGTCCAGTGGTTAGGACTCCACGCTCTCACTGCCGAGGGCCAGGGTTCATTCCCTGGTCTTAGAACTAAGATCCCATAAGCCATGCAGCGGGGCCAAAAATAAACAAAAACAAACAAACAAATAAATAAATTGAAGCTTGGTACAGGGAATACAAATTTGCTGGTAAAATAAACATAGGGATAAATAAATGCCAATGTGGCAGCAAAAAAGAGAGTACAAATTAAAATACATTTTTAGAGTACCACTGGTCCTCAGAATTTCTCCATGTGTTCATGAGAAACTGTAGGAATGAAAGACTTGCTTCATATCCATTCCTTCGCTAGCCATACAGTGTCTCTGGGGCAACGATTCAAATCTGCTGTTGTAGCCGAAACAGCCACAGACAATATATAAATAAAAGAATGCATCTGTGTTCCAATAAAACTTTATTTACAAAAATACACAGTGGGCTGGATTTGGTAGTTTGCCAAACCCTGTTCTAGAGTTTTAAATATTTAAGTTTCAAATGGAATTGTCCACATCCTATTTTGATACAAAGCAGCCAAACTCGTCTACGGTTCACAGTGTCACTGCTCACGGCCACCCCTCTCCCCTCACACAGCAAGCTTGTGCCATCTGGGCAGCATTCTGGGGAACAAAACACCTGCAGCGCCTTCAATTT
Organism: Monodon monoceros; assembly: GCF_005190385.1. Taxonomy (NCBI): domain Eukaryota; kingdom Metazoa; phylum Chordata; class Mammalia; order Artiodactyla; family Monodontidae; genus Monodon; species Monodon monoceros. The sequence goes on from NW_021703772.1 coordinate 8,922,684, forward strand.
GGTGATACGATTCTAAGTTTTAACAATAGGCTCCCAAATCTAAAATACCTCATTACTAAATGATTAAATCCTCTTCAAAATTCTGTATGTTCCATTTTGGTATCTCTAACACATGAGGAGGTGAGCAGGGGCAGCTGCCCCGCATGAACCACTGCTGAACCCCGCCTGTTCCTTTCCACAAAAATCTTGACCATGGGCAAGTGTATTTTCCTTGCAAAGGTCTAGAACCCATAGCACCATATTTCCCTTTCCCCAAACACACATTTCAAATAAGGGGTGGAGAGAAATGAATTACTTCAATAATTTGTCATACCTTGAGTGACTGTCTTTTTGTCACATAATTTTCTGAATGAAGTAACTTCTCATATTCACTGAAGAACTAAAAGACAAGAAAACACGTATCAGAGTTATTTTTTTAAAGACCAGTAATAACATTAAAAAGCTTGAGTACAAACTTCTAACAGCACGAAGGCCAATCGCTGCCCAAGCTCAGCCCCTCCTGTCTGCTTCACACCCATCCTCAAGGTGATACCCACTGGTTACCTCCACGAAGAAGGCTCCTGGCCCCCTCCCAGCTCTAGCCAGGTGCGCATATAGCTTAAATCTGGTCCTCTTCTGTCCAAACTCCATATGCACGCAACATAACTCCCTTTCCCCCACTGTTTTCTCACTGTTGAGTCAGCTCTCATTTCCTGGTGTTAGATTAGAAAATTCCTGTTTTTTTTCAACTCAACTAGTCCAAAGCACAAGCACAAATAGAAAAGTTGCCTGTTCTTTCAAAGCAAGAAGAGAAAATAATTAAAAATAGAAAAGAGAAGAAATTCAGCACTTTTAAATAGGCAGGTGTCCCACAGAAGGTAGGACTTGAGCTCAAACTTGACTAATGGGAGAGATTTCGTTCGGAAATGGGGAGGAGAAGAGATACTCTTGGGGAATAGAAAGGGAAGAACACAGCATGAGCGAAGACCTGGAAAATGCAAAATGATACAGATATAAGAGCTGATGAATGTCCACTAGATTTACAAAATGGTGCTCCCTAACAAGAACAGTGTCCCTGGAATGGTAAGGAGCAGGAGCAGAAGCAGAGGAAAGCAGGGAGGTGGGAAATAGAAGTGAAGGGCACACAAGGGCTAGGGCCACACTTCCCAAAAGTTAGAAGAGAAGGCCACTTAGCTGTTTGTTTTAACTACAGACAGGTTTTAAAAGTTCCAAAGTTTTGCAGTACTAGTATGACTCTGCTGGGTATCAGTGCTTTACTGAGACCTTTCCTTGGTTGTGGTGGGTGGTAGAGGATGCCTGCTTTGTAATTTGTCCATGCTAAAACCGTTTCTACCTTTGCTTTATGATGGGTTCTCATCAGCCATTCGTCTGTGGTTTAGAGCAGGGGTTGGCAAACTATAGCTCATGGGCCAAATCCAACCCACCGTCTGTTTTTATACAAGTTTTATTGGAACGCAGCCATGCTCATTTGTGTATGGTAAACAAATTCAGTTTATGAACTCTTTATGGCTGCTTTTGCAGTAGAACAGACAGGAGAGCTGACAGAGACTGCATGGCTATGAAGCCTCAAATATTTACTATCTGGGTGGCCCTTTAGAGAAAACGTTTTCCAGCCCTTGGTTTAAAGCTAACCAGAACTGCCTATGCATTCATTCTGTTGCTTATCTCTAGGAAGAGGTGGGATGGCCATCTATTTAGTATGCAAGCAACTAAAACTTTTCTCTTCAGAGATGGCTGTTAACCCTACCTTCTCTCAAATGATCGTCAAGCCAATGATCAAACAATTGGGTCTGCCTTTAATCAATAATGCAGAAACAGGAACACCTCAAGTTCTCGACAGAAAATGCAAGTTAAGATTTTCTGCTGCATAATTTTTAGGGTAAGCTTGGTTGCAAGAAATTATTCTCAAGGAGAACTGCCTGGTTAGATTTTATCCCTGGGCCAGCAATAAAGGACTAGGAGAGACAGAGGTCAGGCACTGTTTGGGCCCCTCAAAGATTTGCTCTCCGTGAGCGCCATTCTATTTACTGCAGAGGCATGCTCGGTGACTGCGTCCACTACATGACACTGTAATTCAATTCCCGTCTAAGAATGTCGATGGGAGAAATTTGTTCCAGGTCCCAGTGCTAGAAAAGGCTGTTTCTTTTGAACAAGCTTTACAGATACTGTGAGCTTTTCCTTGGTTTTGTTTCCCTCTATGCTTTAATTATTAGAAAGCTCAGAGTCAAGTGTACAGATTCTAGAGCATGTGTTTTTGCCCAGTAACTCCACCTCGGCTTAATTTAAATTGCCTGCACCTCCCCACTTTCCTTCTCCTCCTTGGATCTGACTGCACTGCATGCACATTTCTGTCAGCTGCTGCACATAAATTTGCTAAAATCCTGTTAACCAATGTCACCCATTAATAACATATAGGAAAATATTTTATCGCAAAATTAAAGCGACATCATTGCCGGTAGCAAATTTCTAGGAAATTAGTTTTTATCTTTGGTAGGTTTTAAATTAAGATACTCATATGTTTAATTAAAAAAAAAAAACCCTTGAGACCATGTGGTAATAGAAATAATAATGCTAATGTTTATTAAATGCTTACTGTGTTCCAGGCACTGTGTCTTGCATTTGACACACACATTCTTATCTAATCCTCACAGCAACCCAGTAGTAAGAAGGTGCTATTATGAGCCTTCTTTTAGAACTGAAGATCCTAAAGGCACAGAGGGTGAATGAAGGCTGCTGCCCAAGAGCTAGAAGCACACGGTGGAGCTGGGACTTGAAGCCAAACTCCACGCAGTCTGGTGCCAAAGCCCACGCTTCTAACTACTGTAAAAGGCACCAACAAAACGACTGTGCTTCCGATTTAAACCAACAAATGCACAGGAAAAAAAAACACACCCACATCCCAATGTACACGGGCAGAAAAAAAAAAAAAAAAGACCAGCTATGTTTAAGCCATTGATGAGGCTATTTATGAGGGAATTAATATGTACTCAGCACTGTGTTAGGATGTTACTGGGAGTGGGAGGGAAAGACGGGAAAAGGAACACAAGAGAATTAGAAAGCATAGGTTTTGCCTCCAAGAATCTTCTACTTTAGTTCAATGGCACAGTGAACAGTGAAGTATTAACAATACCTAGGATTTTAAAAATTCAAACAACTAGTGGAAGAATGAAAACCTAAGCCAAATCTTGGGGGAGAGATAGAAATTTTAAGTGGATTGTTACTATCATAACTTCTCCAGGAGCACCTATGAGATCTTGGACAATGCCTACATTAAACTAGTACGGCATAAGGAAGTGCTCATGGGAATTGTGGAGAGCAGAGCTGACACATGGTGGGAGAGAACACATGACGCTACTGCTGTGATGATCAAGGGCAACCAGGTTATCAGAGCACCCAGCACTATTCACAAACCTCTGGGGGTTCTACTACTAGCTCAATCTGGAGGGGGCCTTAAGGCTGGGCTAATCCAATGTCTTCATTTTACAAATAAGGACAGACTTCTGAGTCCCCCAGCGGGCCTTGGTCTTGGTCACAAGGAGTCAGCAGCAGAGCAAGGGCAGAACTGGCTGCTGCGTCCTCTAGGCTAGAGTTCTGCCCATCTACCTGCTGCTGTGCCCCTTTCTCTCTATTTGTAAGCAGCAGGAATGTGAGCAACTAACGGAAAGTAAGGGGAAGATAAGAAGTCAGACGGTAATTTTCTTTTTATCTTAACTGTATATTATCATTCAGCAGCAAAGTGCTTTATTTTCCTCTTCTAAAGCGAGAAAAGATGCAAAGTGCAGTGTGTCATCAAAAAGATAAAATTCTGTTCTGACCACGTAACGCTCTATACCTTGTTTTAGTAGAGAAATGATTACAGCACCAATTAAAAACATTGTATTTCCAAAATAAATACTCTGGTACAAAATCTAATTAAAATCTTTCATTTCTGGTAACAAAACTTACAATGTGCTATTTTAAAATAGTGTTTCATGTACTTACTCTATCATAATGTTGTTCCAAAAATTCTGCGCTGAGCAATTTATGTCTTGTAAGTAAATCCTAGGAAAAGAAAATACACTTTTTACAGTTGTTTGGCATTCAAGTTCTTTTAGAAAAGAGAATCCTAAACATTCCACGCCATTTTACCTGATAAAAACTGTTGTTAAAAATTACTATACTTAAAAACATTTGAGCATGAATTGTACTGAAAATGTTGATTCTATGTAAGAGCAAATGAAATCATTAATAATCAAATTGTGATTGTAATGATTGAGTGTCACAGGTCTACAGCTCTTAGAAGGAAAAATTTTTTAAAAATTTATAAGGCAATGGAGATAAAAACTCAAAGAAAGGGAATCAAGAATTGAAATGAAATAAAAGTAAACGGTTGTGATAAAATGTCAAATAGTATACTGCTCCTGGTGGCGAAAGAGGACATTTCTTTTATTAGAAAAAGTACTGGAGGTTCCATCTTCTTCCTCCTAAATTCAGTTACATTCAGTTTCATACTGAATGCAATCTTTTTTCAGAGGTAGAATGTTTTTTAAAAGCCCCATCATATTATAAACATTAGCTCCTAAGTAAGCAGACTAATGCTGCAAACATGTAGCACCAGAAGTTAGTATGACCTAGAGTCCAATTGTGCACCCCTATGAAATCGAGCTTATGCCTCACCCCATGAATTTCCCTGGAAACAACTCAAGGATCATTCATTCAGAAAACACCTACTATGTGCCAGATAAAGTTCTAGGTGCTGGGGCTACAAAGACAAAAAGATATGGTCCTTGCCTTCAAGGACATAGAAGTCAGCAATCAACTAGGCTTGGTCTCACCAGGTGGGTGGGAACAAGAATGGAAACACGTGACAGCAGGAACAGCCAATTCATCTTTGGTGAATTAATGAATTAAATTCCTTTACAGCTGCCCATTGGAGAGGTCACTGCCAATAATCCCCTTTCTGCAAACCAACTTTCCTTTAACTTGTTTTCTTTGCTGTGTATGTTCGACTTACCCAGGTTACAATGAACTAGTGTTTCCTGAAGTATGTCCTGAGAAGTACTCTAAGGAATGCTCCATGGTCAACGAATGAGGAAACAGCTACAGCTCTGGTACCCTCGTGGGGATCCATCAGGTTTCAAGAGATTTTGCAGGGAGCTCTTTTGCTGCCGGCTTGTTAGCACCCTTCCCTGAAAGGCCTCCTTTGCAGAGGCTTTCCCCTGGCCTAGTTACTTCCAACCTTTGGACCTCGACTCAAACATCGCCTCCATGGGGGACCCTTCCTGACTGGTCACTGGCACCAAAGCATGGTCACAGTTATGACTTGACATCTGTGGGATTATTTTATTAATGTCTCTCTCATGATAGGCTGTAAAGTCTATAAATACAAGGGTCATGTCTATTTTTACTAATCTCTGAATCCCCAGCACCTATGCAGTATCCAGCACATAGTAAGAGCTTAATATTTAATAAATAAGTGAATGAACCAACAGAATCAGGGAACATGTTTGGGAAAACAGCACATTAAGCAATCTTCAAAGTATGCTTTTAAGAAGGCTTCTAACTCTACCCCAAAGACTTACAGGTGTTCAAACTGCTGGATGGGGTATGTGTCCTATGCCCATGGAAGGTCTACCCAATTTTTCCTAAATCCCCCTTGGAGATTAAACAGGCAAAATTAGAAAACCTGGAGTTTGAGTACCTTCAAGCATCTGGAAAGAAATGCTATGAGGCTTCCCCACATGGAAAGGAGGAGATGGCAGGGCTAGAAGAATTTATATTATCTATTGGTCCATGGGGTCAGATGTGAGGGAGACAGGAACATGAGAACCTTATGGGAATGTATCAAGCATGCTTGTTAAAGAGTGTGTCCCGCCTCTAACACGCTACTGTGTGGTCTATGACGGTCTCCCCTGAGTTAGGAGCCTCAAGGGCAGGCGTTTGTCTGGACAGATCACTGCTGAACCGGGAATTCCCTGGCAGTCCAGTGGTTAGGGCTCTGCACTTCCACTGCAGGGGGCCCTGGTCAGGGAACTAAGATCCCACAAGCCGTGCAGTGTGGCCAAAAAAAAAAAAAAAAAAAAAAAAAAAAAAGAGATCACTGCTGAACCTCAGGACCTAAAGACACGAGCAGGCACTCAGAGACTTGTGGAATGAACTGAATGAACAATGAAAAAGTTAATTTAAGGACTGCTGTGGCTAGATCCATGCAAGACTGAGTGTCACGTCTACTTTTTGTGGCTGGGTCTTTCTGAAGGCCACTGTGAGGAAGTACAGAGCCGGGAGCCAGGTGCTCACCGCTCTGTCATGATATGACGGAAGAGAATGCCAAAGGAGGGGGTCTCAGAGACAACGGCTCTCCACTGGGGTTGGTTTCTTAGGAACAGGTAGGTAGAAAGTATTACCCTGAAAAGCAAAGATCCTAAATATGCTGCACCAGAGTTTTTTTCTTTAGGTCTGAGTAAGGTGACTATTTACCTTGAAAGCTGTATCTCCAGCAGCAGCAAGAGGCTCACAGTTGGGCCACACATGACAAGGGGGAACCTCAAACATCTCCCCATCAGAGATTCTACTTGTTATCATCTGGTTTAAAGAAAGAGACCAGGAAGCTCAGGAAACCACTGCCAATCTAGGAATCACTTCTCCATGGTCTTGGGGGTAGGAGAGACTGGAAAGGGGTGCTGAGGCTGCTAAAGCAGCCCTTCTTTAAGGAGAGGAAAACATTAGCAGGGAAGGAACAATTGCTGGGAGCCGGCACAGAGTAAAAAGGCTGATACTAAGCTGGGAAAAGAGGAAGTGGGGACTTGCACAGAGCCTCTGTCTCCTGAGAGGTGGGAAAAGACCTTACCCTTGGAACTAGAGCCGAGAGCTCTGGAGAGCTCAAACCAGGCTGGGGTGGGAGTTGGGGGGGGGGGCAGAAACCGACAGATCAGAAAACGAAGGCAAGTGGTCATGCAGCCAGCATCTGGTAAGCGACCTGCAGAGTGGACAGGGTGCACGCGGTCCCAGATCAGCAGAGCTGCTGGGCCAGACAGCAGGGGGACAGAAAGAACCTGTTAAATTCCAGTACAGCCGAGACCCTGGTATTACCTGGAGAAAGGTCAGGGGTCATCTCCCAAGTCCAGCAGGTTGAGCAGCCGACTTTTAGGGTGGGCTGAATTAAAAAGATTCCTAAAAGTTATGTGAGTTTGGGTCCCGAACATCATGTCACAAAGACAGCCCTGGAATCCCTAAAGAAATGCTGCTCACCCGGGGGCTATTTTCACAGAGGCTTGGCAAGTCATGTGGCCCAATTTCGTACTTGATGACTGTCTATGTCCAAGGACAAGAGACTCAGTTCTTCCAACTGTGTGGTTCACCTTTGGAGCTCTGAAAGTCAGAAAGTTCCTCCTGTGCTAGAGAGTCAAAACCTATCCCCAGGTTATTTCCAGAAAACTGTCAGACTCAACAGAACTAGGTTTAGTACATTTTCTCTAGGACCCACTTTAAATACAAGTGGTGCTCTCACGCAAGTCCCTACCGAGTCTCCTCTTCTTCAGGCTAAATACGTCCAGTTCCTTTAACCACTCCTCGAATGACAGGTTCTCAGTCCCCCTCACCATCTACTGTCTTCTGAAAGTCATCTATTTGTCTATGTGCCTCTTAAAGTGTAGCGCCTGGAATGGAACACATTTATGTGTTGTTACCTTATAAGCTTATAGTGGGGTTGAGACCATCGACAGCTCCTTAGGTCACATGTTATGTGGTCACAGGTAGCTTAGGGGCAGGGCAACAGCATCATACTGTTTAATTTTACTGGACATACTCAGAATTTTGTTTACTCAGGGTGGGCTCTCTAGTCAGACTGCCTGGGTTCAAATTCTGGCTTCCCCATTTATGGTCTGACTTCCCCCAACATTTCTAGGCTTCAGTTTCCTTATCTGTAAAGGAGATAATAACAGTATCTCCTTCATAGGGTTGAGTATGATATGACGTTACCTGCCTTTTAGTCATTATTACACTCTGTAACAATTACACCTAGCATTACCTATTATTATTATGCCTTACTCCCACATCTCATATTGACAGAGCTGAGTCCTCCGGAGGACGACCTCAGTTCATCCGTATTTAATTTCAACCTGTTATCTTCTGGCCTCTCTGGATCTTTATGAGGCCTTATTTCAGGATCTCTGTTATCTACCTTCTATCCCCTCATGGTATACATTTGTTATCACCCTTTATCTAAGTCTTTAATAAAAATGTTCAGCTGTGCTGAGTAAAGACAAATCCACTAAAAATTCTGCTCCAGGAGGGTGGCAATCCATTTTCTGGCTCCTTATGGATATGGCGTTCAATTAATTATGAATTGCTACCCTGAAACTCCATCTAGCTCCTATCTTTTCATTGTTTCCATGAAAACAGACCTGTACAATTATTCAACATCTAATATATCCACATTGTCATAAAGGAATAATTCTAATAGCTACTGTTCACTGCACCCATACTATGTGAAGACACAATAACCCTGACATACTAGTATTACCTACATTTTGACAGATGAAAAGACTGAGGTTAAATCAGCAGCAGAGCTGGGAACTGAATCCAGGCAGCCACACCCTTAGCCCCCTGATCTACTGGCGTCTATGAGATTAGTATGACTGAACTTACTCTTAGTGAATCCATGCTGGCTGTGGGTACACGGTTTCCTTTCCAAAATGCTCAGAAATCATCTCTTTAGCAATACTTTCTAGTACCTTACACAGGTATAATATCGAGCTCCACCAGCCTCTCTGGGGAATCTACCTTCTTTTACTCTGGAAAATTGGAAATATATTTGTGGGCCTTCTGATGTCCCTCCCCATCTCCTTAATTCCTCAAAAAAAAAAAAAAAATCACGAACAAATATTTGGCCACTGATTTACTATCTCAGAACCCCATTCGTTCAAGCTATGAATCTTAGACATATTTCACGCAGGTAGTTTTAATTTCCTTTTAAGACTCAGCACCTGTTCCTTGGACTTTAAATCCAGGGTTATGGATAAGCTGCATTTGTTTCAAAGTTTTTGTGTGTAGAGTGCACTTTCTGGGAAGGTAGCTCTGGTCATATTCTCGAAGGAGAGCACGAACCATCTACTCTTTTCTGATATAAAAATGTTCTTTGCAAAGAAGACATTAGCAAACCAGAAGAGGAGCGGTCCTCCCTCCCTGCTTGTCAGCACCTCTGGTGTGAAAGTGAGACCAGAGCCGACCAGACATTTTAAGGAGGGGTGGGTGGTACCTTCGGCGTGTTTGGTAGGTCTGTGCCTCTCTTATATTGTCTTAGTTTTGGGCTCTACTTAACTTTGCTTCTTGGACAGCTCTCCATTCAGGAGGCTCTTTAATTAGCTCTGCCCCTTCTGAGTCATCGGGAGCAGCTGAGATACAGAAGCCAAGCTCGCTCCTCACTGCTCTCTCTTCTAGAGCTCATCCTTAGAATCCTACATGGTTTTAAAGTTTTTCTTCAGGTAGGGAATACCTGCCTGACTCTGCCCAATCCTTCCCTCTCTGGCTACCACGACCTGACAGGGCTGCTTTACCCACAGTGATTCCATCACCACCGTTTTCTTCTTGGTGAGAATTTCATTCAAAACAGCAATCCTATCTGAGATGGAATTATCAGCAAGGCCAATCAGGGACTCACATCTGTGGCACAGAGTTAGCACATCTCTCTCACCTCTGAGCCAACTGCGCCAGGAGCGTGTGACCTGTGCTCTTCTTGGTCAGGCGGTCTGGCTGCATTCTCCGACCCCACTGCTGCTCCTCTCCTCTGCCCTCACCCTCCTCCTCCCAGAGTGTCCCACGCTCAGGCTTCTGGCTTTCTTCCCACCCAGGAGTATCCCTTCTTGACACATGGTGCTGCTACATCTCCCTTCATTACAGGTCTGCTTCTTTTGAATGGGGCGTCCCCTTCCATCAGTATATCCCAGGTCATGAGTCCCATCCCACCAAGTGCAGTGATACCTAAGATGTCATATTTTCCACTCTATGTTATAATCTCATATTCATTTCATTTTGCTTTGTACATTAACATATAAATATCTGAGGTCTTCTGACATCCTCTCTAATAATCCCTAGGCGGCCAAGTTCCCAGGCTTTCATCCCATTTTGAGGGTGTTCATTCGCTCTGAGGGACAAATTTTATTCAGAGACCAAGACGTGCTCATTATCTCAGCGGCTCTTTATACATAAAAGTGAACCTTCACAAAAACAGTGGCCACTTCTCACTGTGACAGTGTTCATGGTTTCTGAGCACAGTGGTCTGCAGGTCAGTATATTAAATTCTGATTATATTAAAATTACAGTTCTAAATATTCACTTATGAGGTCAGACATTTTACATAAGGGGATATAACGTATAAAGGCTTGCTCTCATTGTGAAAAACACTAAAAAACATTACTGCTTTATCTACATACCTTAAACAGCACAGAACTTTGCATTTCAAAACAAAAATGTGCATGTTGTACAGTGGTATCGTATCATCTGTGTATTTAATTTACACAAACACACAACAGGGAGACAAGGTAGGCAGGGGAGGGGGGAGTAGTAGTGCTGGTGCTTCTGCACCCCCACCCCTTGTGTTTAATACACAAGCTCTGGCCTGAGCAGGAGATGGGAGAGAGAAGTCCACTGTGCCCTTGGGCCTGTCCACAATAGGGAAATCTCTGTCCTGAGTGTGGTTCTAGTATACTGCGAATTAACAATGGCCCTGAACAGAAGCCAACTACTTTGTCTGATGCTTAATCAAAGAAACTGCTGCAGTATGTTCCAACACAGGAGAAAAATCTGATTTTCACATGTACTGCATATCTATATACTGTACTTGATGGGTAATTTAACAGAAAAGTGTACTTTTGACCGTACAGGACTTTTGCCTTTTAGACAGACTTTAGAATCTAACTTTTCTACCCTTTTTAAGCTGTGACTCTACTGCGTATACCTGAGTCACAATACATATTTAAATATATCTTCTCTCTTCCCGCTAGAGGGCAGCCACGTATAGACTTGGAGGGTAGAGAAGGTTTAGGAAAAACAGCACACCTGTTAATCTCACTTGTATGTATATTTAGAATTCTACAGTTTTTATGTTACCTTGAATGTGGCAAATGCATCTGAAGCTATATCAAATGTTGACATTTCGACATATCTGAAGAAATCATAAAACTGTTCTGACCACAAAATGATTTTTGCAAGTGGCTCATGTCTGATGCATTCTCTCAACATTATTCCACAATTCAGAGCTATTTCTGGAGACTCATATCTGCAGAAAGAAAAGACAAAGATGACTGCTTTTTTTCCCCATCACTGTTCTTTTAAAAACTCTAACAGTTCCAATTTTTAGAACAGGAAGTTTCAGACATGTCCTAATTAAGTGACAGAGCAGGTTACGAAATGCATCTCTCTCAGAGTAGAATATGTGCTCAGAGGGATTTAGTCTAGAGGGCACACACACATTAGTTGGTGGTGACTGCTTCAACCCGAAGAAAAATAACAGCCGTGAGAGCGATCATGAAAATAAAAGCTTATTACTTAAGCTAAAAGATCTGAAGAGACGTCTACAGGGTCCAAATACGGTTTAGTTTTACATGTGGTGCTCTCACCACTTCAGAAAAACCAAAAGCTGAATCAAAAAACAATATGAAATAAGCAAAATAGTTTCCTAAAATTCATAGTATCTAAACGGGTCTATCAAATATACAGCATTTATACTTGTTTCAATTCAGTACTCAAAATAGTACTTTCAAGACCGTTGGCAGCAACACATAAATGCTACAAAGGATGTCACCAAGTGCCTAGTCAGGGATGGCCCGAGGGCTCTCGCAGTGGACACAGGGGACTCCACTGCATCCCTCATCAGCTTTCCGCACAGCCTTCCTCTACACCCACCTCAATGTCTCTTGCCTCTTCCTTCCCCGTGATCAGAAAGAGAACCTTGTTTTCCTCTCAGCCCAGCAGACTCTTCCATTCTGATGTACATCAAACCCCTTGGACTGGACTCTGCCATTCTGCTCAAACACATCACTCTGTTCCTCCACCTCCTTCCAAGCTGCACACACAGGCTTAATCTCCTTCCCCACTCAGTGTCCTCTACTTTCCTGCCATCGAATCCATTTCCTAACGTTTTACGAGTAAATGCCTCCGCTTCGCTAAAACAAATGGTCTTTTCTCATAAATTCTGCTATTTAATTTCCTAACAATGCAGATCGTTGCATCTCTCTCTTTAAAAAAAGAAAAGTTCTCCCAGCTCTCCTTTCTACCTCCTCTGTTTCTATTTCTTGCCTGGCTGAGGTCCTTCCTCTGTTGCCTCTGGCCTGCTAGTGAATGCTCCTACGACCTCATGGTTCCCTCCATGGCTCCTAAATTGCCCCAGCTCAGATCTACCCTGGGCTGTAGTGAGGCATTTTCTGTTGCTTCCGGACAACTTCAGTTAAAGGCCTACCATAAGCTCTACAAGTCTAATATGGCATCACTATTTTGCTTCAGATACCTGGGTCTAAAACAGGTTTAACAGAACTTTCTTTGATAATGGAAATGTTCTATAACTATGCGGTCTACTGAGCACTTGAAATCTGGCTAGTATGACTGAGGGACTGAATTTTAAATGTCATTTAATTTAAATTAATTTAAAATTAAATAATTACATGTTGTTAGTAGGTACAGTATTGAGCAGCACAGTTCTAAACCTTCCCCTCTTTACCTACTCCCAACCTTCCCATCCTCAATGTCACCACTCCTTTTAAATGCTTCTTTGCAATATCTGTTTCATTTTCTTTTATCCATTCCCAGTGCTGCATGAAGTCACACCTAGTCACTCAAGTGACCCCTAACCAGCACCTTTGTTCAAGCTCTGTCTTAACAAATCTATCCGACGACTAGTGTTATCAATAGCCTTTCCAGCTTAGGAGCTTATAATGATTTCTTCTTGCTAATCAAATAGACAAACTTTGATGCCCAGGCTTCCCCACATCATAGCTACTCTTCCGGTACAACTCCTCTCCCACTATGCCATAAAACACTCTATCTCCTTCCTGTTGTCAATCACTGTGTTCATTCCTGCCCCTGTACTCACTCTTTTTTCTGCCTATGCAAATTTGAAACTATCTGGAACCTCAATCCTAAGTCCATCTTCTGTTACCAACTCTTGCCTTATTGACTAAACCCACATTTTATCCCCTGAAATCCACTAGTAGTGTTATCTAGTAAAATTATCCTTCTGTTGTACATATGTTCATCATAGATCCTCAACAAGATCAAAACCACGTTCCTTTGTATCACTTGTGGCATGGCAGATAGAATGCTTACTGGCTCTTAGGTGTTATTAAAATGTCTGCTCACAACATGGCTGATCACACAATTCATCTCTGCTGATCTGTAACAGGCAGGAGACTAGAAAGACAAGGGTAAGACACTTTGGTACAACAAGTTGGGCAGGTTTTGATGGCAGTTTGTCAAGCTTGTCTTAAACGATTAAATGTAAACCCGTGAGTACAAGGTAAACAGTTACGCTGTACAACCTGTTAGCACAGTAACATTTAAATCGCCAGTAGAAAAATGATTGCTCCAGATTTAGACTAACACTAGCAACAGGATTATTTTCAAATGCACACTAATATTGTTAGCATAACTCCCCCAAATGTCTAACATCAAAGTGTCAATACTTATAGCCCGAGTGGATAATCACATTGCGTTAAAGTAGTCCAAACTAATTAATCAACAAAAGCAGAAAAATCTTTTTATTTATTTTTTTGGCCACGCTGCATGGCTTGCAGTATCTTAGTTCCCCAACCAGGGATTGAACCTGGGCCCTCAGCAGTGAAAGCGCCGAGTCCTAACTACTGGATTGTCAGGGAATTCCCAAAAATGCAGAAACATCTTAAACAGGTAGTTTCAACAGGGCCCCTGGAAGAAATGGCTGTTTCCGGGTCTGAGGCAGGATCTGTACAAAATGAGCAAGGGACATCTTGTGCCAGACAGCAAGGAAGCCATCAAAGACAAATGGGATCTTGCCAAAAGGACATAGGAGCCAATTTGAAGGAGCTCCCAATAGCCCAAGACGGGGCAATTTGGACATAAAAATTTGGTCATAATGACTGCAACGGACTGAGACACATCAAATATATTTTAAAAACCCCTAAAACTTGAGGTCATAATGGTGCTTAAGACAATAACATACTCATTGCTCATCTAAGGAAGTGGCTAGGGCACCAATCGATTATACTAAAAAATGATACAGTGGAAAAAATCAAGCATCTATTCTGTCTTTCCTATAGAAGTCACTGCTGAGGAACAAAACACATTTAATATACAGAGAAGGAATAACAGAATTAGGAAATCACCATTTTGAACCTAGACAATGATCCTCAGTGGATACTAGAACCATTAGGTGAAGGGTTGATGGAGAACTTTATAATGGACAGACAACACCTACATCCACTGATCAATCTAAATATCACCAGAAGTAGGACAACCTGCGTTGCCCAACAGGAAGCAATCCCATCACAATCCCATTCATGAAGAATTCCTGCCCCCGCAAACTGAAGCTGAATCTAATCAAACTAACTTGAAAGAATAGAGGATAGAGGAACATGGTTACAGGTGAAACCACAGGATGCAAATCCCAAATATGTGGTTTCCCTGCAAAACAAATGACCCAGTTGCTTCAACAAATAAATGGTGTTAAAAGAAGGGGGCAGGAACTATTATAGATTAACAGAGTTAAGAGTCATATCAACCAAATTCAGTTTGTGGACCTTGCTTGAAAACTGATTTAAACAAAATGAAAAATGACATTTTTGGTGAAAATCAAGGAAATCTGAACAGTGACTGGGCATGAGATAATATTAGGTTTTTAAATGATATTATGGTTATGTTAAAGAATCTTTTATTATGTACTAGGGATGCATACTGAAGTGATGTTATGTTTGAGGAGGAAAAACAAGAGGCAAGGAATACATGAAACAAGAATGTTAATAAATGTTAGTAATTGTTGAAGCCTGGTGACAGGTAGGAAAGGGGTTGTAAGGGGTGGGGGGACGGCTTCTGTGGGATCCCAACACCAATGGCTTCTCCTCGCCTCCCTAAAC
The DNA here is from genome assembly GCF_005190385.1 of Monodon monoceros. NCBI lineage: Eukaryota > Metazoa > Chordata > Mammalia > Artiodactyla > Monodontidae > Monodon > Monodon monoceros. The sequence goes on from NW_021703772.1 coordinate 8,937,761, forward strand.
TGAGGTTTCTGCTCTGGTCAGCTCAGTTGAGAGCTTGAAACCTTTCTTTAAATATTACCTCCAAAGTCTTACTTTACATGACATTAAACAATGTTCATATCATACCCCTGGCCACTCTAAAGTGAAAACACAGGCAGAGTTAACTAATTCATAGATTTTAACAACCGCTGCTTTCTACGGAAAAAGGAAGACTGGCTTTAAAAATACACAAAGGCATCTGGCAGCTGCTCTAAGAACACTAAAATTTCAGACTACTCACTACATGTTCATACACGCGGCTCTGGACTGATACAACAAAAAACCAGATGCCCAAAATTCCGTATGGCAACATCTGAAGAAGCAACATAGATAGTTAGAACTAGAAAGAAGGAAACAGAATGCTGGCATCCAACACATGCACTGACTCATGCTTTGTCTAAACGAGTTTGAACTTGGGGCAAGTGTTAAACCACAGAGATATGAATCAGAGTGAGGCAAGCTATAAAGCTGGGGTAGGAGAGCAAGCTGATTCACGCCACCAGTCATGCCAATAAAACAGCTGCCCGCCAATTTAACAGAACACCACCAGTGCACACGTACCCAGAGCTGGCAAACAACTCTGGTGTGAAACAACAGGAGGTTACCTTGCCAATCAGTGATGAGAGAGAAGAGGACTTTTTTTTTAACTTTTAGTTTTAAGGCTTTTTTGGTTTTTTTTTTTTTTTTTTTGAAACTGACAGGCTACCCAAAGATAAACGCCTGCTCAGCCCAACAGTAGCTCCAGGAAGATGCACTGTGAGTTACCGGATTAAGCGGGTGAGTGGACACACACAGGTGGAAAGCAAAGGGAAGTACGTCATAAACATGCACTTTGTTGACTGTTGACTGAACAAGGTTAAGCTATATAGCATCCAAGCTGCATTTACTGGGAAGCCTTTACTGCAGTACCGTGTGCATGTACGTCCAAAGAAGATGTCTTTAAATACATGATTTAGCTGATATTTCAACAATTAAGGTTTTTACATCTTAGAGAACAGAAACAAGAACACAGAGGACTTATTTTTTTCTTCAGTCATGTATGGTTTGAGAATTTAAAGGCTCACAATTCACCTAACTTTAAAATCCCATGGGCATTTTCAAATTCAGTTTAGCTCACAGGTTAAAGTTTAAGGAGGGAAATGTGTTCCAGAACTACGGGAAAATGAGCTGATGAAACTACAGAGGAAATGCTTTCTGACATTCACCATCTTGTTTTTGCCCAAGACCATCTTTCCTTTTTATTTTTCAAGTCAAAAATATAAATCTTATTACATTATACTTTATACATACCCCTTCAATAACATGAACAAAATATTCTGTTGGGTGCAGATGTATTCAACAGTAGGAGTTCTTGTACCAATTTGTCTTCTGAGAATATTGTTGAAAATCTGAGCCACGTCTTTCTTGCCCTATTAAGGAAGACAAAAATATCAAAATGCCTGACTAAATGCCAAAATGCCCTAAATAAACTCAAATCTAGGTACTGTGTATTTATAATTATGACTGAATATCTGACTTTAAAATGTTCATAGACATTAAATTTTATTTTATTTCTTCCTTCGTAATTTCAAATTCTAAGTTTTAATAGTGAATTTTTTTTTAAAGATTTTTTTGATGTGGACCATTTTTTAAAAGTCTTTATTGAATGTCACAATATTGCTTCTGTTTTATGTTTTGTTTCTTTGGCCTCGAGGCATGTGGGATCTTAGCTCCCCGACCAGGGATCGAACCCACACCCCCTGCACTAGAAGGTGAAGTCATAACCACTGGACCACCAGGGAAGTCCCTAAGTTTTAACAGTAAAGTATTTTTGACATGAATAATGTGTTGACAAAGTGAAATCTTACTATATATAATTTCAATGATTTCTAACTCTCAGAATCATGCTGACTCAGATATGAAAAACAAAACCTTGCTATATGCTTACATTGTTCAGGGATCTGATTCCCACCCAAGCAGCTTCAAACAGGATGCTTGTATTGTAAACAATACATATAGCTTCCTTTTATAGTGGTGGAAGGAGGAGAAACTGTATTGTTAGTGTAATAAAAATGAAAGAATTCTGTAAGAAGTTGAGCTTTAGTGGCAAGTAGACATATCCTCCTACTAAACTAGGTGTAATTGGAAAAACTTTATATATAGATAATTAAGGTACTAAGTATCACATGATGCAATAGTTCAGAGATCAGAGTTACACCGCTGTACTTCACTCAACAAAACAGGTAGATGTTAACACAGTACAGTGAAACTTATAATCAGAAAGTTGCACAAGAAAGTAACAAATGCAGAAGTAGACCCCAAGAGATGTTTCAGAACTGCCACTTTATAAGGCTGACAAGTCTGCAGGAGAGTGAGTGAAACGCTAGCCTTCCAGCACTAGAGATGACCCTGGGGCCTGTGCTAGGTCAGGAGTAGTAATGGCAATCTCGAAGAACCAGTCTCAAGGGCACACATTTCTTTTAAATTAAATTTATGTCTCTAAAGTCCCAAATGAATATTAAGTTCAAGGTCCAGGTTGGGGAGTGGGGTGGGAAGACGAAGGAGAAGGAACTGGATGGTCCAGTGCACTCCCACTTTTGTAGTGGAGATAAAAATCCTTGCTGTTGGAATTTGACACTCTATTAAAGATATATGAAACCAGCTATATAAATGGAAATATCATAGTTCTGTCTGTTCTAAAAGACAGAAGTAAATTTTTATTCTCTTTTATTATCTATTGATAATACATTCAAGTAACCTATGAACCACATCTTCCCCACCCTTCTCTAAAACTGAATCTAGCTACAGGTGTCTGTCATTTTCTCCCCTGGTTTTCCAAGTACCTGAATAGACATACAATCCCTCAGGACGATAAACACTGGGGCTTAAACAAAGCACAGCCATAACGAAGAGTCAAAGAGGAGACTGCTCACAACCATGCCAGAGCCCTTCATTACACACTTCTCAGACTAGTATCAAGGACCATTCTTCTCACTAATAAATGCAGTAAATATCCAACATGGGATGATCTGGCTGTATAAGCCTGGGCACCAATCTCAAACGCCTACCAGGGACGAGCAGGAAATGCAAATGAGTGCAGCAGGCCGAGGTAGAAAAAGCAAGCTGTGCCGTCTGTGGCACACCCAAGTGTGGATGCCAACGTCATGGGCTGAGAGGCCACACAAGACTACGAGGCCCAATGTTGCCAGATTTTCCAAGGGAAGCCAGAAATTCAAAATTGTGTATAAAATCTCCTGCTGTTTTAATGTTATCCTCATTTAAATGTTTAAAAGCAGTGCCGAGCAAACAAAACACATATAATCTCGACTGTAGTGAGTTCTCAGCAGGTTAAAAACAAACAAACCAAAAAACCCTAGATGTTCTCTAAGATCTCATCTACCTCAAAAATTCTAACACTCTATGGTCTTCTTTAGATTTTTTCCTTGAGAGCCAAGAACCAGTGAATTATGTAAACCAGCAGCTGTTTATTAAATACAGCCTAAATGAAAGGGCATAACAAATACCTAAAAAACTTCATATACGATGTAGTGAAAGAGGGGGAAAAAACCTGGCCTAAGTCCGAGATACCCTTGAGTTCCTGAGTTGGCCCCGCTAATTAGACAGGCAGCCCGGGTATGCTTACAGGTCAGTACCCCTGAGCCAAGAGCCCAACAGGAACCTTAAAATGTTTCAGAGGAGAGAACATACGGAACATGACTACGAATAGTTAGTGTTTTTGAAAAATAAAAAACTGATTTCTTACCTCAAAGTCAATGAGCTGTAAATCAGCTACTAGGGTGCTAAGGAGCCCACTATTATACAGTTCTTGAGCGAGCTGTGCCACCGCTTCTGTCTGTGGCTCTTTTTCATTTGTGCCATACAGAATTTCTTTCATGGCAACCAGATTTTTGGAAACTTCTTCTGTAGCCTGATTTTGGGGGAGAGGAGAAAATTCATTTTCACAAACATATATAACATACCTACACTTGCTAAATACCTTCTCTATATATTACATACCCCCAGACCCCTGTACAAGACACAAAGGTGGGCAAGGCCCATCCTGGCCCTCAGGAGTCAAAAACTGCATGTGTGTGCACAGGTGGGGACTGACATATGTGCTCGACAGGGAAGGCCAGCAGATTCACAACCTGTATACTTGAACGCTGAAAACAATGTTGTTGTAGTAGAAACAGAACAGGGAGAAAAAGTTCAGTTCTGCTCAAATGGGAGGGAAACAACATGGAAGAGGCACCTGAGCTGACCATGAGAATGGAGAGACACTGACAAGCAAGAACTGGCTGGGGAGAAGGAGACTGAGGGGAACGAATGGCATGAACTGGGGATGAGGGAGAGGAAGCAGCACAGGGCCTGTCAGAGAAAAGGTGTGGAGGGAATAAGGGAGTGACAAGAAATGAAGCTGAAAGAGGCTTTGAATGCAAAGCTAAAATACTGGCAATAAATAAAAAGTCACTAAAAACTTCCACTTCTGGCAGGATGAAAAACAAGCGTCAGATTTACCTTCCCCCATGAAAAAGACCAAAAACTGGAGGGAAATATTTGAAACAATGAATTTTAAACACTGAACTTCAGGCAGCACTGGAGAGTGATTCCTGAGAGAAGGGAAACAGACGAAACGAACTTCACAATTGCCCCAGCTTGCTGCCTGCCCCGAGAAAATTTCCAGGCCGCGTCACAGGGAGAGGGAAGCCAGGCAGAACAGGCAAACTCCACGTGAGGAGACAGAGCTGGTAATCTATGGAGGCCAAGGAGACTTGGAACTTCTGCAGGGCCAAGTACCAGAGAGGAGACAGCTACGCTGAAGAGACTGTTAGAGACCTGCAAAGACTCACTTGCTACTCTATCTGAGTACTGGTAAGCACATGCATGCGAGTAAGTACCCAAGGCCAGGGAACAGAGCCATGGAGCTCACGCAAGGCTCCCATCAACCTGATGGAAAACCTCATATTCACAGGCATAAAGCAGAGCTCTCAAAGGGTTTTGTCTCTGCTGTTATAAAAAATTAGCCCTGGACTAAACTCTGCTCTCCAAAAAGCTTAAAAGCAAGCCTGGAAAGAATCAAAACTGGAAAACACAACCAATAATGAGGAGGAAAAACAGTCAACAGTAACAGCCCTGCAAAGTGACACAGATGGTAGAAATCAAACAAGGACATTAAAAGTTACTATAACTATATTCAGGGAAAAAACGAGCATGTTAAGTAAAGGTATGGAAGACGTAAAAAAAAAACCCACCAAAATCAAACACTTAAAAATAAAAACTAAAATTTCTGAAATAAAAATTACACTGGATGGGATCAATAGCAGAGCAGACAGTGCAGAAGAAATGGTTAGTAAATATGATGACAGAGCAATGAAAGCTATTCAAAATGAAACACAAAGAAAGGGAGAAAAAAGACAGCACAGCAGTGAGCTACAGGATGACTGTAAGCAGTCTGATACATGTGTAACTGCAGTCCCCAAAGGAGGGGGAAGGACAGACAAAATATGTGAAGACATAATAGCTGAAAATTTTCCAAATTTGATGAAAACTGTAATCCCATGGAGCCAAGAAGTTCAAAAAAAATCCCAAGCACAAGAAACAGGAAGAAAACTACGCCAAGCCATAGAATAATCAAATTGCTTAAATTCAGTGAAGAGAAAATCTTAAAAGCAACCAGAGGGGGGAAAAACATTACAGACAAAGAATCAATAACAGACTTCTTGACAGAAATGATGCAAGTCAAAAGATAGTGGAGGAACATCATTAAAATTCTGGGGGAAAAACAAAACTAAACTGCCATTGTAGAATTCTATACCTAGTAAAAATATTATACAAAAATGAAGGTGAAATAAGAATTTTTAAGACACAGAAAAGCTGGAAGATTTTGTCACCAGCAGACAGACCTGCACTATAGGAAACGTTTAAGGAAGTCCTACAGGAGGAGATTCAAGATGAAAATCTGTGTATACAGAAAAGAATGAAGAGCACCGGAGACAGAGAAATGTGGATAAATGGAAACGATTTTTCCATTATTAAAAAAAAGTCTCTAAAAGACAACTGGCTGTTTAGAGCATAAATAACTGTATTTTGGGGTTATGCCATATGTAGAACAAGAATATGTGGCAACAATAGCTCCAAGGGGGGGCAGTGTTAAGGTTTTTATACATGAAGCAGTATAATATTTCTTGAAGACAAACCACAAGTTAAAAGGCATACACTGTAAGTCCTAAAAGAACCACTAAAAAAACCAAAAGAGTTATAGCTAATAAGCCAACAAAGTAGAATACTAAAGATATGTGAAAAACATAAAGGCTGTAAAAAGCTAAATAAACGGAAATATTTATGACCAGAAATTACTTCAGGGAGATTACTTAGCACAGATTCAGGGGACATCAGCCTTTAATGGTACCTAAAGAATCATCTAGGTCCACGGTATTCCCTTCTACAACCTTCTAAATCTTCTTACCAAATGACCACATTGCTTCACCTTAAATATTTCCAGTGTCCAGTAACGCAGGATTAGCAGACTTCAGAATCAGACAGCTGTTAGAAAATTTCATAGTGAAACGAACATTGCCTCACTATAGTGTCGGCTGGTCCTGGGTCTGCACTGCAGATAAGGTAGTATCTTAACTTCTCTTCCACATAAAGGCTCCTCATTGAAAACAGCTTGCCTGTCTTCCCTAGTCTTCTCCAGAAAAACCTCCTCTCAGCTACTTTAACTATACTCCTAAGAAAGACAGGATTAATGTTTCAACTCTATCCAGATGGAATGATGCACAAGACACCGGACCACCATTTCCCTGCAAATGTTGCAAATTTAATGTAGCTCAGGGCTACCTTTAAGAATTTTTGCAATTATATCATATAATTCATTCAAAGCCAGATCTTCGGAATAAACACTGCAATGATGGCTTTAACTCTTCTCACTATTTAATTTAATCTCATTAATAGCCCATCATTCAACACTGTGGAGGTATTTCTGAATTCTGAAGGACATCCAAAATGCCAGCTATGGTACCCATATTTGTATCATCTGAAATCTGATAGGTAGGTATGCCTCGCATGGCCTCAATCATTAACCAAAATGCCGAAAAGGAAGTAACTGAATGGAGCCTAACATTATGCCTTTGAATCATCATGCTCTTTTCAGTAATGATCTATAAATAATCTTTGGGCATGGCTGCTCAGCCACTTACATATACACTTATTTCCAAATGATATTTGAAAGGCTTTTTGTTAAATACTCTGATAAAATAAGAATATACTATTTCCTCCACATTTCCTGAATATAAGGAAATGAAATAAAGTTAATTTGGTACGACCGTTTTACTTAAGTCTATGCTGATTTCTACTGACTACTGCTTTCCTTTCTAAATGCTTACAAAGTATCTTCCTAATAATCCCATTATGAAACCTTATTCATCAGTGTCAATGTAAGCAGACCCTTTACCTCTCTGAGTCTGCTGTCACTACCCTATTCTGTTAATGTCTTAGATTTCTGACAGCAGTTTGTTGTCATCCCATATATAAATTGTAAGTACCCCAGAAGGTACTTTTTCTGGACCAGGAGATAAAAACCATTTATCAACAGTAAATGTTCTCTTATAATCTAATTACATGTGTTGCCTTTACAATTTCATTTTATTAATCTCTATTCTTAAGATGATTCTCTTTGACAGGGAAGTATCTGACATTTAGTAGGTTTTCTGAGTATATTATCTGCTGAATTTACTCAGTGACCCTACTACGTCATAGACCTTAGCCCCGTCTGCTTCTCTGACTAGATTAAAGTTTTGAGGTTCTTAATAACCCTTCATGTGTCTCAGTTTATACTCTGCTTTGAAAATCTGAGATCAGACCATACTCTATGCTTTCTGATAGTAAAGGATGAAGAAGTGCTCACTATGAACAAAAGATGAAGATCAAAATGCTCACTATGTTGGGGGGAAGGGGAGTGATAGCTAAAGTATGGGGTTTCTTTTTGAGGAGATGGAATTTTAAAAATTGATTGTGTTGTTTGTGGTTGCACATTATCGGTGAATAAACTACGAACTACTGAATTGTACACTTTAGATGGGTGAACTATATGATATGCAAGCTGTATCTCAAAAAAGCTGTTTTTAAAAAATGGAGGAGAGAAGCAAGGAAATAGAAAGCTACTTATGGTGCTTCTAAGATGAAAGGCACCCTGGATTCAAACATAAAGCCCTCTTCTTCCCTTTCAGCAGATGACACTGTCACCTACATTATGAGCGGGGAGGAAAACACCATCGAATTCTCTCCTCTGCTAACCATTATATTCACCTACCTATATTAACCCTCCTTGCTTCTAACCATTATACTCACCTACCTATATTAACCCTCCTTGCTTCTAACCATTATACTCACCTACCTATATTAACCCTCCTTGCTTCTGGATTCCACTCATCTCCTGCCTTCTCAGGATCTCATCCTGTCTGTTACCTTATCTCCTCATATAGTCGACTCCCCTCTTACCTGATTCCTCCAAACTCAATTTTAAATATGATCTATTAGATTCCCACTAACAAAACTAAACAAGCTCTCCTTTGACTCCATAACCCCCTCCCAGCTACCGCCCGCCATAATTAAGCCTCTCAGAACACCTCCCTGTGTCTGTTACTACCCACATCTCTTTCCTATTCACTCTTCAGCCCAATCCCGTGAGGCTTCTACAGCCAGTACTTTATAGCTTTCAGACAGCCACCAACGACCTGCCTGCCATTAAAGACAATTTCTAGCCTTCATCACGCGTGAGCTCTCGGGAGCATTTGAAGTTGGCTACATTCTGCTTTTAAAACCGCTCCTCCCTGTCCTCTGTGACTTACCAACACCCTACTTTTTTTCTTCCTGTCTCCCTGGTTGCTCCTCTGTCTCCTTTTTGGCTCATCCTCCTGGAGTGGGCCATTTAAATATTGGGAATTCCTCCAGGCAGAGTACAGGGCCCTCTTCTTCTCATTCTATCATCTCTCCCTAGGTGACCTCATCCACACACACAACTTTAATGAACACCTAAATGCAGATGCCTCACAGATTCCTATCTCTAATCCAGTTCTCTTACTAGTATATTAAGCAAGCTGCTAGAAGTGTCTCTACTTGGATGTCTCAAGGTACCTCAAACCTAATGCATGTAGAACAGAACTCATGCTCTTGCCCCAAAGCCTATGTTCTTCCCTTGTTCCCTATTTCTGGGAATGAGATGCCACTACTGATGCTCTTAACGTGTCAGAAACTTAGGATTCATCCTCGACTCTTCCCTCTTCCTCACCCTGCCCCGATATCTAATCCAAGTCTCCAAAATCCATCCATTTATATTCCACCATCACCACCCAAGTCCCCATAACTCTTGTCTGGACGACTAAGGAGCCTACTGACTGGTTTCCTTGAATTCCCTACAGTCCATTTTCCACATCACAATTAGAATGATCTTTTCATAACACAAATATGATTAAGATTTGTGCTTAAATCCTTTGTCTTAAAATGCTTAAATCTTTGTGTTTAAAATGCTTCAATTACCTATTGCTCTTAGGATGGAGAAAATTCCCTCTTAACATGGCCCATAAAACCCTGCATGGTCTGACCCTACCTCTCTGACCTCACCCTGCACTGCAATTCCTCCCCCACTATCTATACACCAATGCTCTGGTCACACTGGGCTCCTTTCGGGCCCCTGCACATGTGGGTGCCTATGCCCACAATGCTCTTCGTGCTCATATTCCGCCCCACCTCCCGGCCAACTCCCGCTCTTCCTTCACTGCTCAGCTCAACGATCACCTCCTCAGAGAAGTCTTTCCAAGTCAATTCTATCATACATTCTCCTACTACCTGGTACTGCTTCACAGTGTTTCTCACAGCTGTATATAACTCTGCTTTTCCTTGTATTTCTAATGAATGTCTGTTTCCTTCTGCTCCATTAGTAGCCCAGTGCGTGCAGGTGCTCCATTCATGCTCGATGTGGTCCCAGTGGCTGAACATGAGTATACGTGATCACTGGGATACAAAATCCAGGTGAACACTGGATGTAGGGAAATGTGATGTTCTCACACCATAAAGTCAAGGAATTCCTCTAAAAAAGTAGTGCAGATCCAGGGACCTGAAGGAAGGACACTCTACAACACCTCACCAAGAAAAGTTGAGGGAATCTACCTGACAGTTTCAGTGGTGAGCAATGAACCTAACTCCCTGTTTCCTCAGAGAAAACAGTCTGGAAGGATACACACAAAACTGAGTACAATATGCCTATGGGGAGGGGCAAGAAGAATACTTTCACTCTGCACTTTCTGTATTTCAGATTTGTTTGAATGTTTTACAGTTCATATTTTAATTTTTTAAGAGCAAAAGGACAAAGGGAATGAGAGAAATAGATCAAAGTGTTTACTAAGTTGGTAGCAATTGGCTTATCTAATTTCTGCTTCTGTTTCCCTCCTTTCACTCCTCCCCACACATCACCCCTAAATTTTTAAGATTTCTAACAAATAACTAAGTATTGTGTATAGGTCTACACACGTAAATAGGCCGACCAACCACGCCTTGAAAACCAGTGCCACAAACACTGCCAGATAGAAAGCTAAAGGCTAGAATTGGGCTTAACAGGTAAAAGGCTACTCAAACTACTGAGAAGTAGAGAGTGGCACTGGGGACAAGTGACTTCCAAACCTGGGTATTTCCATGGTTAGTTACCATCGACACAGGATAATCAGCAGCATGATATAAAAGAAAAACTAAAATTAATCAACTTTATTGTTTACTAACAGTCCTGATACATGAGAGCAATCAAGTTCGTATTCCAATTGACAACTTCTAATTTTATGTATATTTCAACTATTTGTGTGAGTTCTGTTCCCCATTACAAGTTGAACACAATTACAAGTTGATTTTAAAAAAGCTTGAAAAAGAAATAAACATGACCAAATATTACTAAAAGATGATCAGAAATGCTTATGAAATTAAGTGATTCACCAGAAAAGGTGATGCAGCAAGAATTTACTGAATGAAGACACCACATACAGAGTAAATAAACTTGGCTGTTCTTGTTTAGATTTCACTTGGTTCCCTTCATCAGCATTCACATTAGTGACCCTGCCCAGTCCCCTCTCTCTGGCCAGCCTGCATTATGTCAGCACGTTCTCTGCCTCTCTGACCACATCCTCCTTATCTGCCACCCCCCTGCTTGTCTCCTCACACCTACTAAGTAAGCTGTTCACACAGCTCCTCACACACTGTACCATGGTCAAGCTGCTGAGATCATCATGACACCTAATCCACCGGGCTCTCTAATGACCGTGTGACCTGTCCTGTTAAGACAAAGTTTCAGGGCTGCCCGTGCTCACAGCTCCAGGTCTCCTGCTCCCCTAAACAATGTGGGGTGTCCTTTACTGAAGACTTTCTCTACCTCAGCCCCCAGGGTAGAGAAGGTGATGGAACCTGTGCACACCTGGTTCCCTAAAATTCATGCTGTTCAACTGCTTTCACTCCAGCCAGAAACATTCCTTCAAACTGGATTGATTTTTCAACCAGTTACTCCCAGCAGCAAATACTTCAAAACTGCTTCACTTTCCACAACAGAACTTAGTTCTCTTTCTCTGTTCCGTATCTGAACATCTAGCTTCACCTCCCCCATTTGGAAATAAGACTTTCTAGTGAAAACATCTTCGACTTCTTTGATCCATCTTGATGTATTTCTGCCATCCTCTGTCTCGACCCTGGAGATACACCAGAATCACCTGGGGAAATTTTAAACAAAGATGCTCACTCCCCTAAGAGACTTACTAAATGACAAAGGAAAAATAGTACTTTTACACAGAGACGCCACTTAACCATGTGATCATCATGAATGGTACTGAGACTACTGGCCTCGTGTGCCTCCTGAAAGGACCCGCTGCAAAGGGCATGGCATCACTTCTGTGGTCTTTCTTGCCAAAAAGGCATCACCTGCATTGAATCATGAGGAAACATCAGCCAAACCCAAATTAAGGAGCATTCTACAAAGTAAGTGGCCAGTATTTTTCCAAAGTGTCAAGGTCGTGATGTCAAAGACAAAGAAACTGTTCCTGATTAAAGGAGAGTAAGTAGATGTTACAGCTAAAAGCAATGTGTGATCCTGAACTGCATCTTGGTCCAGAAAAAGGACATTAGCAGACACTGTGGAAATTTGAAAAAGGTCTGTGGATTAGTCAACAGTATTGTATCAATGTTAGCTTCCCGATTTGATCATTGCACCGTGGCTACATAAAATGTTAACATCTGGGGAAGCAGGGTGAAGGGTAGTCTTTTGCAATCATTTTATCAGTCTTAAAAGCTAATCAATCCTCTTATTTTGCTTCTACTTCACAGGTAAGAGGCAGCCCTCCGTAATCCCCAGGCTGATGGCTCTATATATGTGTGCTGGGGAAAGGGCCCCTACATGAAAAGGAGGCTGGCCTTGCCTCAAGTCCCCCCTTGCAATTTTACCAGTTGTGTGGCCTCATGCAAGGTTGCTGGGCCCGACGCCTGGTGGGATCTATTCCATTTCTTAAGATCTCAAATTCCAAATAAAGGTTCTCCCAATTCTCCTCTGCCCCGTCATCTACTCTCACTCTCTCGCCCTGGAGGCTTTGTCTCTTCTCAAGTGACCCCAAATGCTCACACTACTCCTCTCCCCTCTCACAGCCCATTCCCCCCTCCTGCCATTCTCCTCCTGATGCCACAGCAGCTGCACCTTGTCTCAGCCCCGGGCCTTGCGGTGCTCTATCTCCTCATCTGCACCTCTCATTTCCCTAGCACACATTCAAGGGCTTCAGAAAGGGCTTGCTTAAGCTTCTTTACACCCTCCTCCCTCCAATGTGACTGAGACAGTGATTTACACACGGTCTGACATCATGATTTTGTTAAATAACTGAATTGTCTAGGACATTTTGTCAGTAGAACATGGTGTTCTGAGACACAGATGCTACACTTATGTGGCCAGTAAGCCTTATATTATGTTTCATGGGTACAGTCTACTAACAGTAGCCAACTGTTTTAATAAATACATGGTGATGAAGAGAAACATGTGAGAGAAGCACCCCCCTCATGATAAGCCCATTCACTTGACTGGAAAATGATGTGAACTGTGCCTCACTAACTCACACACTGCTGACTCGTCTAGATGAGAGACACAGAATTTTAAGTTCCTGATTGTTTTCTTGCGGCTTCTGAGAAGTGGTTTACCCTGTATGATTCTACAAAGCAGCCACATATATAGTGGGAGTCTGGGGACACCCAGTTGAGCAGAGTCATGGAGGAAAGAGTCTGAGGCTTGGCAGAGCTTCTCAGAGTCAAGGCCGGGGTAGGGCGTGGGGCAGGCATACTAATCCTGTACCATGAAGCCTCACTGACTTCCACAACCAGTTGATAACGACTTTATTTCTACTTAGTATCTTTTAAAAATACTTAAAAATTAAACAATTTAAGGTACAGGATCTACTTAAGCAGTAACCAATATTCCAAAGTTCACACCTACTACTCTAACCTCACTAGTAACAATATCAGAACTATACTTCTTCCCCTCCCAGGGTGAGGAGACAAGTAACTACTTCAAAATTTTAAGCGTCATGCCCATAATGATATCCCCAATTAGAAGTAAGGCTGTGAGACTTCCCACTGCCTGTTTTCTCTTTAAAAAAATACGAGGTGGAAAAAAAGCAACTAGCAAGCCAAACATTTGTACAAGTGGCCTATTTCAAGACTTCCAAGAATTCAGATTTCATACTAAATCTCTTGCCTTAAACCCAATGTTTCCACAGTACCCATCCCTGTACCATTTTACCGTCATCAGTGGCAACCACTCAGATACCAAGTAGTGATACAAAAACACATTTTTAGAAGACCAGAGGAGTTACTCACTCACCTGCTAATGCTTCCAGACCACATCCCTGAAGTGCTCGTGGCCCTTATCACCCACACCTCTTCTGGACCCAACAAGGCCCAACTACTCAGTAGATCCCAAACTGGCCTTACGGTGGGAGGTGTCTAATCACACATGGAGGTACAGGGTTTATCTGCTGGAGTACAACACTGGGTCTGCCCTCCCCTTGGCTCCCAATTTTTAATAGATAAAGTTACTTGTTAAGCCCAACTTACCAATATATAAAGCACACTTAAACACAGCAAGAGTAAAACGCTTAAAGTATAGATATGGCTAATTGAGAAATTAAAAGGCTAATAACCTTAAAAGAAAATATTCTACTTTATCGTAATATTAACTTAAAATGATGAAACATTTTTCCCCTCCTATTAGAGGCAAAGACTTCTAGAAGATATACTGGTAGTGGAAAAATATATTGGTACAACTTTATTGGAGGGCAATTTAGCAAAATGTATCAAAAAGCCTTAAAAGGTGCAATCCCTCTGAATCACCCATTATACATCTAGGGAATTTACCCTGGGGAAACATAATTACACAAAGATGTTAAGTACAAGCAGTGTCATTTACAATAGCAAAGGATCAGAACTAAAAGTTATCTCACTGAACTGGTTAAATCATGGTGTACCCATAAAATGGAAGATTATGGCAAGCTTTAAAAACAATTAAGTAGATCTATACTGACATGCAAAGATGTTAACATTAAAATTAAAAAACAGGGACTTTGCTGGTGGCACAGTGGTTAGGAATCCGCCTGCCAATGTAGGGGACACGGGTGCGATCCCTGGTCCAGGAAGGTCCCACATGCTGCAGAGCAACTAAGCCTGTGCACCACAACTACTGAGCCCGCGTGCCTAGAGCCAGTGCTCTGCAATAAGAGAAGCCACCGCAATGAGAAGCCCGCACACCGCAACGAAGAGTAGCCCCCGCTAGCCACAACTAGAGAAAGCCACACACAGCAACGAAGACACAACGCAGCCAAATATAAATAAATAAATAAATAAATAAAATAAATTTTTTTTAAAAAATTAAAAAACAAACCAGGACCTAGAATAGCATGACCTCGTGTTTAGTAACTTACCGGCCCCAGAAAGAGAGGGAGAGAGCTAGAATATGCATGAGAATCTGCGAGGATATCCCACTATCTTAACAGTAGTCATTTCATGTGGGAGTGGAATTAGGATGAGCTTTATTTTGCCTTTTATACTCTGTTGAATTTTCTGAAGTTTTGGAAGGAACATATTACTAAAACATAACACTTCATATAGATAGAAATATAGAAATCAATTAAAACTATCAGGCTTAATGAAGGAAGCATAGATCTCTTGCACACACATATGCACCCACACACCCACGTTCCCACATTACCTACAGAGTGCTTACAAAAAGGGAAAGAGGGAGAAGCTGCAAATTTCGGCCTCCTCTCCCCTCACGTAATGGTTTCAAACGAACAGGGCTTCGTCAAAAAGATACTTAAGTAAAGAGAAAGAATCCGATGACTCTAAGGTTTTGAGCCAGAAAGGCAATATTTCTTAAACCAGTCAGTCAGGAAGAGAGAGACCATTTTCTCTGGGGCAGAGAAAATGAATTTTTGAGTTGAATATGTTAAGTCTGAAGGGATGCCTCAGTATGGAATCACAATATCTTAAGTGTTGAAGAGATGTCAGAGGTCATCGAAATCAGTGGTTTTTAAGTGCTTTTGGGGGCCACTGATAGTCACACTTCCTAATCCTGCTGCCATCATTTTTCAAAGTAAAGATCTTGTGTAGAACCCTAATATACAAATAAGGATAAGGTAAAATTGAAAAAGTGGATAAAGGGAGAAAGAACACCTGAAACCGTGGCCTGCCTGCTTCTCCAGAGCACCCTTTGCACGTTTGTGGAACATTAAGTTTAAAAGCAAAACAAGAATATTACTCAGCCATAAAAAAGAATGAAATAATGCCATTTGCAGCAACATGGATGGACCTAGAGATTATCATACTAAGTGAAGTAAGACAGAGAAAGACAAATATCATATGATGTCACTTCTATGTGGAATCTAAAAAAATGATATAAATGAACTTATTTACAAAACAGAAACAGACTCACGGACACAGAAAACAAATTTAATGGTCACCAAAGGGGACAGTGTGGGGAAGGGAAGAGCAATAAGTTGGGAGTTTGGGATTAACACATACACACTACTACATATAAAACAGATAAATAACAAGGATCTACTGTACACTACAGGGAACTATGTTCAATACCTTGTAATAACCTATAATGGAAAAGAATCTGAAAAAGAATATACACACACATATATATTTCTGAATCACTTTGTTGTACACCTGAAACTAACACAACATTGTAAATTAACTATACTTCAATTTTTTAAAATGGGTTAAAAAAAAAAAAAACCCTTAAAAAACAAGGCAAAACAAACACAGAACAACACTTGCCTTGCACACCACACCCCCGATTTCTAACGAAATAAGAATCCTGTTATAATCTATCTCATCAAGAGTATCTTATCAGGACTTCTCTGGTGGTGCAGTGGTTAAGAATCCACTTGCCAGTGCATGGGATATGGGTTCGAGCCCTGGTCCGGGAAGATCCCACATGCCGCAGAGCAACTAAGCCCGTGCACCACAACTACTGAGCCTGCGCTCTAGAGCCCACATGCCACATCTACTGAAGCCCGTGAGCCTAGAGCCTGTGCTCCCCAACAAGAGAAGCCACTGCAATGAGAAGCCCGCACGCTGCAACCAAGACGCAACGCAGTCAAAAATAAATAAATAAAAATTTAAAAGAAGTATCTTATCAAGTTTCTTTAGATATGTAGGTAGCTCTCTTTTTGTGGGTCATATGGTTTTTGTCACAACTACTCAACTCTGCCACTGCAGCAGGAAAACAGCCACAGACCATGTGTCAATGAATGGGTATGGCTGTGTTCCAATAGAACTTTATTTACAAAATCAAGTAATGGGCTGACCTGGGCCACAGTTTATTCACTCATGCTCTGAAAAATATCTGGTGGGTAGAAGGAAAGGCCAAAGGATATGTGAACCTGAAGTTAAATGTGGACACCCATCAAATCCTTTCAATCCTCCCTCAGAAATCTAGTCTCACATCTTGCTTCTCCTCCTTACCCTTAAGCTTTCCTTGTCATCAGAGTCCTCTTATCAAGTTAATCTTTTGCCATTATGTCTATCTTTACAACACTTCCAATCTCACCCCATCTCTGACTTTGAAACATTACTAGTGGGAATGTAATGGGAAAGAGGTTGGTGGGTTTCTTATAAAACTAAACATGGGGTTTCCCTGGTGGTGCAGTGAGAGTCCGCCTGCCGATGCAGGGGACACAGGTTCATGCCCCGGTCCGGGAGGATGGGCCCGTGAGCCATGGCCGCTGAGCCTGTGTGTCCAGAGCCTGTGCTCCGCAGCGGGAGAGGCCACAGCAGTGAGAGGCCCGCGTACCGCAAAAAAAAAAAAAAACTAAACATGATCTTACCCAAGAATTGTACTCTTGGGCATTTATCCTACAGAAAGGAAAACTTACGCTCACACAAAACCTGTATGAAAATGTTCATAGTAGCTTTATTTGTAAAACAAACTGGAAACACTCTAGATGTCCTTCAAAGGGTGAATGGTTAAACATTTACCCTATGTACACACTATGGTACATTCATGGAATGGAATACTACTCAGCAATCAAAAGTAATTATTGATATTCACAACTACTTGCACAGATATATGGGGAATTAAGGTGAATGGGCAAAAAAGCCAATCTCAAAATGTTACATACTATAGGATTCTATTTACAAAACATTCTTGAAATAACAAAATTATAGGTTGGGAGAACAGATTAGTGGTTGCCAGCAAGGGTTAGAGATGGGGGAGAGGAGATGGGTGTGGCTATAATGGGATAGCAGGAGGGGGCCTTGCGGTTATAGAAGAGCTCTGCATCTTGACTGTAGTAGTGGTTACACTTGTGATTAAACTGCACAGAGCCACACACATACACTCACAAAACTGTAAAGCTGGTGAAATGTGAATAAGGCCTGTGGACTACACCAACGTCAACTTCCTGGTCTTGATACTGTATATAGTTATGTAAGATGTTAACATTGCGGGAAACTGGGTGTAAGGTACATGGGATCGCCCTGTATATTTTTTTGCACCTTCCTGTGAATTAAAAATTATCTAACGATAAAGATTTAAAACAAAGCAGGACAACAACAACAACCGCAGATTTCTTCAGCTCCCTCAGTCTATCTTTAGGTGGTAAATAAGGCACTTTTCAATCTACCACAATCTACATCTCTAGCTTCACTTCCTACCATTCTCCTCTAGTAACTCCTATAGTCACCCTAAACTTGTCACTGTTTTCTGGATATGCCATGCTTTAGTCTGTTTCACATTCTGTTCCCTCTCACTCTCTGCCTGCCAAACACCTTTAAACCACTTCAAATGTCACCTAATGCTATCTAATGTACCCGTCTCTGACAGAGGTAGTAACTGCTTTATCCTCTTGGTTCCCATAGAATTTCACTCATACCTCCAAGTATCTCTACACTATATTGTTTTACATACCTATTTCCTCTACTAGCTTATAAACTCCTTAAGAACAGGGACAAAACTTGATCCACGTGTCCATCTATCTGCCCATATATATATAAGGGCACTAAAATGTCTATGGATTCAAGCAAGTTGGGAATCTTCTGCAAAAGATGACAATGGAAGTGATGACAGTAATTACTCTTATTGTTATCTTTTGCAAAAAAAACTGTCCTGCTAACTACTGTAAGGATGGAGCTCAGCATAAGGAAACATAATTCAAATGCAAATCATTCTTTATAGTCATCTTTTTTAGAAACAATTTTGAAATGATTAAGCAGAATTTTCCTTGCTTCTGTTCCCTATTAGTTTACACAATCAAGTGTATAATTTACACGTAACTTATAATTTACATGTATAATTTACACGTAACTAGTTATTATTATTGAGAAATGCCTCAAAGAACCCAGATTTTTTGAGGAGGAGGGGGCTTAAATCATTTATTATTTTGTCTTATATTCTTCTCTTTTTTTGAGTTTCTTTATACCCACTTTTTTTTTTACATCTTTATTGGAGTATAATTGCTTTACAATGGTGTGTTAATTTCTGCTTTATAACAAAGTGAATCAGTTATACATATACATATGTTCCCATATCTCTCCCCTCTTTCATCTCCCTCCTCCCACCCTCCCTATCCCACTATACCCACTCTTTAGCAAAAGAGTCATTTTAAACAAAGTCCTCTAAATATATATCAATCTATTTTACTGCCTTAAATATTAATTCATTCTCAAAAAGGGATTAGATGATCTCATTAAAAAAAGGAAGTTCTTAAAGTAAATTAAGATAAAGGATGTGAGATGGAATCTAAAAGTAAACTGAGAAATATTGCTGGTGCCAAATACTTAATAATGAGACCAATTCTATTATCATATTAATTTCTAAATTAAAAAAAAATCCTACACACATATGTGTCTCTCCACTGAAGAAAATGTCTGAGTATACTAAGCTGAAAGATCATGGACTAAAAAAAAACCTATTAATAACCTTCTGGTGTCAAAGATTACTCTAAACAAGTTTAGTAACCATGAGTCACTGTTAAATGGCTATGCTATGAAAAGGCTATTCCCTTCCCCCCTCTTAAATATGCCAGCAAACTTACTCCTCTCATGAAATGAGTGAATATAGCTATTCAACACTGTGAACACATGCATTCACAGTGATGAAGGGAACCAAGGATAAGCTGAGCAAGGCAGCTATACCTTCTTTACATAGCATGCAGTGGGCAGTGTGTAACCAGTCATTATGTATGCAGATCTATGGGGCTGTCAGCAATGAAAGAACAAATTCCACTCCACCCCACGCCCATGCCCCAATTACCTAAAAATAGGGATGGTAAGATAAACCGTGTTTTCTAAAAGTATAAGGAAAGTAGTTTTCAAATTCTCTTTAAAAGGTATGGCACAGTTCCTAAGGGAGTAATCTATTTGTATTATAGACAAGTCTTAATATGGCAACTGTGTACCTACCATACAGAACAAGTAAAAACATCAACACACTACAAAGAAAGAAACACTCAAACGTTATATTTATCATTTTGTCTACAAGATCACAAGAAATGAGTGAGAAAATGCCCATGGATATAATGAATAAAGCAAAAACAGACAAAATTTTACCATGGGTTTGGCAGAGCTAGGAGTGAATACCACCTCTGATTCTAATATAACAGGTGCTCTAGGAAACAAGAGCTTTCTTCATGTGGATCGTGAGAATAATAACACCAAATAATTCTACCTCAAAATAAGACGGAGGCCTATTCTCTACAAAGGCACCTTGCAAAATATGGCGTTGGATATAACAATGTGTCAATCGTACAAAGCTTGAATTCCTTCTAAAAGACCTAAGTGACCACCTAGCCCACACCAATACACATCCAGAAACAGGAACCTTGCGATCTCCCATGGAAGCCAACTTCTACTTATTATTTTCCCTAATATCAGGATGAAATTGGACTCCCTGCTTTTCCTCCACTCACGGGGCCTTAATTCTATCTCCTGTCACTGTCTGGAAGCTTCCCTTATCTGATATTAGATGATCCCCTAAAAACATTTTACTAAGAGCTCTAGGGCTCAAATTTTATTCTTTCTCTACATCACACCTCCAGTTCATTCAACTGTTTCTCATGGCAGAACTCTGAATTTCTGTACTAACCTGGTCACTCCCCTCTCAATACACTCTGGTTTCTCTACATCCTCAAATATGGACTTATTATCTACACAGAGCAGAAGATGATCATTTTGAATTTAGTGTTTTTCTATTATTGCAACCTAGGTTTTCAATAGTCTTTTTTAGGTGCTTTATTACATGATCTATTTATTCTCAGGGCAAACATCTGTGGTTTCTAAGCCACCTATATCTCAGTTGGTACACGGATAGTCTTTTACTCTCTTCATTGAGTTATAATTAACATACAACAAAGCACACATATTTAAAAGAGTACAATTTGATAACTTTGGTCTTTTGTACACACCTCTGAAGCCCTCGAGACAGTGAACATGCCCATCACCACCATGATTCCACTGTAATCCCCTCATACCACCAACCCCACTCTAACCCTCCACATACATCCCTGCCAACCCCAAAGCAATCACTGATCTGTTTTCTGTCATTATGGCTATTCATAGAGTTTTGTATAAACAGAATCATACATTATGTACTCTTCATAGTCTGGCTTCTTTCACTCAACACAATTATTTTGAGATTCATTCATATTGTTGGGTACAGCAATAGTTCATTCCTTTTTATTGCTGAGTAGTATTCTATTCTATGGATGTGCCACAACAGGTTTATTCACAGACCTGGGCAATTTCCTGTTTTGGATATTCCAAATAAAGTTGCTATGAACATTAATGTAGAAGTCTTTGTATGGACATATATTTCTTGTTCTCTTGGGTAAATACCTAGGAGTGAAATGGCTAGATGTAAGTTTAGCTTTTCAAGAAACGGCCAAACTTTGTTCCAAAGTGGTTGTATTATCTTACATTCCCACCAGCAGTTCCAGTTGCTCTGCGTAACCACCAGCATTTGATGTAGCCAGTATTTTCAATTTTAGCCATTCTGATAGGTGTGAAGTGGTATCTCATCATAGCTTTATTTTGCAATTTCCTAAGATTAATATCTTTTCAAGTGCTTATCTGAAATCTGTGTATCAGCTTTGGTGAACTGTATACTTAATCCATTTTTTTTTTTTTTTTTTACTGGATTGTTTGTTTTCTTTTTGAGATTTCTTCACATATTCTCGATGTAACCTTTTATCAAATATATGCTTTGCAAAAATTTTCCTCAGTCTGTGACTTGTCTTTTCATGCTTTCAACAGTGTCTTCTGAAGAGTTGAAGGTTTTAGTGTTGGTGAATTCCAACTTATTATTTTTTTCTTTTATTGAGTATGCTTTTGGTGTCATATCTAAGAATTCTTTGCCTATCCCAAGGTCATGAAGATTTTTCTCCTGTTCTCTATAAGCTTTATAATTTTAGGTTTTACATTTAGTTGTGTGATCCATTTTGAATCAATTTTTGTATATGGTATGAGGCATGGGTCCAACATTTTTTGCACGTGGCTATCAAATTGTTTCAGCACCAATTGTTGAAACTACTGTCCTTTCTCCACTGAATTGCATTCTCACCTTTGTCAAAAATTGTCCATACATGTGTAGGTTTCTTTCTGGATTCTCTATTCTGTTCTACTGATCTATTTGTCTATCTAATATGTCTTTATGTTGATATCACACTGCTTTGATTACTCCAGCTTTATAATTCTTGAAATCAGATGGTGTGAACCCTCCAACTTTTTGTTCCAAGCTGTTTTATTCTAGGTCTTTTGCATTTCCATATATATTTTAGAACCAACTTGTCAATTTCTATTAAAAAGTCCACTGGGATTACAATGAAGTTATAAATCATTTGGGAGGGAACTGACATTTTAACAATATTGAGTCTTCCAACCCATAAATAAGGTGTATCTCTCGCTTACTAAGGTCTTTCATTCTCTTAGCAATATTTTGTAGTTTTTAGTGTGCAGGTCTTTCATTTCTTTTGTCAGAGTATCTCTAAGTGTTTCATACTTTTTGATGCTATTCCAAATGATACTCTTAAATTTCAACTTTGGTTCTGTCATTTCTACTATAGAGAAATACAATTGCTCTTTGTATATCAATATTATAACCTGTAACCTTGCTAAACTCATACAGTAACTCAACTACGGTTTTTGTAGATTCCTTCATTTCTGAGTAGGTGATCATGTCATCAATACAGGTTTTTACTTCTTTCTTTCCATGCCTTTTATTTCTTTTTCTTGCCTGACTGCATAGTCTGCAATCTACAAGTACAAAGTTGAATAGAAGAGGTGAAAGTGGGCATCCGTGTCTTATTAGCGATCTTAGAGATAAATGAGCCTTTCACCATTACGTATAATGCTACCCGTAGGATTTTTTTTTAACATCTTTATTGGAGTATAATTGCTTTACAATGGTGTGTTAGTTTCTGCTT
Organism: Monodon monoceros; assembly: GCF_005190385.1. Classification (NCBI taxonomy): domain Eukaryota; kingdom Metazoa; phylum Chordata; class Mammalia; order Artiodactyla; family Monodontidae; genus Monodon; species Monodon monoceros. The sequence continues at coordinate 8,960,746 of NW_021703772.1, forward strand.
TATAACAAGTGAATTAGCTATACATATACATATATCCCCATATCACCTCCATCTTGCGCCTCCCTCCCACCCTCCCTATCCCATCCCTCTAGGTGGTCACAAAGCCCAGAGCTGAACTCCCTGTGCTATGCACCTACTTCCCACTAGCTATTTTACATTTGGTAGTGTATGTATGTCCATGCCACTCTCTCACTTCATCCCAGCTTACCCTTCCCACTCCCGCTGTCCTCAAGTCCATTCTCTACCCATAGGGTTTTTATAGATGCCCTTTACTAGGTCAAGGAAGTTCTCTTCTATCCTAGTTTGCAGAGTTTTTATCAGGAATGCTAAAATTTGGTTTAGAATTTTTGTGTCTGTGTTCATGAGGGATATTAGTCTGTCGTTTTCTTGTAACGTCTTTGATTTGGGTATCAGGATAATCGTGGACTCATAGAATGAGTTAAGAACTATTCCTCATAAATTTTCTGGAAAAGTTTGTGTAGAAATTGTGTTATATTTCCCTTAAATGTTTGGTAGAAATCTCTAGTGAAGCCATCTGTGCCTAGATTTTTCTTTATGGGAAGATTATTAACTAAATTTTGAATTTTTAATAGATACAGGGCTATTAAGGTTATCTACTTTTTTCTTGAGTGAACTTGAGCCATTTGTGTCTTTCAAGGAATTTGCCTATTTCATCTAAGTTGTTAAATTTATTGGCAAATACTTGTTCATAATATTTCCTTATTACCCTTTTAATACCTGTAGAATCTGTAGTGATGTCAGCTCTCTTATTCCAGATATTGGTAATTGTTTTTATCTCCTGATGAGTCTTAGCTAGATTTTATCAATTTTATTCAACTTCTGATAGAACCAGTTTTGGTTTTATTTTTTGCTCTGGCTTTTATTTAACTAATTTCTGCTTTGATCTTTATTTATATCCTTTCTCCTTACTTTATAATTTGCTCTCCTTTTTCTACTTCCTTAAGGTAGAAGCTGAGACCTTTCTTCTTTTCTATCATATGCATTTAGTGCTATAAAATTTCTGAGTAATGCTTTAGCAACATCTCACTAGCTCTGCTATGTTTTTATTCCACTCAAATAACTTTGATCCATGAATTATTTGTAAGTATGATATTTAGTTTCCAAATATTTTGGAATATTTCCAAGGCTCTTTCTGTTATTGATGTCTAATTTAATTCCATTGTGATCACAGGTATATGTCACATACATTTAGCCTTTTACTAGCTGACTTTCTGCCTACTTCTTCTATCAGTCATTGAGATCGGGGTACTGAAATCTCCAATTATAATTGTGGATTTGATGGTTTCATCTTCTCATTTTATGAGTTTTTGCTTTGTTTTATTTTGCTTTATTTTAAAGCTGTTATTAGGTGCATAAACATTTAAGACTGTTATGTCCCTTGGATTAACTGACCCCTATTTTATCATGAAATAACTATCCTGGATAATATTCTTTGCTCTGAAATCTATTTTTGTCTGATATTAATAGAGCCCCTCCAGTTTTCTTTTGACAAGTGTTAACATGGTATATCTTTCTCCATCCTTTTACTTGTAACCTAATTGTGTCATTGTCACTTTAAGTGCATTTCTTGTAGGCACATATAGTTAGGATTTTTTCTTTTTTTTTTAACCATTTTTTAAAATCAAAATATAGTTCATTTACAAAGTTGTGTTAGTTTCAGGTGTAGAGCAAAGTGATTCAGTTATACATATATATAATATTCTTTTTCAGATTCTTTTCCATTATAGGTTATTATAAGATGTTGAATACAGTTCCCTGTGCTATACAGTAGGTTCCTGTTATCTGTTTTATATATAGTGATGTGTGTATGTTAATCCCAAACTCCTAATTTATCCCCGCTATACCCCCCCTTTGGTAACCATAAATTTTTTTTCTATGTTTGTGAGTCTATTTCTGGTTCGTAAATAAATTCATTTATATCATTTTTTTTTTAGATTCCACGTAAGTGATCTCATATGATATCTGTCTTTCTCTGTCTGACTAACTTCACTTAATACGATAATCTCTAGGTCCATCCAGACAGGAATTTTTTGTCCAACCTGACAATCTCTGCCTTTTAATTGGGGTGTTCAGACCATCTATACTTAATGTGATTATTGATATGGTACATTTGAGTTTATCATCTTGCTATTTGTTTTCCATTTGTTCCATCTGTTCCTTAAAGCCATTTTTCCCTCTTTTTCTGCCTTCTTTTGGTTTAATCAAATATTTTTAGTAATTATGTTGTATTTTCTCCTTTGGTATCTCATCTGTTTAGACCCTAGTACAGAGCTATACTTTTATCTGTACTGCATTTTATCAGTTACAATCATGTCCTTCCTCCAACTCCTGCCCCACTACCCCCAGCTAATTGACCCTTCTTTGGTGCCTGATTTAGTCACCTATAGAGTTTCCTATCCTTCTCCAATTTTTATCATTCACAAGCTCTGCTAATTAAACCTTTTAATTCTCCTCAGATAAATCAGTGACAATAAATGTTATTAAAAGTTTAAAGTTGGGGACAGTATCCTGCAACAGATCACCAAAACCCTGCCTAGGTGCTCAGAGTTATCCACTAATCAGATCCACTGGGTATAATTATTCATCCAATCAGGAAAAGTGTCCACTAAGCATCCTGAATTACAGGGGAAGATAATTAATAAACACAAAACTATATGGAAGATACTAGGACCAACAGGGTAGATCTCTTGAGAAGGGTCATTTATCTCACTATTTCTGTGGGTGGTAGCACTACAAGGGAATGTGATACTTGGTCACCATCATAAAGTTCAGAAGATATCTGGCTGGGATACCCTCTTATTGGTCATAAACTCAACATACAAATTATTACAACATTCTCAGTAATACATGTTTTATCCTATTCAGTAGAAATTAAGAGTTTAGAAGAGTTACCTTGACAGAACTATGTTAACTCTGTATTCCATTTTCAATAAATAAAAAATAATTATTGAGCTGTCTTTGGAAGGCTTATGTTCTAACAGAGGGAAGAACTAGTAAAAACAAACAAAAAAAAATCATTAAGTATATTAAAGGTGTTAAGTGATACACAGAAAACCAGAGCAAGACCGGGGGAACAGGAATGCCGGGGACTAGGCTGCATTTTAAATAGAGGGTTGGGTGAAAAGTGACATTTAAGCAAAGACTTGAAGGCAATAAGGGAGTTAGCCAAGCAGAGAGTTGGAGAAAGAGCATTCTAGGTAAAGGGGACAGCCCAATGCAAAAGCCATAAGGCAGGAGTGTGACTGAAGTACACAAGGAAAAGCAAGCCAATGTGGGGGGAATACTAGGAGAAGGGACCATTGAGGTCACAGGCCTGACTGACCAGGGCAAGGGTGGGCATTTATCTTTTGGTAAAAGCACCAGACAGGAAATATTTTAAGCTTTATAGGCCACATAAAGTCTCTGCTGCATAATCTTCTTTGCTTTTTAAACCAACCCTTTAGAAATGTAAAAACCATTCTTAGCTCATGAGCCTTACAAAAACAGGCCTAGGCAGGATTTGACCTGTAGAACTTAGTTCAGCCCTTGTAAGGATTCTGACTTTTACTCTAAGGGAAATATTATTTGACTCATGTTTTGAAAGAATCACTATGGTTGTGGAAAGGCAAGGGAGACCAGTTAGAAGAATACTACAGTAATCCGGAGCAAAGATAATGGTAGCTCAGACCCAGGTGGTGACTAAGAAAACGGGGTGAAGCGGTCATTAGAGTCTGGCTTTTTAACACCCCCCTTCCCCCCCGCAATAAAGTGGATGTATTTGCTCATGAATTGGATCTGGGAAGTGTGAAAGGAGTCATGGGTGACTCAAGACTTTTGGCCTGAACAACTAGAAGGATGGCGTATCATTAACCATGATTGGAAAGACTGTGAGTGGATGTGTGAAATGTGTGTTTTGCTTCAAAACAAAGTGGAATTCATATTCCTTAAATTCCAGCACAACTTTGTAGCTACTTTATTAACTCTTCCACAACTTCAGAATCATTTTTTGTCAAGGTACAAAAAGATCCTGCTGTGATTTGAATGGAAATGCTTTAAGCTTAAAAATTAATTTGATAAGAAATGGCATCTTAACTATATTCCATCCAATAACATGGACCAAGTATTCTTTTGTACCTCTGAATAAGGTTTTATAGTTCTCTTCATATAGGTTCTGCATACTTCTTGATGAAAGTATTCCCAGACACCTTATTTTTTTGTTGTTGCTACTGTAAATAAAATACTTTTTAAAAAAAATTACAATTTCTAGATCATTTTGATGGTATTTAGGGAAGCTATGCATTTTGTATTTAGCTGCCCTAGTGAACTCTCAGTTTCACACTGATTCTCTTGTGTTTTGTAAAGATATATGAATATCTCAACATTGTAATTTCCCCTCTTTATTTTAAATAGCTGTGTTTTTTATTTCTAAACTGTTTCTTTATGCGTTGCCTAGAATTTCCAGAACAGCTCTAGATAAAAAGTCATAGCAAGCACCCTGGTTTTAATGGGACTACATTCGAGTTTTCAGTCTTAAGTATGATGTCGAAGTTGCTTTTCGTGGTTTTTAATTTAGAGGTTATATTTTCATCTCTCCATTGTTTTCAGGTCTCATTCCCTCTTCACCATTTGCATTAGTGCTATTTCCTTCTGAATCTTGATAAGACAGTGAAATCAGAAAGCTCAGGGTTTTCCTCCCTATTTCTAATCTATTTCAGGATAAGTAATTTGCATTGATTGCTCCTCAATCTTCAGAGTTGTCCCCTTCCTTTGAAATAAAATTTATTTTTCATAAATTTAACTAATTTTCTTTGCTTTATTTAGCAGGAGGTCTATTCTTGCTTAGGTTTAGAGCAAGAATTCTCAACCTCTGTGTTACCCAAAAAGGTTCCCTGAGACCCTTTCAAGGGGTCCATGAGGTCAAAACTGCTTTCATATCAATGTAAACACATAATTTGCCTTTTTCCACCGTTGCCATTTGCACTGATGGTGTTGACCTCTAGCCTGAGTCAAGGCAGTGACAACAAACTGTAGTAGTTATCGTTGTAGTTTTCATCATCACGCACTCAGCTTCAAAAAACTGTTTCACTTAAGAGTGTCATGAGAAAGCAGGAAAAAAATTCATTTTATTAAATTTTGACCTGAGTATACATACAACTTTTTAACATTGGTGTGATAAATAGGAAGTACACATAAAGCACCTTCTGCCCCTTACTGAAGACTGCTTGTCTTGAAGAAAAGTACTTGTATGATAATGTTTGAGCTATGAGCTGAACAAACTATTTTCTTTATGGAACATCACTTTTCCTTGAAAGAAAAACTAACAAATTATTCCGGCTTGTATACTTGGCAGACATTTTCTCAAAAATAAACAAAGTGAACCTGTCTCCTTAAGGAAAACAACCAACGAACAGTATTTGTTGCCAGATTTGAATTTTGAAATTTGAATACAACATAAGTAAGTTTGACCACTTTCCAAAATTTATACTTTTCTGATGAGATCACAGCGGTGATATTTTAAAATGTGAATTTTTGATATTGAATAATGTGTCAACGTTTGGAAGATGTATGTAACTCAGTGATCCAATATTTTCTAAATGACCAGTGCATGTTACAAAGTCATGCATGGATAAAGGACCTTTTCAAAGTACTGAGTATGAAAAGTTCATTTATACAGTTTGAGTCTATTACAACCAAGAAACTATCAACTGTTGAATTTTGCTGTGGTATCAAAAAATATTCAAAATTATCTGAAAGGCTATTAAAATACTCCTCTCTTTTCCAATTATGCATCTGTATGAGGCCAGATTTTCTTCATATACTTCAACCAAAATAACATAACAGCCATCTTTAAAAGAAGTTAGTTTCATCATATTATTAACATTTATCTTCATCTCTTACTAAGGTACACAAGAAACTGTCTAGAATTTCCATGGAAGATCTAAAGTAAAATTGAATTATAGAAAATTTCACTAATTGTAGATTGCTTCCAATGACAGAAAGATACAACTAAATAGCCTATAATTACAAATCTTAATCCCACGAGTGCGAAATTCCTTTCTTTATAAGAATACAGGTAAACCACAGTCTTAGACTTAAAAAGATGGTAGAAATTAAGCAGTTTAAGTGTCAACTCAAAACAAAAAACAACCTGCTAAAATAAAAGATAGGATGGAAAATCCTGTTCCAATCAAAACACTCATCCAGTGAATCATCAGGCATCCAGCCCATGGGAGACAGGTACTGTGGAGGGCACAGGTGGGCCAGAAATGACACATGGGTCAAAGAGCTCAAGGTCTAGTAAGGAAGAAAAAATATGACACAAATAAATTCATGTTGAAGATGGCAGCACTCCTGCCATTTCCAAAGGAGGTGGCCAAATGGTAGATTCATTTTAGAGTGTAAGGGTAAGGCAGGGAGACGGAATATTCTGGGAAGCCATACAGGAAAAAGAAATGAATTGGGTGGTTCTGAAAAATGAATGGGGGCTGAGGGGAAAATGGTGCAGGGGTGAAAACAAGACAAAGACAGTATGGCTAATTGTTTGCTATTAATTGCTTTCAATGAACAGAGACAAGCTGAGATTGTTAGAGCATACAGAAAAAGGGAGAAAGGGGTTGAAATTCACCTAGAGAAGCACAGGCCAGGTCACAAAGGGTCTCGTGTGCTATGTGAGAAGGCTGAACTGAAGGTTTAAAGCAGGGGAGATATTTCAGAAAGAGCCCTTAAGAGGCTACTGCTAAGGTCCATAAAAAAGGTCATGAGGATTTTCGTGAAGTAGGAATGGAAGTCGGGATCAATTCATAAACCCCTTAGGAAGTAGGGGTTCATACTATTTATTGAAAGGTGATTTTTTTGGGGGGGGACAGATTGGTATGAAAGTCAGGTTTTGGACTGTGGTGACTGGGTAGAAGAAGATACTTGTCATGGATACAGAGAACACAAAAAGAAAATCAGGAGAGGTTATCTCCCTAAGAGGACTACCAGTGGAAACACTGATTTCAGAAATGAGATAAACTACATCAACAATGAAAAAAAAAAACCCGAAATTTAAATAGAATTGAAAACCTCAAATGAAAAACTGAGAAAAAAGTCAAAAATGTGTTTGTTAGATGGCAGTACAGGAGAAAACACGTGGTGTTTAAGCACCAGCAAATGCCACTTTAGGACTAAATTTTAAAAACCCCAAATAAACCCAAATTGGGATTTACTGATTTTTAGAAATCACCTCATAACTTGTCTTACATTTGCTCCTAATCAAAAGATTAAAAATATAAAATAAAGCCAAATACACACCTTTTCCGCTTTTTTGTCAGAGATGTCTTGCTTTTCCAGCACGGCCATGCTCTCCTTCAGGTTCTTCACGATGTCTGCAGGAGATTTGTGAGATTTTCCAAATGGGAACGGCATGGCAGCAGCGACCGGCGCCTCACTGCGCTCTGCCTGCTTCACCTGGGGACACAGCACATGGTACAAGTGAGAAAAAGTGAGGTGGATAGAAGACATACTTTCTAAACCCTAATCTGAGAAGAAAAACAGTGTTTGAGAAAGTTACTTTATATCGCTTTCAAAATCAGTACTAGGAAACCCACAAATATATAAGAAATGATAATAAAATTACAGAATACTTCATACTTTTCAAAATACCTTTTTAATCCCCTGCTCTCCTAGCCACCCATTTGAGGAGGAACATGATGGTGCTGACGATGGAGGGTAACTAGCACTGCCAGGCCCCCTATTAAGCAATTGAATCCATCATCTATGGGATCTTTTCAAACAATTCCCCGAGGACATTAATTCTACTCCCATTTACAGGTAACGTTGAATGTGTTGAATGACGTTAAGAAACTGCCTCAAGGTACTAAGGGGTAAAACCAGCTCAGGTCTGTCTTGATCCAAAGCGTCCTTAATCACCACACTATACCTCCAATTAATAGATATCTCTATTTCACAGTTGAGGAAACTGAGGTAAAAAGTTAGGCAAGCAGCTTAGCCAAAAAGCACTAGCAACAGACCCACTCTCTAGGTCTCTCCAGATGCGCCTTTTCCAGTGTTCATGCTGATGCTGCTTCCTCAGCATCCTGTGGGTACACCCTTCCTCCTCTTCAGTCAATCCTATGGTCTCAGGGCTGGAGAGAACCTTGGACAGAGCCTTGGACAAATCTCCCATCAGATCCTCAAATTCTTTAAGTGACGGTTTCAACGTGTACTTTTTCTGCCTGGATATGACTATATCCCATGAAGGAACTCACTGCACAAATTCTGGGGACAATGAACTTCTGGAAGTTCTTAAAATTTTGCAGGTAGCAGAAAACAACATTTCAACCACATAAACCACAATATTACATCATGCAAAAGGAGGACATCAACTATTCCAAAAAGTCACCATGAAAAAACAAAGTTAACAAGATAAGCAATGAAAGTAACTTGGGAACATGTCAGAAGTTACAATTTCTTTCATTAAATAAACTAAAATAATTTACACTCACAGGCATTAAACAATCTCATATAAGATACCAAAAGACAACACTTTTCCGAAGAACCTTATAGATCACTTAGATGAGTGATTTTCAAACTGTGAGTTCCAAACTCCTATATTTAACCATCCCTGGCACCCACTGCCCACCTCTGCCAAAGTGGGGAGAGGTGGGTCTCAGGTACCTCAATCCTACTTTGGTTTTTTTCCCCCATCAACATAAAATATCTCTGTTGAACAGCATCATAACACTTCCTTTGACCTATGCCTAAGGCTTCACTGGAAGAAAGTATTAGAATGCTTTTTCTCTAAAGTATGAGATACAGTGAACTGCATATCTGTTTACAAATAAACATTTAGGGGAAAAGAACGTGCAAATGAATGCTAACAAGAAGCTTACAACTAAATCATGAACAAGTATGTTATTTCTTGACATGCTTTGATATGATCTGTTTTGACCAATCTCTATACCCAAATATCACCTATATAGTTCACCTTCTGTCAGCTTATAAATCCTCTTTTGATCACATTAAAACCACATCTTCATTAACCAAAGGGAAATGTCCTCAAACACAGGTTCTAAATTTACTTCTAAATATTTTTTCTACGACAAGAAGTTTGGATCAACTACAGGTGGCTGTTATATTTTTCTCTCTGATTACCTGGCAAGATGGGACCCAAATTCTGGATCATTCTTTTCCATTACTTTTTTCTTTTTATTTATTTATTTAAAAATTTTTTTTTTTTTTTGAAGAAGGGTAGGGGGCAATGCAGCCTGCTTCTCTATAAACAGAGTAGATTCACACTCACGATACGTCCTATGAAAACATAATCTTCCCTGTTTGTACTCCACAAATAATAGCAGTGATCTACAAGTCAATGCTGGGTAAAAGGTGGGAATGTTTAACGGAATTTTGCAGGAAATGTTAGGGTGCCATGCAACAGAGATATTTTCAGCTCTGACTCAACGGTGGAAGAAGTGACTTTCCAGGGCAAAGGGGGTTTTAAAAAGTCCTACCAAAGAAAAAAAAAAAAAAGTCCTACCACACACCAAATATTGGTCATAGCAAAAAGAGTACAGCTGCAGAAGAGAATACATATATAAAATGCTTTTGTTGGGGGAAAGGGGAAGCATGACACAATCATTCCTCTTAATTACACTGGGCAGTCAAGATTCTGCAGAACATATAAACTAATAAAACTATACTTTGGGCTTCCCTGGTGGCGCAGTGGTTGAGAGTCCGCCTGCCGATGCAGGGGACACGGGTTCGTGCCCCGGTCCGGGAGGATCCCACATGCCGCGAAGCGGCTGGGCCCGTGAGCCATGGCCACTGAGCTTGTGCGTCCGGAGCCTGTGCTCCGCAACGGGAGAGGCCACAACAGTGAGAGGCCCGCGTACCGCAAAAAAAAAAAAAAAAAAAGTATAAATAAAAACTATATCATATAGTTCTTACTTTAAAGCCTGAGTGCAATAATTAAACAAATCCTTTTATTTCTTTCATTTACGTCCTCAAATCCACCAATTCTTGATCAACACAACTAAGACAGATTTGGGGGGTCAAAAACAAGGAAATAATACCCCTTAAAACTTCTGCATTAGAATTTGTTTCTTATGTCTAAGTTTGCTTTGCATTAAGCTTATGCTAATGTATGCCACTCAGCGTTCCAACTTTTTAAATAATTAACTGAAAACATAGAAAAGTTTAAAATTCATGAATGGCTGCTAAGTGATGACCAAGTAGGTAGCCAATACATGTGCCTAGAACATTGCTAAAAGGCTGAGAAATGCTTTAAGAAATAAAAGTTTTAGTAAACATGTTAGATTCATATGCACAGAGCTACTAAGCATTTATCGTGTTCCTGACTTTAATAAAGAAAACAAAAGCAGCTATTGAGGCAAATGTTATAATATGGTGAAATCATGGATGTGTCATATAAGCATGTTCATTACAGATGGGGAGAAAGATCCCAAAACAATTGATCAAAAGAGGGCGTACCTCTGGGGAGCAGGAAGAGTGGGGGACTGGTATTTTTTCTTACAAGCTCTTTTTGTAACTATCTGTGTCCTTCAATTTCACATGTATAATTTGATAAACATAAAACTAAGTGTAAAGAAATCAATGAATAATATAGAACAATCTATCCTTAATACATAAAAAGTACTATTCATAAAACATTTCCATGGAAGGCTGAATGACACAGAAAAGTACGGCTGCCAGTTTATTAATCTTACTCATCTCCAAAGTCAGAGCCAATAAAACCAGCAAACTTTGATCATGATCTATAAGTAAGAAAGCTATTTAATGTTACACACATGTGCATGTGCACACACACACACACACACACACACAGAGCTAAAAAAAAATATGGATGACTAACCTAGATTTCAAGAATCACTAACTAAGTTTAGAGACAATAAAGAACAACCTGAAATCCACACGAAGATTTGGAACCACATACAAACTTAGTTTAAGGGTTGAACATGAAGCTTCAGTCTCCTTACTTCAGTCCTTACAAGCAATAGAAGTGAATCCCTTCACAGAACAACTCATGACCTTCCAACAGTGCTCAAATGATAGCAAAGGCACCACTGAGAGTGAACTCTCCAGCCCACACTGCTTTCTCCCAGGAGTGGAGACGGTGCCTTGAAAGGGGCCTGGTCCACCATCAAGCAGAACTATTCACAGGGTTCTGTCTCATTGAAGGATGTGAAACACCCAGGTACATGTCTGAGTTTTGGAACTGACAATCCCAAGAGTATGAAGATGCCAAAGCTGGAAGCAGCAATGGTTAAACAAAGGATAAGATGGTTACAAGGCACCTTTCACCTGCCTGACTCTCATTTCCCACTTTCTTCCTTTGTCATACGTGTTTGAGAGAATTCTAGGGAACAATAACAGCAAGAGTTTACTGAGTAAGGCCCTTCAATAACTTTTCATTGCCCTTATGGTAAAATCCAAATTCCCTACCATAGCTTTACCCATCTCCAACTCGCACAGCCCACAGAGGCTCGCACAGAGGTCCAGCCACGCTGAGGTCCTTTCTGTTCCCTAAATATGCCAACTACCTCTAAGCCAGAGTACCACAAACTTGCAAGTATGGTAAAAATCTTAATTTTTAAATCTAAATGGATATATGGGTTTTCACTGCCACTCAACTATTCTGTACATTCAAATTTCTTCTTAAACTATGTTTTGCCTAAACTATGTTTCAGACATAACTAGAGTTCATGAAGGAAATGGACAAAAAAAGGTACTATAATTGAAAAAATTCATTTAGTTTTCAAATACTCATTTCCCCATTCCTTCAAAAAAAAAATTGGTTCATAATAAACCTCAGTAGGATTCCTTGGGCTGGGTCAAAACTACCAATGCCACTGGCAGAACGCCAGCCACTGTCCGCATTTAGACGGCTGTGGAAACCCGTGCCTACCAACTCGCACACTGGCGGTAAGCGTGCTCCTGATGGTTTATTAGTGGTGTATACCTGAATCCCAAAGGTAAAGAAGAGTTAGAGGGGAAATATAACTTGAAAATTGGGAGGAGGGAGGCCAGGGGTGGGGAATAATTTAGCATGCTTTTAAACTAAAATTAATATTTATGAAATAACATGCTAAATCTGCATGAAAGGAATTTGCAGGAACATTTAGCACTGTTACACCCCTTAGGTTTCACGCATTTGTTTTTCTGTCTTTCCAAATGCTCTTTCTTTCTGCCTTTAACTCAATGACTCATCTTTTTTCCAATGGTGATGTCCTTTAAGGTTCTATCTTGGCTGTCTTCTTACCCTATATTCTCTGAGTGATCTCATCTACCCACGTTTTCAACAACCTGAAATCTACCTCCAGCCCCGACCAATCAGCCTACATTTCTAACTACTGCTCCCGAAAGATGTCCTCAAGGCAACTCAAACCTCATCCCCAAGTCCTGCTTATTTTTCTAAATTCCCCTTCACAGTGAATGGATCCATTGTGCACCCAATCACAAAACCTGGTCACCATAGCAGACTCTTTCCACTCATTAACTCTTCCATATAAGCAGTTCACAATTTCAGTAAATTCTGTTTTCTAAATCTCTCTGTCCCTACAGACATCAAGTGTAGACCCTCGCTATTCTCCACAAAGGGCAGTGGTTGTCAATGGGGCCAATATCACCCCTAGGAGATGTTCTTGAAAATTTGGTCGCCACGATGACTGGGACATTTACTGACCCACTGAAATCACTTTTAAAAGGTGGGTGGGGTTGCTTTTTGTGCCACTGTCCACATAAGCACAGTCCTTAGCTAGCTTCTATATCCTTGGGGTAGGGAGGAGAGGGCTAGGCTGGGAGTCAGAATAAATGAAGTTTTTCTATCTACTCCTGCATCTATGTCCATCACTGAGTGTTAAACTTCTAGCTTTTAAAAAATGGTTATACTATTCATCATGCAAAATTCAAACATTAAAGGACTACTCAAGGTAGAAAGTGAAAATCACCTGCAAAGCCTATAGGGACAGCTAGTATTAACAGTTTGATATATATTTTTCTTTTTATTACTTGCTCTGTATTTGTGGTCTTTCACATGGGGACTCTTCTCTAAAACAGATGGAGACCAGATGATAGCAGAAATGGGCACCTCCATCTTACAAAGCACAAAAACTTCAAGTCACTGGTCTGTTAGGTTAATACTCCTCAGAGTACAAAGCTCCATACCAAGAAACCGCTGGAGAACATACAGAACACCCACTGGGAAACTAGAAGGGTAACACCATTAGTTAGGACTGTTAGGCACTGACCTTCTTAGGCAATCTGACTGCTTTGGGCTCGTGCAACATACCCCTAACCCCTAAATGCAGCTAACTCTAGTCACCTATGTACTGATAAATATTGAAAAGTAGTCAAATGGTCCATAAGCCACTAATTAGGACATTCATTCATTCAAGTACCAACCGTGCACTCACTATGTACCATACAAACTTAAGGCACCAAGAGTGGCTGCTCTCAAGAAGACAACATTCTGGCATATATGGATGTGGGTGTATATGTTTTAAGACAATACAGAAAAGCTCCTGAATGACAACACATTCCTAAACAGTTGAGTTCACAGGACTCTGTGTTAACATATATGTTAGATCTGACTCATAAACTTGGTGGTCAAATGCAAAAACTGCAAACAAAAAACCCCACATACAATAATAAGACTGTTGCAGAGGACTATCAAGGTACTTAATTAAGCAGTCATGGAAAGTGTGAAATGTAGTAAACATCTGAATCCATTTTTTAGATAGCTGGCTCTGAGACCTAAATCCCCTGCTTCTAGGGTTAATGTTACTTGATTCAGATAAATATTAAATATCTACAACATGCTAGATCTTGTGTTAGGTGCTAGACTACCCATATAGTAAGGTAGGGCAATTATATAAGGCACAGTAGTTAATTACATGGGCTTTAAAGATAACCCGGGTTCAAATCCTGGCTTCACCATGCCTTAGCTGACTTAGACTTTTCTAAGCCCCCTTTCCTCATCTCTAAAATGGGAGAAACAATAGCAACCTAACAACTTGGTATAAGAATTGCATGTGTTTCAAGTGTTTAGAACAGCATCTGCATATGGTAAAATCTGAATAAACAGCAGTTAAGCATAATTACATGTTTTTTTTTTTCCTTCTAAAATCTGATTCATGACTACTGTTTCCAAAGCCAAAATGGGTTTTAAAAAAGGTATCCAGGGCTTCCCTGGTGGTGCAGTGGTTGAGAGTCCGCCTGCCGATGCAGGGGACACGGGTTCGTGCCCCGGTCCGGGAGGATCCCACATGCCGTGAAGTGGCTGAGCCTGTGAGCCATGGCCGCTGAGCCTGCGCGTCGGCAGCCTGTGCTCCGCAACGGGAGAGGCCACAACAGTGAGAGGCCCGCGTACCGCAAAAAAAAAAAAAAAAAAGTATCCACACAGACTGTATAGCAATGTAAGATGAGTGATCTTATCCTTTTAAAACCTGCATCTAAAAGTTTTGATTCAGTTTTTGGAAGGATAGGCTACATGCCCTTCTAAACTGCAAATAAGATGCAATGACTCAGCTCCATTAAAATAAACCATGGATAGCTTTAAGAAGCAACTGGACCTCTGGTTAATTACCAAAGCTACCATATACAAAGCTCATCATCAACTATGTCAAAACCAAAATTAAGTGTTCAAGAGCATACAAGACGACCTGTAAAGTGTGCTTTGCAATTAATGTATCTTGATCAGACTTTCAGGGGCCAATGATGTGCAACACTGGATACTACGCAGGAGTTAGACTGACATTTTTTTTTATAGCCTAGATGGTAAATCAGATGGTTACCATGGTGGTAATAGTAGCAATATTTTAAATAATGTAAGATCTCTCCTACAGTACTACACTTCACAGTTTACAAAGCCCCGTCACTTCTCTTGTTTAATCCCTCTCCCAATGACCTCTCACTTCATTCAGAATAAAATCCACACTCCTGACCAAGGCCTGCAAGGCTCCTTGTGATCTACTGCTCTCTGTCCTCATCTCTTACAGTCGCGGCTTTAGCCACACTGTCTGGCTTGACATTCCTGGGCCCGGCCTAAGTACATTCCCCATACTGTTCATGGAGAGTTCTTCGCTCAGATCACTATGGCTCTCTCCCTCATTTTACTCACAGGGCCTTCCCTGACCAGTGTTTCCAGAAGAGCACCTTTCCCCTAATCTCATCTCCTTATCCTGCTTCATCGCTCTTCCAGTACTTGTCACCATTACCTGACATATATGTCCCAGGAAAAGGACTCTGTTTGTTTCACTCATTCATTGTTGTATACCCAGACCCTGGAACAGTGTCTAGAACATACTTGTAGAATATCTGTAGAATGAGCAAACTATCTTTTGATTCTCAAGGAAAGAGTAGAACTCTTTTGATTCATTACTAAGTTTTATTTTTTTTTCTATTCTATAGATGAGTAAACTAAGGCACAAAAATATTGAATAATTTATTCAAACACCATGAAGCTAGTTAGTAAAGTGGAAGAGAAAGGACTTCCAAGGTTTTGACTCCAACTCTTAATGCACCATCTATCAGGTTAACCAGTGTCTTTCATATGACAATGAGTATGTTCACTATGTATCAGGAGACTTAAAAATGCTTCTCTCTTAAACCTGCTTCTCTTAGATTTATGTACCAAGATGGCAGCTGAATCATTACTTAAGACAGTTGAAAAAAAGGGAAAAAGCCCCAGGAAATATAATGGAACATTGTGAACTCATTTAAAAATCTATTCTTCTGAAGATTTCTACTGACGTGAAAAAATGCCCACAATTCCTTTTAACTGAAAACACTTTAGATACAAAGGTGCATATATATATATTTATATGCACCACATATACATATGGGTGTATATATGTATATAAAATAGTCATGTGTTCTATATATGCAAACACATATGTTGACTAAGAAAAAAAATCAGAGGTTAATAATGGGTAGTGAGAATGTGTGTTCCATATTAAATTTTTCTTAATGTTAAATATTTACAATGTACATGTACAGTTTTTTCCTGAGTATAAAAGTGCTATTAAAAAAAATTAGTACAAGATCATTCCCAATAAGAGGAACCAGGGCTCCATGAAGGAGCAGGAAAATATATAAGATGAGCTGAGCCTAGGGCATGTTACCTCAGAAAGCAAAGATGGATGAGGTCCTGCCAAAACAGACACAGGAGCCAACCTGAAAGGCTCCCACAGGCCTAAGATGGTACAATTTTGGCATAAAAAAGAAAAATTATTGCAATGAATTGACATGCAAATTAAAATTTGCATATATAATATGTTATTATGTATTTAATAGTAGTACAAGTAACAATACAGTTAATATAAAACATTAAAACCCATGAAAATTATAATACTAAAAAAGAAAATTCATTGGTCACCTTAGAGTTTGTGAGAACTCAATACCCCCCAAACTGGTAAATAAAAGAAAGGGAATGGCACATTTATTCTGTCTTTACTGCGTAGCCTGTATTTGAGGGTAGCCAAATAGTTGAAAGGGAAAGTTTTTTTATAGAAGATTCATATAGCTAATAAATGTAGAAAGAAAAGTAGAAAATTATCATTTTGTAATCCTTGATGAAATAAGGGATCTAGGCAACAATTATCAACAGCCATTAAAATCATAGGTGAAAGGTTGATGGAGAACTTCATAGTAGATAACTGGAGCTGATAACTTGGAACACTGATCTATCATTAAAAATAGGAAAATCAGACATCAATGTGTCTCATGATAGGATGCAATAGGAAGTACAAAGGTCCATCTATAAAAATATTTGATCTCCTTTCCTCCACTTAAAAAAAAACTGAAGCTAATCAAGTTCCTAAACCTATCAGTCTATAGGAAACACAGGAGATGAAGGAACAAGTTAAACATCACATGGAATCACCAAGTCAAACCCAGAACAAGGGCCCCTCGACAAGACGAATATTGGGTTTCTGCAGCAAATCAAATAGCGTTAGCAGAGCGGGGGCAGGAAAGGCAGTGGAGAATGTTAAGTAATAAAAGAAACTCACTAGACATAGTCAAATATATGGCTCTTCTCTGGAGCCTGATTCAAATAAACAAACTATACAAAAGATACATGGGCAAGTCAGGAAAATTATACTGGGTAGGATAATTAAGAAATTACTGTTAATTTTGTTAGGTATTATAATATAGTAGATATGTAAAAAATATCCTTATCAATTAGACATACATACTGAAATACAGGTGATTTGGGACTTGCTTCAAAATACTACAGTACCACCCCTCCCTAACAGTAAGGTGGGGGGGATAGATGAAACAAGGTGAGCAAAATATTAGTAACTGTTGGAGCTAGAACTTCATTATACTAGAGTATTTGAATATACTTGAACATTTTCATAATTTTTAAAAATCAGTAATAGAGAACATTTTTTACTCTAAAGAATTGTTATGTTTCTTGTAATTGGTATGTCCATTGTGCTTTGCTTTTGCTTTTTTCCCCTTTATTTGCCTAAACGGTCAAAGTTAAATTTATGTATAACTGCAAAGTGATCACCTTAAACCATGTTTCTGACATAAAAACAACCCTTTCTCCTCTATAGTCTCACAGCTCTTACTTAACTGTTCCAATGTATATGTGTTGTCATTCTGTCCACTGTAATTCAATAAACTAACTTATCTGCTGATGGCACAGGAAAAGAATATCTACAGAGGAAATAGGTACACACAGGCAATGCCTTCAACAGCTGACTTACAGTGCCCCTCCCTGAAATTCTTGGAAAACTACAGCAATGCCAGCATGAGTATCCCCGCCTTGGGAATGCCCCCCTTTTCTCTTCTTGTCCAAAATCCTGCCCATGTCTAATTCCACTTTTAAATAACAGCTCCTCCATGAAGACCCCCACAGTAATCTTCCTCCTCACTCCTGAGCTTTCAAAACCTTGATTATAGTGTGCTTTTATTATTTACATATGTATCACCCTCAATGAGTCAGGAAGCCCCAACTGAATGTGGCAAAACTGAATACCAGCCAACATGTTACATTCTCGTAACATTTGGCATATTGTTTTGCATAAGACTCCAGACACATGTATTGACTGGAACTGAAAAACAGTTCTCAAAACAAAAAAGGCCACAGAAACTATTGATACATAAACAACCAGGAGTTAACCAGAAAGTTTTAATCTGAAACCCAGCCAGAACAGGGTTAGGGGCCACCACCTAGATGGTCTTGGAGGATAAGTGAGCAGGAAATCTAGGTAAGCACCTATAATCTAGCTATTGCTATGTACAAAGTTGGACCCACACCTGCTCACTTAACTGTTCCAATCTGTAAGTTGCCACCTGTATGTTGTTTGTGCCATGAATATAAACATGGCAAAATTCTGACTAAAGTGTAATAGATTCATGTAATTAACCAAGATGAAATACTGAAAGGGTGGATCTGGGTTCCCAAGATTGTGGCACAATTTGTAGAACCATCCTGTTTTGGGTCTTCACAACTTTTTTGCATTGACTTTTTATTAATGTTAAATTAGAATGAACTTAATTGACTGATCACTTGGGCATTATACTGTGATGTGTATTCTCTAAATCCAACACTTTCTATCCATGAAACTACCCCTTCCCACTTTCCCCAATTTCTATGGTAAATACTTGCTGTACGTCTTTAGATTCACATAAAAGGTCAGCCCTGAGATCCCATGTTGAACGTCTGCATCAGAATTCAAGGCAAGTCTTTTGACTTCAAATTCTCTTTGTATTTATTTGTCCTATCATCTTACAAACAGATCAAGTATCACAAAATGTACAACATGGAAGTATGACTTAATTATCAAAAAGTAATCAGAAATAAATGTTCACTAAGTGTCTTTTTAAAAATATTGATCTTTAAATTCTGATCAAATAGACAAAAGGCAATTTCTAAGATTATTATGAGTTAAATAAATATGAAAAGGATAACTTTGACTGTCCCCTCCCCCCCCACGAAAAAACCCCCCACAATATCAAAAAACAAAAATTGGCCCACATCTCTGTTCCATATGCTTTGGAGAGGATTTTTATTGCTCATCGTTGACAACCCACGTTCCTTTTTTCTATTAAATAACAAGTGCATTGCATAGAGAGCTAGGAACTACCTTCCAGTTCCAACTAAAATTTCCCAAACACATGTATAGGTCTGAGTGACCACGAACTTCTCCAGCCACTCATCTTTTGGGAAAATGTCATATTAACTAAAACAAATCTCCTTTAGGCATATGCCTAATATTTTTTCCAGATCACTTTTTAAAAAGAGAGATTGTTGGAGACCTCAAATCTCTAACATTTTCAGAATTTAGAAGTGTAGGTTAGGGTAGACTATTCTTGGTGGAACTTTCTCCATGACCCTAAAGCTAAATGTACCAATTACGTACATCATAAGGACCATTAATTCTGTTTTTTGTTGTTGTTGTTATTGTTTTTGGTAATCAAAAGTAGTAAATAATCACTAGGTGAATCAATCTTTAATAGTATTCCCATAAATTTAAATTTCTAGAAAAAATTCCTGTTTTAAATTAATAGCTTTTGTTATGTATGAATTACAGATCGAGAACTTAATGAAATGGGCTTGGTAAATACAATGTTTAGAAATCATTTCACTTTTGTGTTCTTCTAATAGGCTTTCTATTAACCCTTGAAAGTTTCTTTTACTCACACTAAACATGCGAATGTCAAATTATGAATGTTTATGAAATATGCTCTAATGATAAAGTTCATTCTTTATTTGAACAACAAAGCAAGAGACACCTGTTTATAGGAGAGAGCTTTGCTTCAGACAAAGTAATTTTTAGACAAAAATAGTTTTACAAGGATTTTTTAAAGCACCAGCTCTTGTTAAAAAAAAAATCTGTGTATTAATTTTACAAACAGGAATCTCATGTTAAGCCTCAAACACTTTTTAAGAGAACCATACTACTAGTGTCAAGTTTTACTGTGGTAATTTCAGTGTATCATGCAGTCATTAAGGATTTCTAAGACTAAAATTATGATAATTAAGTAAAACAGAATACTTCAAGCTACTTTAAATCCTTTCTGGAACAGGGCAGGGCACATATAAACAATCACTTAAACAGTTCTAGAATTCACTTAGAGATATGGTTGGAAGTATTTTAACCAAACTGGAATTAGCTAAGTAATTCTTAGGAGTTAAGACTGTATCATGTTTCAGAGCTCTCTGACTTCTTTCTTGTAAGTTTAAATTTTAACCTTAAAAATACACACACACACACACACACACACACACACACACACTAACTTGAACCTGGCTTCTGCAGAAAAGTTTGCTCTTATACATCTGCTTTTT
Organism: Monodon monoceros; assembly: GCF_005190385.1. Taxonomy (NCBI): domain Eukaryota; kingdom Metazoa; phylum Chordata; class Mammalia; order Artiodactyla; family Monodontidae; genus Monodon; species Monodon monoceros. The sequence goes on from NW_021703772.1 coordinate 8,981,048, forward strand.
GCTCCATCTGAGTATTGGCCCCATAATAGTTTTCAAATATCTTTTGTTGTTTAAAAGAAAGGTAGTTTGCTCAGGACTAAAATAAGTGCCATGAATGGGACTACTCTTCTAAATGTTTTTTAACTTGCACCAAAAGCTTATGCCAATTTACACTGTCATCAACAGCGGATGACGGCAGCTATTTCCTCACCAGCCAACCAACACCAGCCCTACTAACCCTTTTGATTTTTGCCAATCTGTCAGATTAAAAATGCTATTCTCTTGACCTTCTCTTCCCCATACATCAACTTGATTCTTTGAATTGCTGATCACTGCTGACAGTGAACACGTTTTCATGCCTATTATCCATTTGTATTTCCTTAGCAAAATTGTTTGTACATCTCTAATGCCCATTATTCTACTGGGTCTGGAGTCTTTTTCTCATTGATTGATAGGATACTTATAATTATGAACATTAATCCCTTTGTCTTTTTTTTGCAAATGTTAGTTTTTCCATTTGCATTCCAACTTTTTGTCAATGTACAAAGTTCTCATTTTCTTATAGCTTTATCTATAATCTTTTTCTTTATGAATTCTGGGTTTCCTATCAAGCTTGTAACTGCATACTGACTATGATGCAAGATTTCATATTATAGATATCAGACATTACTTACAGTTAAACAATGGTATCCTTTTCTGAAATTAGTTCTAGTAGAATCTAATTTAACAAACCTCACTATGATATCCAGTTTGACAGTGAGGCAACTTTCACACTAGCACTGCTTAGTTGTGGGAAAAATCAATCAAGAAATCCACTATAGTAACATGAATTAGTGACCTTTCTCCAATAGCCACCTAATTAAGTTATTGGGGGGTGGGGTGGTACAGAATGTATTCTTTATAAATGGTGACTATACTAAAATACATGTTAAATAAGGATGATGCCAAATAAACATTTAAATGATATATTTTTCAAAAACACAAATCTGTGATTTGAGAATATTTTTAGATGTCATGTAGAAAGAAGAACTCAAAGCACTTTGAACAGCCTAATCAGACATATTAATATATAAATTACCATCACCATGCTAGCCTGTGAGCTGTCTGGGAACAAGAGCCATAATATTCCCATTCAGTCTGCGTTACATTTAGCACTGTTGGCAGCCAAATTCCTATAAGATGTATCCAGTTGTGCTTTTGTTACAGATAAAGAAGATAAAACTTGAAGGAGTTGACTCAATCAGAGGACTCCCCTCAGTTATTCTCCAGGATTCCAGCTTGTCACCACCCCTCTTAAAAGTGTGGTGCTCCAAACCAGACCCTGTACTCCACATATGATCCAAGACTACCTATCCACAGATTTCATAAATGTAGTCTTAAACTCCATTAATAGTTTTGATACATTACATGGCAGCTCTCTATTGAGCAACATAATTGACCTGTATGTTCTGTAGTGAACCACATCCGCACCCATTGTTTACTACTGCCTTTTGCGACATAACCTGCTGGACTGAACAATTATTCCTATTAAATTGCTTCTGATTTAGATTCAATATACATTTGACATTTAAAAATTTTTCTTGGATCTCTAGTTTGTTAAACAGAGTATTATTAGCTTTCCTTACCAGATTCCTGTCAAATACAAATCTGTTCAGCAAGTCACACAGGTCTTCCTTTATTCCCTGTTAAAAGCACAGTACAAATACTGGAACCTTCCAATTAAAGCCGGCCATCAGTTTGTATTGTGTGTACAGTCGTTGATTTTTTAATTTTTCTGACATCAGTCTTAGCGGTTTTATTTTTTTTAACATCTTTAATGGATTATAATTTCTTTACAATGGTGTGTTAGTTTCTGCTTTATAACAAAGTGAATCAGCTATACATATACATATGTCCCCATATCTCTTCCCTCTTGCATCTCCCTCCCACCCTCCCTATCCCACCCCTCTAGGTGGTCACAAAGCACCAAGCTGATCTCCCTGTGCTATGCAGCTGCTTCCCACTAACTATCTATTTTGTGTGCACAGTCATTTAAACAACCACAAGGCCACCAGGTCACCTAACTCATTACCACTAGCAGTGATAGCTTACAGATTTCTCTGATTTCAAGACACATATATTCATACATAAAAAAAATGTATCACATACACACAGACACACACAAAGTACCACCAAACAGCACTTATCCTCACTATGCAAAATTACACTGACATTCTCCATTCTATTTTATTCTATCCTAGTCCCCTGCTCCCTTCCCTCCCTTTTAAAATGCTAGTCATAGCCCACTAAATTGATTTCATAACCAACTGATAGGATGGGACGGCAGTTTGTAAAATAGATTTATAATCAACCTGAGTAGTTCATTTACTAACGATAGCTATCTTGTTCACAATGCTTAATTTCTTAAATTATCACAAGGCAAAAAGATTTCATCACTTGGTTTAAGACTTGAAATCATAGTTACATATTACAAAGCATTATTTAGAAATACTTGTAATACATGACTAATTAACTGATTTCCATGAATATGTTAAAAGCCTTTTATCAGTATGGATCTGCCATCTTTAATTTTATCTACACTGATTCATTCACAGATATTCTAAGGAATTAAGTTACATTATCATAGCTGTAGAATTAGTTTCAGAAACATGAACTTCAACTATTCCTTGACAAATTAGCACTGAATTTAATAATATGAAAGGTTAATCAGTGTCCACATTTTAAAATGTGAAACCATTAATCTTCAAGGAAAAAATTATAAATCCATTTTTCTTCTGGTTCAATTTACTACTCACTTTGCCACAAGGTTGTGGAAGCACAGACCATATGACCATGAGTAAACATCACAGCCTCACCCATGTTTGGTAAAGAAGAAAAAGCAAATAGCCAATCCTGCTCTTTTAAAAAGATGGTAATTCCTTAAAAAAATTGTGTAATTCAAAACTTGAACAGTAAACAAGTGAGAAAATTTGAAACAAAGTTCAAACAAGAAAAATAAAAGCCTTTCCGAAAATTTTTTTTTTGTCAAAGAATTAAGATAGATTGAAAAAGTAAGAAAATACTGTGGTTCTAAAAAGTTACACCTGAGAGTGTTGAAATGATTTTTATTTTTTTCCTTTCAGTCATTCCAATTAAGAACTGTATTTTGAAAAAAAAATTCCTTTTTAAAATTTATAACCGTAAAACTTATTTCTAGAGGATCAGATGTAAACCTGAAAAATCACTCTCCTTCAAGGTTCAGCATTGCTATTTCTGTTCTGGCTAAATGCCCACAAAAGCATAAACATGCCACAAAACCAGCCTGAGCTGAAGCACCATAGTTGGAGATTTGAAGGTTTGTTTTCTTTTAAAACTGCTCAAAGGCCACCGTATGGTGGTATTCAGTGTAAACAGACTTTTTCCAGCAGAAATATTTGGAGTCACAGAATACACAGTTGCATGGCCCTTTAGAGGATCATGTAGAACATTTTACCCAAAGATGATTTCTCTGAGAATTCTTCTAACCAGTCAACATTCCTTTCCACCCCTCCAAATCAACACACTAACTGGCATATGGAGGCTTGATCCTGAGTTGAGAGAAAAACTCTAGATGAAATAATGAGGCTAAAAACATTTTATATCAGAGGAAGTAACTGAATTCATTTGTCACCTGATTGGCATGATCGTATATAAAAACTCTTGCTTGTGTTTTTGGAGGGTAAAAGTTCTCAATCCTACAGCCAAAACTCAGCTCGTGGACCAAAAGATGTGGTCATGCCTCATGTGGTACACACAGGAATTCTTCCAGGACTCAGAATACAGCTAGGGAGACAAGGCACACACAGGAAGAGTGAAATCTATGGAAGACTAATACATGCCACCAGACCCTGCATGACAAAACCCAAATAAGAGAGCCAAGTTGCAAGCTCAGAGGACAGACAGGGCACTGTGTGTTGAAGGTCTCACACTTCATTCAACAAGGGAGATGATTCTTGAGCTGCATTTTGTAGACAGAATAAATTTGGATGAAAGTCAGAAAATGTATTACAATTGATTAGAGAGCTTTATGCAACAATATGAACTCTGATAAGGAAACAAAAATTATTTTGTAATTTCATCAAGCTCTGGTGGGTAATAAAGTGTTGAATGAAAAGGAAGGCAGAAGGCAGTGAGTTTACAGAACTCACTGTAAACTTAAGTGCTGTTTACAGAATAAACACATGGCTTCTTTTATTGCTCAAAGAACATTCCCCACTTTATGGAGTGGTGCTTTTTAGGTGAGTGTTGACATCACAATATAGTCACAATGGAAAACTTGCTTTTTATCTGAAAGCTGTATTGAAAATGCACAACAGAGACATCTTATATCCAAGGGAGTATAGACAGTTAAGTTTTAGGTAGAGGCCGCAAAACATTCAGGAAAAGCTACAAAGGATACATTTTCTTCCATTAAAAACTTATTTCCTTCTACAAAAATTCTGAACATGGGATTCTGTTTTTCCTTTACTGTTTCAGCAGAAGAATGCTACCAACTCAAGTGAATATGATTACTAGGCCTCAAAAATCCACCTTCTTTAGTTTTTAACTTGATCTACCAAATATTTGGGTTATTGCTAACCATGTCACCAACCTATCAGAATCACAGTGGTTTAAACAGGAAGTTAATGAGTTAAATGTTAAAATTAGGCTTTCTACAGGTATTCTGTGGGTAGGGGGCACACAGGGTGAGCTTGTTCCATAAAAGTGGGAGTCTGGTGATCCAGGCTTTCTTGAAGTTTTTCCAAACTAAAATGGTGTTAGCCTTGAATCTCACAGTGGCTTTTAAACCTTGCCCTAAGGTCTGGAGCAGGTGAGGGTCCACCTCGTCTCTAGCCCAAACACCTCACTTCTATCAGTTTTTTATGTTGGGCTTCTGTGTCAGAAATTTAACAAATTAAAAAAAAATCACTACCTTGTGACGTAAAACACTATCCATTAAACATGTTTGGGGGACTTCCCTGGCGGTCCACTCGTTAAGACTCCATGCTCCCAATGCAGGGGACACATGGGCTCGATCCCCAGTCAAGGAGCTAAGATCTTGCATACCGCACGGTACAGCCAAATAAAATAAAATTTAAAAAACAGAAAACAAAACCAAAAAGCATGTCTGCATGTTGGACACAGAACTGTTTTCTGAGGAATTCAATGACCTGGCCTCCAAGTCAATTTCTACAACTAGATGTGAAACCCAGTCCTGGTTAAACTCTTCAGTTTTTCAAAGGCAGATGATTGGTGCTGCTGGCCCCCTCAGTTAACTGTTAAAGCAGAGCAGTCACTAGAAAACTATAACCTTGGACCTCTTTGGTACTCAATTTTCATAAAAAGTTCAACGGCATGAACGATTATAGGGGGCCATTTCCATAGCTACAGAGCATCAGAAAAGTAGTGATTTAATTAAACTGTGCTCCAGTCTAACATTATTCCTATGTCTTGTACTAAGATGCCTTATACTTGAACTGGGTACTTTTACAGACACTTCAGAGAACAGAGAGAAGTGTACCAAGGACCCAGAGCCTTCATTAATAAAGGATCCACAGGGTCTCAATTCCTGGAAAAATTATGCTTCTCCTAAGTGGCTGGTTTACTTTTTATCTCATGAACACAGCCTTGCAATTGATCGATTTCTTCTTTGTTTTGGCTTCTAAAACTCAAAGCCAAATGGGTGGTCCCCAACTAGCTAGTGTAAAAGACATGCATTTATTTGTGTACTAACCCTGCCCCAGGAATCATTTTGTCTTTCCTTATTTTTCCTTTGTTCCTTATCTAATTCTTTGGGGTGAGGGAGAGGATGAGACAGAAAGGGGAAAAAAGAAGGAAACATACCCCTATTTTTTTGCATTTCCCTAAAATGGAAGGCAAGAAACATGAAAAAAAAAATAACTAGCTAATCTTAACATAAGGGTGTGGTTTTAACCTTACCACCATGATAAACTTGTTAAATACTGCAAGATCTAGTGCGTCAATTTTCTCGCTCAGGTGGAAATAGGTAACACTGCTAAGGGGACATCCCGTCTGGGAAGAGATTACGAAATTAAGTCAAACACGGAAAGTGTATTGAGGCAATCAACGTGTATGGTGTGCAGCAAAATAAAGTACTTCCATCACTGTTCTTCAGAGTCAAATAATTTCTGTGAATAACAATGGCCCCGGCCTCTTTTCTAACATAGAGAGATGGCTGTCACAGCTCCTCCATCACTCAAAGAGCTCTGACTCCAGCATGCAACTCCTATTCAGTCCGTCATTTGGTAAGTAAGGATAAATAAAAAATACTTCCAAGTTTATTCAACATATTTTTCAAGCCCCTATTACCTATGAGGCTTTACAGATACAAGGTCTGAATGGCTGTGTTTACAAAAAATATTTTTAGCCAGTTATACAAAATGTATTCTATTCATAGTGTAAAAAATACCATTCATAAATTAAAATAATGGCTGAATTATACTTCCAAACCTCTATTCTATTCCAATGTCTTCTAGGAAATTAGGAAAAACAACAAGAATACAACTAGGGGTCAGGGCATTTGGGGCCGCGGGGGGGGGGGGGCGGTGCAGAGGCAAAGGGCACTTCACTGTAGCTGAAACAAAGTGAGAATGATGCGATAAATCAAAATGCTACTCAATCAACAAACACTGCTGGTTTAGACTAAAAGCAGAACACCCAGCCCCTCCTTCTGTATTTCCAGGATTGTTGATACAAATGCAGTAGCTTTTTAGTCAGAGGTGGATTTCCTTTAGGATACTATGGTCCAATTCTTTACAGACTCCTCTGGGCCTTGAGGATATCTATGGCCAGAGGAGCTAAGATGGAGCCTGTTTTTAAGGCTAAAAAGAAAGATAAAGGACAAAAGAATAGCAAGAAATATGTGGCCTCAGGGCAGACAAATAACCAAGAAGTCCTTTAGAACTCGCATCTTGGACACCTAAACAAATCAGATAGGAGGCTAAGAATGCCAACAATCCTCACAGCTGGGAACATCATAGGGTCACTCTATAGGGTCATAAGGTCCCCAGCACCATCTCCTTCTGGCAACTGCCCCTCCCACCCCACACCATTAACACAGCTCCAATAGGAGGTGCTATAGTCCTATAAGAACCATACCCCTGCTGTCCCCAGCAAAGTAACCTAGAGAGGAAGGTAGACCCCGGGCTAAAGTGTCTATTGAGGGGCTGAAGCTCCATGAAAGAAATGTAGGTGACCAGGCTTTCTATCAGGTGGAGAAAGCTGGTCTGCAGAGAGAGGATGCTGGGGGGAGGGGGGCCACGACAGTGAGTAAACAGAGAAACGCAGTGGCAGATGGACACTCACAACAGGGTTTGTGTCCCTGGTGAGAACTCTTGGTGAGACCCCAGTGCATTTCTGCCTTGAGTGTTTGACTCCTCCCTGAGATAAACTTTCACTAAACCTCTGCCTTGTTGGAAGAAAGGGAGTTCCAAGTAACATAGGGGCTACTTCCTAGGCATCACTGCTCCAGCCCTGTGCCTCAGAAAGGCAACTCTAATAAGGGTAGGGCTTAGACATTGCTCTCTCAACCTTTTAGAGGCCAAAGCTGGAGTAGTGAAGACTGAGAGTGGCGCCATCTTTTACTCTACCGTGTACTCCACATGCCTACTTTTGGGGCTGGAGATCTGAAATGTGTCATTAAATGACACAGGAAGTAACATAAAAAAATGAAAATGGGTAAATAGATATGTCCATTTATTGTCACAAACTGAGAATAAAGCTCAATATTATATAAGCAAATGCAAATTAAATGCAATTTTTTCCCATGGACATCCTAAAGTGAACTCTCAAGATGATTTTGTGAAACCCTTTATCTTCCCCTTGAAAACAGTTGCTCTGAAATGTGGAAGAAATATGGAAAAGTTTAAGAATTAAAGATTACATAAATATATAAGTGTAGTGAATACAGGTATATCATCTCTTTAAACAGTCCTTTTAAGAAACCATAAACAAAACGAAAAGACAACCTACAGACTGGGAGAAAATATTTGCTAACGATGCAACCGACAAGGGCTTAATTTTCAAAATACACAAACAGCTCATACAACTCAGTAACAACAAAAAAAAACCCAATTAAAAAATGGGGGCTTCCCTGGTGGCACAGTGGTTGAGAGTCCGCCTGCTGATGCAGGGGATACGTGTTCGTGCCCCGGTCTGGGAAGATCCCACATGCCGCGGAGCGGCTAGGCCCGTAAGCCATGGATGCTGAGCCTGTGCATCCAGAGCCTGTTGCTCTGCAACAGGAGAGGCCACAACAGTGAGACGCCCACGTACCACAAAAAAAAAAAAGGCAGAAGATCTAGATAGACATTTCTCCAAAGAAGACATACAGATAGCCAATAGGCACATGAAAAGATGCTCAAAATCACTAAGTATTAGAGAAATGCAAATTAAAATTAAAATGAGGTACCACCTTACACCGGTCAGAATGGCCATCATCAAAAAAGTCTACAAATAACAAATGCTGGAAAGGGTGCAGAGAAAAGGGAACCCTCCTACACTGTCGGTGGGAATGTAAATTGGCTCAGCCATTATGGAAAACAGTATGGAGGTTCCTTAAAAAAACTAAAAATAGAGTTGCCATATGATCCAGCAATCCCACTCCTTGGCATATATCCGGAGAAAACGCTAATTTGAAAAGATACATGCACGCAAATGTTCACAGCAGCACTATTTACAATAGCCAAGACATGGAAGCAACCTAAATGTCCACTGACAGATGAATGGATAAAGATGATGTGGTATATACACACAATGGAATACTACTCAGCCATAAAAAAGAATGAAATAATGCCATTTGCAGCAACTTGGGTGGACCCAGAGATTCTAAGTGAAGTAAGTCAGAAAGAGAAAGACAAATACCATGAGATCACTTACATGTGGAATCTAAAATATGACACAAATTAACTTATTTACAAAACAGAAACAGACTCACAGACATAGAAAACAAACTTACGGTTACCAAAGGGGAAAGGTGTGGGGGGGGTACATTAGGAGTTTGGGATTAACAGACACACACTACTACATATAAAACAGATAATCAACAAGGACCTGCTGTATAGCACAGGGAACTCTACTCAACATTCTGTAATAACCTACATGGGAAAAGAACCTGAAAAAAGATGGATATATGTATATGTATAACTGAATCACTTTGCTGTACACCAGAAACTAACACAACATTGTAAATCAACTATACCTCAAAAACAAATTTTTTCTAAAAAAAGTCTTTTTCAGAGTTATATGGCATCCAACAACAACCACTGAAAAACTAGAACTCCACAACTTCTCTTTCTTCAGTAGTTCCTGAGAAGCTACACATATGAGTGGAGGAAGAGTGAAAGAGGGAATTGGGGCAAAAACAAGGTGTTTACACTTAGAATCTCTCCATTCAAATGTCTGACTTGAGGTAAAGCAGAACATTTTAGAGTTAGAACATCGGAGTTCTCATTCAGAGAGAAAAGTCTTTTGGTTCAAAAGAAGAATCAGATAGCTGCCATGGCTCCAGAATAAATGTCTCAAAAATCAAGCTACTTTAGGAGGAGACACCTGAGGATCTGAGAGACAACCCTGCTCCTTAAGCATCAAAAATAATAAATAAGTAAATAAGGCAGGGAAGGGGTCCAAGAACAGCTAGTTTTGCAATTGCTAAATGTTAGATGACATAATTTATCATCCAAACCAGGACAATTCAGGGAATAAAGGGTGACACAATGAATAATTATGTGAGGACAACAGGCATAAACCTGGACTTTTCCTGGCAAGCCAAGACATTTGGTTACCCCTACTAAACTATGGCCATCTTGCCTCCCCTATGACCAGACAACTTTTCTATTTCATTTACTCTGATTTAGCAAAGGCAAAGCACCCTCCACCTACAGCAAGGCCTAGCAGGGTCACCTGCATATCAATATTTGTCAGTGATGATGAAAATAAGTCTTTCTTAGCAATATCTGGTATTTCAAATCAGCAAACATCTACAATTCACCAGGAAGAATATGCCCATGTCATGGAATAACTTAACTCTTGAATCTCCCACCAACTACTATGCTCCAGGCCAGGTAGTCAACAATTTGCCAGTTCCCCTATGTCTTAAATATTATCCTGACTCATCCTATCCTGCTCTCATTGCTGAAGGGATCAGAACAAGCTGATCCAATTGATCTAATTTGCCCCAAAGGTTAATTGTACTCTGTATTTACAACATTTACATAGCATTTACATTGTATTAGGTATTATAAGTAATCTAGAGATGATTTAAAATATACTGGCGGATGTACAAAGGTTATAGACAAATGCTATGCCATTTTATACATAAGGGCATATTCTGGTATCCATGGGGGTCCTTGGAACCAACTCCGCTCAACCCCTGCCTGTGGATACAGAGGGCCAGGCTGTACATAAAATTGCCTCATCTCACGTCTCAACCCACCCCTAGTAGCATAAACATTATCAGTTTTTAAAATCTCTATTTAATAGCCTCTGCCCCATTGTTTATTTGAATTTCTTTTATTTAGCCACTATCTGAATTGACTACTCATTTATCCAGTGCTTTTAGTCTTACAACCTGTTTGAAAAAGAACATCTTTTAAGAGCTGAGAACATAAGATCTTATCACACCCAAGTTGGAATCCAAGACCCGCCATTTAGTACAAGTGTGCACAAAAGCTCTTGGGCAAAACATTTACTTTCTGAGTCTCGATTATTTACATAATGATAGGATGACTATTAAATTTTTAACATGAATAAAATGCCCAGGGTAGTACTGAAAACACAGGGAGAGCTTACTAATAAATGGCAGTTATCAGTCTGTATGAGCTTTTACTATTACTGAAGTAAATATTAACCTTTTGTCTATCATTATGCAAAGTTTTTTCACATATTTACCTTAGTGTCTTTTCCCTTTCAATCACTTGACAGCAATGGAAATAAGCCTGCTTCTCATCCAAAGGTCTGATAAATATTCAGATAAATGTTCTCTCTAATTTATGTTTTTATTTGTTTTCTCATTCTCCCAACAGATTTATTTTCATAAAGGGGCAGCTTAATTATCAAACTCGATTTTCCCAAAGAACAAATAACCAATTATCTAAAAATCTTTTGCTAAACACTCCTTCCTCCTTCCCCACTGATGTATGATTTCACTTATGTATTAGGTGCATATATACCTCTCAATGAACTCCCTAAGTTGACTTTTTAAAAATCTGACTGTATTCTCTGGCCAAGAATACACTAATTTAACTTGGGAAATTTTCTTGCTTCATAACATTCAGTACTCAAATTCAAGAACATGGTAACTCTCCATTCTTAAGTCGTTTTTTCCCTCAGTTAAGTTTATACTAGTTTTCTTCAGAGATCCTAAACATTTCATATCAATCCCCCCAACTTAGGAATTTTATTTTTTGTTGCTATGATGAGATTTTTCTCCCAGTATTTTTATAACTGGGTATTGCTAGCAAGAAAAATGCTACCAACATTTAAATATCTTTTTGTGGTATACACCTATCTTATTGAACTCTCACTTTTAGTTTTTCAGTTGATTCTGTTGGTTTTCCTAGGTTTAAGATTGCAACATCTGCAAATATTGCTATTTTCCACCATTTTTTTCAAGCAGTTATACCTTTTATTTGATGCATTCTTGCATTGGCCAGGATAATATCAAACATCAAAGGTGTATGGCACGCTTGTTTCATTTTCTGATTTCAAGGGGAATTCCACCAATGTTTTCCGTTTAGTAGGTTGTTTGCTGTGGGTTTAAAACAGATATTCTTTTAAAGAGTTCATAATCAGGAAGAACTGTTGAATTAGCATTGTTATCTTGGCACATACTGGTATGATACCGCATGTTCAATGTATGCTGATACCAGACCTCAAGGGTTCAAAAACTAGGCTCTGTGACTTACTGGCAATTTATCCTTGGACATATAATTTAACTTCTTGGCCTAAATTTCTTCATGCATAAAATGAGGGTAATAATAACAACCTCTTTCTTAGGGCTGTTTTGAGGACTGTTAACTGAGATAATATATTAGAGCAATGCCTGGCACACAGTAAATACCAAGCGTTATTTGTCTTCTTTAATTAAGAGAATTTCCTATTTAATTAAATTTGCTGGTGTTTTACTGAGAATTTTCATGGCTATTTCCACAAGTGAAATCGAAACATAGTTTTCTTCTTTTGTAATGTCTCAGCAGGTTGTCTCTCTTATATTTTATTGTGTTTTTAAGAGTTCATGCTGGTTTTTAAACATGAATTTTATACCTCCTGGTATTTTTGTAGAATCTAGAATAGATGAGATAGTTTATTGATAAGTTTTTCAAGATTTTTAAAAGAACTTATCCTGTCTATATTATAGAGGTCTGAAGATTCCCTCCTTTTTTTGGTTGGGAGGCCACGGCCTTTAATATACATGTAATATATTCCATGATTAACAATCTATTGAAGTGCAGCAGCTCTTAAGACAATTCCTAAAAGCAACCAGTTCCACCTTTATCGTTAGCTCTTTCAAAGTTGCACATGACATACAAATTTAGAGCCACTGTCTTTCTCTCTGGTCACTTCCTTCCGGATGCACTGCTATGCCTTGTTCCTCTTCCCTATTCCTTCCTCTTCTTAACAACAACAAAAGCATCTGCAAAAGATAGCTGTGCCCTTTCCAAACACCTGTGATAGCCTAGGCTAAGGACACTCATGCCTCACTACATTTAATTTTAAAAGTGGAGGAGCTTTCATAAGATAAAAGAGAAAAAAGCTAACCCCCCCCCCAAAAGGTTTTAGCTTTTGTGAGGATGGAGTGCACTCCCCTACTGTCCAGTCCTCCTCCATCAACTTACTTCCAGTCACTCGCTAGGTAGTCTTCAGGAACAAGAGCAAGACTAGCTCTTGGGTAAACAAATGGGTTATGACCAATCTTAAAGAACAGGGGTGAATGATTCTAACAATATAAAACTAGGAAGTATTTACTTTGCTGTGTGCACATACAGGAAGATGGTACCAGTTCTAGTTCCTCCTTGCCTACTTGAGAAGGCAAGGCACAGGGATGCGGGCCACTGTATCTGCAACTGATTTGCCAGATGCAGCCTAGGAAAAGCGTATTATTATAAAGCTATATTCTAATACAATAAACATAAGTAAAGTGATCTTGTAAAGACATCAAAATGACTTCTAAGTCCTAAAAAATATTCCAACTTAAATTATACGATTTAACATTTTTCAGACAATCTCAAATATGAATGAAACTATGAATCCTTACAGATCCATATCTTGGCTACATCCTAATCCAACACACTTAATAGAATCCTATTAGGAAAAGAAATAGTTAATAAATGGACAGTAGCTTCTAGAAGTCAACACTCTGCTAAGGACTCACCCCTTTCTGGAATCTGTCCAGCAATCATCAAGTTCACTGTCTATGATTTGTGGATTCCACCTTTTCCTCTTTTGGAAGAACAGTACATTAGCTTCTCTCCTCTGCCTGCACAGCTCTCTCTCTTCACAGCTCCTCAAAGACCCCTGACAGCTACTCAGTAATGTGCAAGTTGTCTCAGTGTCCTAGGATATCACACATCCTGACCAAAAAAACTTGATCTCATCTGTTTCTGTAACAGAAATTTCCTATGTTCCAGGATGATTCTACATTTCAATACCTTGTGGTGAAGGCAACAGAGGTATGGTGGGATACAAGTGCACCCTCCGGGACCAGGGTTTCAAATTTAGGGCCCCCTTCTAGGTGTATGATTTCAGACCAATTACTTAGTTTCTTTTTCTCTGTTTACTCAACTGAAAATATGGTAATGAAAATAGGATTATTAAAGGAGTAAATGAGGTAAATATATATAGCGGTCTTAAACTTTATACCAGCAGGTAACATATATATGCCATGTTAGTAATTATTTATTCTTTTTACCTCATTCCTCTTACTTACACAAGTACAGAATCTTTATGCTTCTTTAATACTGACTTGGTCTGCCTCAGTGATGCTGATTAGAACCTCTCATTTCAGAAACTTCAGGTCATACTGAGGACAAATGGGCAATAAAAGAAACAACAGGAGAAAATTTAATTAGGGATGGACAATGTAAATGCCTCAACAGGTGACAAAAATGACTGAAGCAGCCAGCTAAGTTCAGGACAATGGAGAACAGTCTACAAACTGGATTTGGCCCCCACCATTGTTAATATCCTCTAAATGTTCCTTTTCTTAGGTCAGGACACAAAAATGAAACCCTCAATAGCATTATAAAATACTGAGGATAGGGGAATTTAAAAAATGCAGAAATGGAGATAAAACAGGAAAGAACAACTTTTACCTTGTTCTTCTTTTAGTGAACTACAACTATAAGAATACTAAATTAACCACTGATATAGGTATGTACTTATTTGTATTTAATTACATGCTATAAAGATTATTCTAAATTAAGATACTGTTAAAAATAGTTTAAAAAATACAATAATATGGCATGAAGCAACTATGAGTCCATTCACAATTAGGAGGCAAATCAACTTTAAGTGGGTCCTTACGGCTATTTTAAAGCTTACTATTCCAAAGGGCTGATATCAGAGCAAATGATATATCCAGCTACAGATCAAAAAGAGTTCAGGTTCACCTGAAGGCCACTTTAACACTTTCAACGTCCTAAAATATTTTTGAAAGTGTGTACAGTGCAGAAGGAGTTTTATAACTTCAGTTATCATAAAAGCTAAAAGGTATTGGGCACTTAAAGCATATCAGACACATTATGCAAAGCACTTCTTACTGAATCCTCCAATCCTCAAGACTACTTCATCCGTAGGTTCTACTCTTGCTATTTTACAGATGAGAAAGCTGAGGCACAATGGACACAGAACACCCCCCCCCAAGAAAACACAACCAGAATCTAAATCCAGGAATTCTAAAGCGAGAGCCCTTCCTCTTCTAGGCTGAGCTTTAGTTTTCTCACTCACAAAACAGTCTTGACAGTATCTTCTCACTCTAAATCTTAAGAGTTTATAAATTCATGTAACCTCACAGTGTTTCTCGAATTGAATGGTGAATTATTTCAGTAACTAATAACATACATTTAAAAATAGAACAAAATAAAAAGTATCAGAACACATGCACTGTACATAGGCAGGCCTAAGTATTGTTTCATGAAACTTCTTTTTCAGTTTTGACAGTGTGTTTATATGTGTGCTGGGTCACTGATTAAAAATGGAATTTCTCACTGTGGGCTGAAGTTTAAAAAAAGGCGGGGGGCGGAGCTTGAAAAGCCACTCACCTAAAGCGTTCATTCTTTTACTTAACAAAACAAAATATTCCAACCTTAATTGAATTCCAACTTGCTGTAAGTAATCATTCCAATTAAAAAGTAAATGCTTTGAATTCCATACTAATAAGTATGGAAATAAGAGGTTCTCCCAAATTATGTTCCAACAGAACCCTCCTTCAAGGTGTTTGTGGGTACTTCCTGGGGAAAGGAGGTGTTCTTGTTACCAAATAAACTCTAAAATTGGGAAATACTGTACATTACATTTCCCTCCTGGACAGTCAAAATCCACATCATTAAAAACTCTGAAAAGCTCTGCAGAAAAACAATAACACGACCATCATCAAAAAATAAAAACTGATTAACTGTTTTTAATCCAATGCTTTCTAAACTTAAAATTTCTCTGGAACCTCTCCTACCAACTACTAATCTCTCATAAAACCATATTGTAAACAGACAGCCAAAAGATCTGCAAGGATCATTTTAATGACCTGAGTTTCTGTCTCCCTGCTGGAGAATCCAGAAAAAGTAAACTGGCTGATAACATGCCATCAAAGAGGGGAAGAGTTGTTTACCTGGACTAGGAAACCTCTGAGACTGACATACAGAACAGGACGCAGCATAATGGGCAATAAAGACTGCCTGTGGAACAAATTAATTCAGAATAGATGTTTGAGGAGTCATAAATGCTCAGGGGAGGTGAATATCACTCTCATCTCTTATCAGTTACAGAACCCTGGGCTAGAAACCATCCTATGATCTAAGCCAGCCTACCACCCTTTCACAGGTAGAGGATTAGTACCAACTATAACCAAAGAATACTATCTTGAGCATGTTCTTCACATCTTCAAATCTGTTTCTACATTTTTTGGTCTTTTCTTTTCCATTCACATTGCCTTTAGTTAATATTTTTCCTTTCTGCAAAACAAACAGCTCATAACACTTCACAACATATAGTATTGATACTTAAAAGTTGACAGTGAAATTAGATGTGAGGCTTGAGGATTTGTTAATCATTAACTTACTAAGCTTGTACTTCACAACCACATAACACTAGTTCGTAACCATTTATTCATAAGTACAAAAGAAGAAAATTTGAAAAATAAATACATTTTGATGTAACATTACCTGAAGCAGAAAACTACTGCACTGTGAAATAACACGAGGCACCTGACCAACCAGAAGAAAAAATGTAAAAGCATGGTTACGTGCCACAGAGCTCACGTAAAGAAACTGACTTCAAGACCACAGGCAAAAGGAGAGGTGTCCAGTAGAGGGGGGAAAAGCCTACAGAAAGCTTACACACAGGATCACTGAAAATAAGAGCAAAAGAGACTGAAAGGGCTTTTCGGTCTGGTCCCCTTAGTATAATAATGGGACGACTGAAGCCTAGAGAGGTGGAAAGACTTGCCCAGAGTGACATGATTAGTGAACGAGTCAGGACCCAGCCCAGATCTTCCAATTCCCAGGCTTCTGCATTGCCCACTATAACACAAAGCCTCCCATCTTCTCTACAAGACCAACATGAAAAATAAACACTACTTACTGGCCTAATAATCACTAATCATATTATGACTCTATACAACTAGAGCATTTAGAAGAAAACATCTCATTTTGTGTTATAACATGTGGTTGCTGCCTAGAAACCTATTAATACCCTCTTAGGTATACTTACAAACCTTCATTCTAAAGTACTAAATCAAAAGAAGTCAGCAAGAAACCAAAACCCTATGGACTGAGATAAAACTATGTCATATGAGAGAGTCATACTGTTTCCGGGAGCACACATTTTGAAGTGAGGCAGATCTGGGTTCAAATCCTAGCTCAACTGTTCAATGTCTGTGTGACCTTGGACATGCCCTCACCTTGGCTTCCATCTGTAATGATGCTGGGGGATAATACCACTTGATTCTTCACCTATTACAACTTTATATTCATACAACTACCCCCCTTCCAAAAAAAACTTTTCAGCTACATCATGATTATAAACATTAGTGTATTAAACACCTTTAAAAAAAGGATTAAGTGCCATAAAACATTTAACATATGAATACAATCTTTGTAAATTTTTTGTGAAAAAATTCAAAGAAGACATTACTGCATAAAGTATAAAATTAACTTTCTTTCAAGCAAACTGGATAAAGAACAAAGAACCAGACTCTACATCAGTCCTACAACTAATAAGCAGCACAACCCTAAGCAAGTGACTCCACCTCGCAGAAAACTCCACCAGTTACAGCTCAAAGTGCAGGAAGAACCATTCGGACTACAGGGCTCCTAAAGCTCTCTTCTGCTTGAAACAGTGTAGCATCAGCACCATCACAAAACTCAGTATGAATCGGCCCTGTTCTAAGCACTCTAGACATAGTAACTCGTTTAATCCCCCTACAATCTTCTCAGATGGTCTGTATCATTCCTATCCAAGGAATCTAAGCTAGAGAGAAGTGAAGGAATTGCCTGAAGTTACAGAGCCCATAGGAGGGCTGAGGGGTTCAACAATCCAGGAGTCTGGTTGCATCTGTGCTTTTAACCACAGGTAATACTGGCTCTCAGAATCCTATAAATCCCAGAGTGGGCCTTAAACTATAGACATGTAAACAGAAAACTGTTAATGCTATTTCTTCCTTGTGTCCAAATACAGCTGATACATAATCTACTGTGGAGGGAGAGAACAGTGACTAACATGTTAAGGGTACCCTGTAAAAGAAAAAACTACAGTTCATTTCACAAAGTTATAAAGTAGCAACTTAAGATCAAGCTACAAAATGTGTATTTGGTTTCTCAAACATGTTATTAAAATAATCAAAGTGTTGTGATATTTTAACATTATCATACTTCCTTGGTTATAAAAATTTATCTGCTGGATAATGCTCCTAAGGAATAATTATCATATAAAACCAGAATGCCACTAAATATTGGTTAACTAGATTTTCTGCCTCTGTAACCATGCACAGGAAAATATATATATATACATATCAAGAAGCACATACAAACCTACAACTTAAACACTGTATTCTGAATATGGAAATCTCAAATTAGACACAATGTACTAAAGGTTATGCAAATAGGTATGTGCCAGACACTGCCAACATAAACGGCCAGGGCAGGCTTGACCTCCCTCCTTTGGAGCTACTTCACACCTGACTGATTTCTTGCAATTCTCTGCATGCCACTCTTCCTTCCTCTGCCAACTTAACATCACAGTTGCTAAAACCCCACAATTCTGCCATCCCCTCACCCCTTCTATCTCAAGAGAAAAGTTAAAAGCACAGTGGCGCCAGGGAAGCTCAGTGGGGTAGAAAACAAATCACATTGGAGGACAACATACACATGCACACACATGCGTGCGCACACACCCCCGCAAAATGCTGACTGCAATAAGCTGTTAACCTTAACTTCATCACCACAGTCTATCATCTGCCACCTAGTCTTGCAATAACTCTTTTCAGAATCCTTGGAAGGCCTAAGAAACAGAAGCAGAACAAACATTTAGCGTTTACTCCCAGACAAGTCTACTCTATAAATGCTGGTGGTACAAATATTTGCCTCACTGTGCTCTGCCCTCATACTCTGGACTGACAGGGTAGTGATTAGGGTCCAGTTGGATAGTCATTTGAGTGGTGAGACACATAAGTAAGAAGTCCCATAGATCAATACCTTCTTTAATTAAGGATGGCTCCAAACTAGCCTTCTCTCCAATAGAAAACAGATTACAGACCGATGACCAAACTGTTACGCAATGTTTAGGCTACTTGGCTTGATCTGCATTCACACAAACACAAGATCTTTATATCTCAATAATTAAATAAAAAACAAGTCATAAGCAACCTAACACAGAGGTTCTAAGATTTGATCTTCTTTTCCACAATTTCATCACACAACAAAGTTTTACCAACATTTTGCCATTATATACACTAATCCACCTATCAGACTCCTGCTTCTGTTAACACCAGACAACACCCATAAAATCAAATTTCTAAATAAAAGAAGCCATGGAAGACGGAAATTGATGTTTAAAATGGAGACACCACCAGAAGGGTAACCAGAAGACACTACCTGAAATGATGAAATCCTGCTGTATATATTGGATTTTGTATTTGCCTGCTAAGGTGAGGTGGGTGGAGGTAGGGGGGTGGGATTTGGGTTTGTGTCTGTATTTTATGACAGGTGGCACGACTGTGAATGATCAATGAACAACTCCTCTTGGAAAAGAGACGCTTGGTAAAATATGGCAGTAATTACAGAAATCTATAACCTACAAAAGTTGATCAAAAGAAAAATACATTAGTAAATATTCAAAAGTAATAAAGGATGCCTTGTGGTATACACATTTGCAATATACAAATAAAGATTCAAATTAAACCATACTAGGACTTCCCTGGCGGTCCAGTGGTTAAGACTCTGCGCTTCCACTGTAGGGGGCATGGGTTCGTTCGATCCCTGGTCGGGGAACTGAGATCCTGCATTCTCGGGGCGCAGCCAAAAAGATTAAAATAAATAAATAAAAATAAGACCAGATTATAAAACCAAGCCCCATACTTAAACTGGGCTTTCTCAGCTCTTCTTTTACAGTAACTTTATGAAAATTTATAGTCTAACTCAGCATCACTCTTTAAATGCCATTAGAAAGAGAAACAGAGACCTCATTAATGCAGTTTAGATTGTAAAGCAGAGGGAAAAAACTGGTTTAAACAAGAACCTGCTAATGAACTAAAGTGATCTGCCTTGAAAAAAATAAAAGTCCCTTTTGTTACAGCAGCAAATTATTTCACAACAAATTCTATATTTTACTAAAGAAATACCGACAGAAAAATGAAATACACCTAGCCTGAATCTTTGTGATGTTATGATCAAAAAGTAGTTAACCTATATGGATGGCCTTAGTATAAAGACTATTTTTTAGGGGCGGGGGGAGATGGGGTGGAGTGGGAAGGGGAGGTGCATCACAGTGTATGGGAGATATTATACCAGCTATGAAAGTAACCTTTTTATAGTGCCTTTTAAAAAAAAGTACATCCACTCATATAGCAGAAATGTGTGATCTCTTCCATACCTGATGACAACACACATCCCAAGTAATAAAACCTTTCTTCATTCAACAAGCAATAGGATCCAAATCTTACAGAGAAGTTAAAAAATAGTCTTCAAACAAGAAGCCCTTAGAAAAATTTCCGTCCACAGCAACAGTTATTAAGCATGACTACTGCATTTTATCTGAGGTAAATAAGGCTATCTTGTCAGAAAAAATAATACACTTAAGAAGAAAGACTTCCCTTACACTTCAGTAAAACTATTTTTATATGAAGATATTCAATGACAAAAATGAAAAGCCTAAGAAAAGCTATATATACATAGCTTATTTCATTATGTAAAGAACAAAATAAACATAAAAAGACTGAAAAGGACATATGCAAAAATGTTAATAGTAACATAAGTGGTAAGATTACATAAGATAATTTTTAAAAATTTTACAGTACTTCCTGCATTTTACAAGTCTTTTTTTTTAACTGAAAAAAGTTGGCATTCACTTGTCATATAAACAAACAACAGATATGTCCTTACAAAACCAACACAGGTTCTAAGCTGCTTCCATAGACCATACTTCTAGACTTCGAATAAAGGTGTTAATTATTTGCTAGTAATCTGGAAAAAAGGAACAAAATAAAGCCAAAGACTTTCATTTCTGGCTCTCCTATAAATATTTTCATAACTAAAAACTAATAAAGAAATTTTTACCTTTCTAAGAAAAGGTTCTATGTCCAACTTTCTATTAGTGACAATCTGATTTTTTAAAGCATCAGTTTAGACTGCCTTACACAAAAACCATCTCAAAGAACTAAGTTATGTTCAGTTCAGTAGTTCCAAAATGTAGACACCTAATACACAGTGCGAGAAGTTTTGATGCATTTTAGTGAACTGCACCAACAGAAACACCTCATTTTACACACACCTTTCCATTACTTCTTAAGAGCCTTATATCTAAAGAAGTTTTTTGCAAAAGGTCCTTTGCTTAGCCTGGACGTGGATTTATTTGAATATCCGGGAAGCTGTCAAAATCGATCTCAAACTGCATTATATTCAAGGCACAGAATGTCACCTCTTTACTGGGCCTCCTTCTCTCCTTTCTTTCACAAGAGCGCCCTTAATATCCCCTAGCTTACATTTCCGGGCCCATGAGTCACTGAGAAATCAGCTCTAAGTTTCCTTAAAATGCCACTCAAACGGCTCCTCTACAGCATTCAACGATCTGTCCCCCCAGCAACTCTTTGGCCTACCCCCAGTCCCCACTGTGGCCCTACGCAATAAACTGCACTATCTACTATTTCTAGACTATACCTTTTTACCTTTGTCCTCTAGCTTTGCGGCTCCTCCACATACCGTTCTCTTCTGCAACCCTCCTCTCTCCCAAATCCCGTCGGGCCTTCAAGACCCGCTTTGTGCCGCCTCGCCCAAGAAGCCTTCCAGATTTCTGCTAGGCGGAAGTGATCGATCAGTCCGGTCTTCCCTGGGTACCTTTCTAGCATTCTGTAGTTCTTTCACAGGACTTATCATCTCCTTCCCGGTATCGTGGTTATTTGTGTACTCGCCTTATCTCCTGCACCAGAGCGTAAGCTCCTCGGGGGAGGGGACCGCGGGCCCGGGTTCCCCTTTGAATCCCTCTGGCGCGGACCGACCAGGGCGCCTGCACGCACTCAGCGCGCAGGCTGGTTCAACCGAACTCGGGAACGCTCTGACCGCACAATTCCTAACCAGAAATCGGTTAGGCATTTTCCCGAACTGAAGAACGCAGAGATGCTATCCGCCTCCTGATAACAGGAAGTTTACCAGGGACCAGAAGCGAGGTGGCCGGAGCCCTTGTGCAGTGGGAGTGACAGTTACCCGGGCCCGCACTCCCCTGTCCTCCCGGCTCCGGCCGCAGACGCCCCCACGCCGCCAGCCCCGCCACAGAACCGCGGAAAGCTGGCAGGAGAGCACGGGGCCTCCGGAGACCCGGCCGCAGGCCCGTGGGCGCCACGCCGGCGAGGACGAGGGAGTAAGGCTCCGCGAGGAGCCCGGGCCGGGCGGAGAGGGCAGGCCGGGCCGCTCCCGCCGACTCCCGGGCTGGGGCCGCCGCCGCCACCCGAGAAAATGGAGGCAGCCCCGGGGCCGGTGACGGGCCGGGGCAGGGAGGCGGAAGCCGGGCTGGCGTCCGCGCCTCGAAAAGGGTCGGGCCGGGGGTCACTCACGGGGCTGGGCCGGGCGGCTCCCTCTCCGCCTCCGCGTCGTCGCCGTCTCCGTCCTCGGCCGCCGCCGCCTCGGGCTGCTCGCTCGGTCCCCGCGGCGCGGCTTGGGCGCTCGGCCCCTCCGTTGTCTTCCGCCCGCTCCTGCTCCCGGTGACAGGATCCCGCGGCAGCAGCGGCGGCTGCGCGAGCGGACGGCGGCCCAGGGGCTCCCGCGGCGGCCGCCGCACTGCTGCTCTCGCTCGCTTGCTCCGGCTGCGGCTCTGCTGCGGGGCCCCGCACAGCCTTCGCCCGGCTCCCGGAGTCTCAGTCTCTCCCAGGCCGCGCCGCTCCCCGCTCCCGGCCCGAGCCCGGCTTTGACGTGCGTCTGCGCAGCCGCCGAGGGCGCGACGTCGGGCGGTGCCGCAACGCCCCCTTCGGCCGCGGGCGCCCCCGGGCGGCCGGGCGGACTCGGGGCGTAGGAGTCCGCGCCGAGCCGCAGCGGGAGGGGGAGCAGAGAAAAGCGGAAGCAGAGAACGGGAGTTCCTCTCCTTTCCCCTGCGGCTTAGATGTTGGTGCTCAGCCCGGTCTCGTCAGTCTAAGAACTCTAACCGAAGGAATCCTACGTCCACTGTCTGCGACCACTTCCTGAACTCTTAACAAAGCTCTATTTCTGCTAAAGGCCGGGGGCTGACTTGTGCAGACTCATTCCTTCCTACTTTCGAGGGACAGGTAACTCTCATTTTAGCATCCTCTGAGAGAGAGTGTAGAAAGTGATCGAATGACCCATATTAATAGGATTCAACAGCCTGGATTTAAATCTCAACTCCACCATTTAGTCTCTATGGGCTATTTCCTGTCCCTATTCCTACGTTCCTTCACATACACTCACACAGAAGTATAATAGCATAGTACCATAGGCTTATGAGGTTGAACGAGATCATGCATCGCAAAGCTCTGACAACAGACTCTGGTACATAAAAATGCCATACATGTATATTTTCATTTCTTTCTGTTGCTTTGCTTTTAATTTGTAACTGAACAGCTATTTTTGAGTATCTGTTGTGTGCCAAGCACTGTTCTAGGTGGTGGAGCACTGAACGAAACATTACCTGCTCCTGAGACAAACAACAAACAAATAAACCAACATATATATGATATCAGATGGTTTTTAGTACTATGGAGAAAAAGCACACAGGCTAAGGAGGCGAGGGAGTGCAGGGTATTGTTATTTCTAGCGCTCCCGCAGGGGGCAAGCTACTTGAAGAAAGAGCCTGCTGTGAGCTATGAGTATGGAAAAGGAGAAGGAACAGCAAGGACCAAGGCCCTGAGGTGGGGATGCCTTGGAGCCCAGCAAGGCAAGAGCCCTGAGGTGAGAGAGGAGAGATAAGAAGAGAGGGAGGCCATATAGACCAAAGTGAGGACTTCGGTTTTTACTCTGAATGAGAGCGGGAGATATTTGGAGGGTTTTGAGCAGAGAAAGGATGTGGTCTGACATTTCAAAAGAATTACTCTGGTTGTGGTGTGAAGCCCAGCCTGAAGGGCCTGGAGAGTTTCATCCAGACCAGTTGGAAGGCTTTGGAAATAGTCCAGTGACAAGAAGACAGACTCATCCCAGTGGAAGACTAAAGAAGTAGTCGTGTTCTAGACACATTTAAAAGGGAGAGCTGACATGACTTTGCTGAATTCTTTTTTTTTTTTAAGATAGATTTTATTCATTTAAAAATTTTTTTTGTTTATTTATTTTTGGCTGCATTGGGTCTCCATTGCTGCGCACGGGCTTTCTCTAGTTGCGGCGAGCAGGGGCTACTCTTTGTTGTGGTGCGCGGGCTTCTTATTGTGGTGGCTTTTGCTGCAGAGCACAGGCTCTAGGCACGTGGGCTTCAGTAGGCACTACTACTTCAGTGGGCTCAGTAGTAGCGGCACACGGGCTTAGTTGCTCCACAGCATGTGGGATCTTCCCAGACCAGGGTTTGAACCCGTGTCCCCTGCATTGGCAGGCAGATTCCTAACCACTGCGCCACCAGGGAAGCCTGATTTTGCTGATTTCTAAGTTTTTGTGTGTGTGTTTTTTTGTCTTTTGTTTTCTCAAGCAACTGGAAGATACAATTTGGGGAAATGGGGAAGACTTAAACAGAAACAGATATGAAGGGAGGAACTTGGAAATACATTTGGGGGCATATTAAGTTGAGCTGCCTGTGAGACACCCAAGGAGGGAGCTTGATGTAGAAGTCTGGGGTTTGGGGGAGAGGTCTGCGCTGGAGATAGAATTGGGGGAGTCCTCAGAGTAAGTAAAATCTCAATACAGTACTCAGGGAGATCCTTTAGGGAGAGAGGGTTAATAAAAGACAAGGTCAAGGGTGAGCCTGGGCCCCAACATTGAGAGGTCAGGGAGATGACAAGGAACCAGCAAAGGATGCTGAGAGGAGCCAGCATGGCAGGAGGAGACCCAGGAGAGGTTCACATGCTGGAAGATCAGGGATGGAGGATGGATCCATGGCTCTGAATGTGGCTAATAGTTCAAGTAAGATTAGTAGTGGTGATTGGTCACTGGTGTCAGTGCCACAGAGGTAACTAGTGGCCTTGGGAAGAGCTGTTTCAGCAGAAGTGGGTGGGAAAGCCTGACAGGAGTGGTCTCTAGAAAGAATAAGACCTAGAAAGACCTCTGTAGAGAGAATTGGGCTCTAGAATGAGAGACCATGGGTGCAGACAATTTTTTCATGAAGCTTTGTTCTAAAGGAGAGCAGAAAAATGGGGCAGCAGCCAGAAGGGAGAGTGAAGTCAAAACAGATTTTTTGTTTTATTTCATTTTGTTTTGTTTTGAGGATGGGAGCTGTTAGAGCCAGCTTCCGTGTTGACAGGAATGATTCAGTAGTGAGGGAAAATTTGATGATGACTGGGGTGGGGCAGCATTTTCTGGAGAGTTATCCTTGAGTGAGCAAGTAGAGAAGGTTGCAGTGCACAGTGGCGAGTCTGGCCTTGGAGACCAGCAAGGCAAGCGTTCCCTCACAGTAACGGAGGACAGGCAGCCCTGGGGATGAGGTGGCAGAACGTGTGGACGTTTCCTTTGAGGACTTCTCTTTTCTCAGGGAACTAGGAAGCAAGCAAGGTCATCAGCTTAGAGCGTGGACAAGGTGGAGGTGTTGGAAGCTGGAGGGGAGAGGGGAGGGTGTACAGAAGGGCCAGTCAGCGGGATTAGTCTGTTTTTCAGAGGCCACAATTTGCTGGGATGGTGCCAGCACAGGATGGTGGAGACTTGGATTCAGCCGGGGTTATTTTTGTTAGATAATTCCATGGAGAGAAAAAGGGGAAAGGAAGGGGAGAGTATATACAAGGAAGTAATAATAATAATTGCTGACTGTTGCCTCCGAGCTGGATAGGAAGGAATGAGGAAATGGGGGAGGAGGTGGGAGCCAGGGGAGGGCAGAGACTCTGTGGAAGTGGCAGCAGGATCTAAGGAACGATGGGTGAAAGGATGGTGTAATGAGCACCGTAGGCCAAGTGAGCTGGAAAGGAGGAGGTGTGGAAAGGAGGAGGTGCTGGAAAGGAGGAGAGCCAGGTCGCTTACCGTGAGACTATGGAAGAAGCAGTTTCTGGTAAATGCCAAGGCCTGGGACAGCTTCTCAAACTAATGTCCACGTGCATTACCAGGGGATCTTGATGAAATGCAGGTATTGATTCCCTTGGTCGAGGGTGGGGCCTGTGATTCGCCATTTCTAACAAGTTGGCGGTGGGATGGGGCAGGATTATTCTTATTCTGGTTATAGCCTTGATACCAAAACCTCAATAAATGCAACACACACACAGAGAAAACCAGTGACTCTTGCCAGTGAATATATATAATCTTGCCAGTGAATATATATATGAAAAACCTAAATAAAAAGTATGAAATATAAGTAAAATAATAACACATTACAAGTAAAGTTCATTCCAACCAAGGACAATTGATCTCAAACATATTAGAAGCTATTAGAAAAACTATAGCTGTCTAGGCTCAGAGAGAAATCAACTGATGGCAAGCCCTGAGCAAGCTGGTTCCTGAGGCTGTCTCTGCTTCTCTCTAGTTACCAGGGAAGGGAGGCGCCTCGCCCTCTTCAGTGAGCAGACTGCAAGTTTTATCTAATTTTGAAACTTTGTTCAATGAGGAGTTTACTCCCACCGCATTTTTTTTTTTAAGAGGAGTTTTCTTTTTAACCGCAGTCCCCCAAAAGGTGGCCTTTATTGTGCTGACATTCCACAAAAACAAGTAGGGACCCAATTTCCCACAGAATAAAAGAATGCACGGGGGTGGATAATCCCACACGCAAGGTTTGGATTCCTTTGATTTAAGGGTCAGAGCAGGATTCCAGATTAATCTTTTAACTGGGATAAGTCCACTGCAGCTGAGAATTATAGCAGCAAGATGGCAGAAGTTTCTGGAAAAAGGAGTTTGTAACAAATTCTGAAGCCAAAGTGAAAGAAGCAGCATCATCTGAGCACTTGACCATCTGAGCATTTGAATTTGCCCTTGGGGAGATACCTTTTCAGTCCTTCTACTGGACTCCAAGCCCTTTCTATTAATATAATATATATGTATTATATAATATACTCTATACTTTATAGTATATGAGGCATGACCCCTTTCTTGGAAATTCCTTGACCTCTTCACCTTGGAGCCCTCTCTACAGGGGCCCCTCAGTCTCCCATGCTATGTCCACAGACCTCAGAGTCACACAGGAGGGTCATCATTCTCCTGGAGTCCATATAGGTCCTGTGTTAATTCTTCCATCACGTTCATTTCCCTTCCTGTCTTCTGCTGAAGCTGGGCCATCGAAAAAGGCACCTCCCTGCCTTAATCACACCACTCGTGAAAGGACTTTGAAGCCTGACTCACAGCTTCCCTCCCCACCCCACCCTGTGCCTGACTTCTCCAGGGCAACATAAGTGCCACTCATCTGATATATTAGGTCATGGTTCCCTCATACTCTCTGCCCCAGTGACCTTCACTTCCACTCTACTCACCAACCACCTGGTTAGCGCCATCCTGGTCTCTGCAGTCACCAAGATTCTACCTTTGAAGCCTGAACTCTGTAACTCTCCTGTTTAACTGCTCTTTCCACCCATTCACCCTTCCCACACCCTCATACCCACATAACCTGCTCTGAATCTCATTGAAACTTTGTTTATTCAACAAATACATATTGAGAGCACATAATTACTGGGCACAAGCCGTGGGAATGAGACACTGGGCCAATACATGGCCCCTGCATTCAGTGATCCTGTGGTCCAGGAAAGGCACACAAAAAAACAGCAATTACAGAAGAGTGAGACTTGAAGTATAAATAAGATTTAGCCAGTTGAAAATGGGGGTAAATGCTCAAAGAAAATCATGTGAATAGCACCCAATGCAGGAAAGCACAGTGAACATACAGTATATACAGCTTAGAGCTTGTGGAGGCGAATTTTATTTTTTTAATTTGTTATTTCTTTTTTTTCCCCGACTTCTGAAGTATTATTGACATACAACATATGTAAGTTTAAGGTGTACAATATGGTGATTAGAATCATGTATGTATTGCAAAAGGACTACCATAATAAGGTTAGTTCAGATCTTCACCCCCTCACATAATTATGATTTTGTGTGTATGTGTGTGGTGATAACATTTAAGATCTACTCTCTGCTAATTATAGTCACCACGCTGTACATTAGATATGTACATCTCTATGAGCATTACATATGTGATATATGTACATTATACATATTATATTTACATTAGATATAGTATGAACATCTCTCCATTTCCCCCACCTGCAGCCCCTGGCAGCCATCATTCTACTCTCTATTTCTGTGAGTTCATCTTTTTTAGATTCTGCATATATAAATGAGAACATGCAGTATTTGTCTTTCTCCGTCTGACTTATTTCACTTAGTAGAATACCTGAATACCCTCAAGGTCCATCCATGTTGTCGCAAATGGCAGGAACACGGAGGGAAATTGGCACTAGATAAGGTTGAAGGATAAACAAAGTTCTAATATTTGAAGATCCATATCATCCATGTTAAGGAGACTGGATTTCAACATGAAGGCAATGGGGATAGGTTGGGTGGAATGAACATTGAAACTTTAAGCCATGGAGTGACAAGCTCAGATCTGTACTTTAGATTTATAAACATCACTCTGATCCTGCACACACTGTGGGTGGGAAGAAGGCCAGATTAGAGGTAGTGAGGCCAGTGGGAGGCTATTTTCATTCTGGCAAGAGAAATGGAGCCTGAACTAGGGGGCATGGAAAAAAAGTGAAACAGTTAGGAAAAAAAAAATATCTAGAAGGCAGTAATTGGTGATTTGAAGGCTATAGGTGGTAGGGGAGAATATAGAATATAGGATGAAAACCTGGCTTTTGACATAGGCAACTGGTTGGTTAATAGGGCTAATTCATTAGATGGATGCCATCTAGGAGAAGTCAAAAGATAGGAGGAAAACCAGGAGAGCATAATGTCCCACAGACACATTTCCAGAGAAAGAATAGTCAGCAGTCTAGTGCTACAGTAGGATCAAGTGATACAAAGTTGGAAGTTATCGGCTGGATGTGGCAACAGGAGGATTTTGGTGACCTTGGAGAGAGCCGTACCAGTGGAGTGATGGGTGAAGAGGCACTCGTATGGCAGTGGGTTTAAGGTGTGAACAGGAGCTATGGAGAGGGAAAATATGAGTAGAGGTTGCACTTTCAAGACAGGGAAGTGGAGAGGAAGGCCTGGTCAAGAGAGGGTCTGGGAGACAGCGGAGACTTGAGCACGTTTAAGTGCTTGTGGGAAGGAACAGTTAAAGAAGTTGAAGATACAAGAAAGAGAAGGGAATCACAGATGCCTGGAGGTCCCTAAGGAGGGAGGAGATTTCATGGGAGCATAGGAGAAGGACGAGGGCTCCCACTTTGTAATAGCAAAGACAGAAGAGGGTGGAGGTCCGGGAAGATGGTGGCTCAGTAAAATCAGGGGAATGTTTCCGGGAGTTGAGGTATGCAGGATGTGTTTTGTTAAGAAAAAAAAAAGAGTAATTTTGTCCTAAAGTAAACGGACTGGTTGTTCCATAATGAGAAAGAGGAACGTGTAGGTTACAACCTGAATGGATATAGAAAGGTATAGAAGGTTTAGAAAAGGGGATTTTATTTGTCAAAGCTGGCTAAGTTTTGGTGGATTTTTTTTTTATGGATTTATTTATAAGATTTTTTAAAAAGAGTTTTAGTATCAAATATACGGACACAAAACTAGAATTTGTTTTTCTCTTTGTTAAAATGAGAAAATTATTGGTCTGCCCTTCGTGAGAGGTTTGGTAGATTGACTAATGGCCCCCTAAAGATGGCTATGGCCCAATCTCTGGAACCTGTGAATATGTCACCTTACATGGTGAAAGGAACTTTGCAGAGGTGATTAAGTTAAGGACCTTGAGATGGGGAGATTATTCTGGACATCTGGTGGGCCCAGTGTAATCACAAGGGTCCTTATAGGAGGGAGGCAGGAGGGTCAGAATAAGAAAAAGGTGATATGACAACAGACACTGAAAGAGATTGAAAGCTAGTTCACTGCTGGCTTTGAAGATTGGGGAAGGGGCCATGAGCCAGGAATGAAAAGGGCCTGTAGATGCTGGACAAAGCAGGGAAATGGATGCTCTCCTGAAGCTTCCAGAAGGAACCAGCTTTGCTGACATCTTAACTTTAACGCGGTGAGACTGACTTTGGACTTCCGATCTCTAGAACTATAAGATAATAAATCTGTGTTGTTTCAAGCTCCCAAATTTGTTAGAGCAGCAATCAGAAATGAATATGAAGCTGTAAAAGGTTATTCTGTACCTTCTGTGTGGTTTGCCAAGGTAACAAAGGTTCTGTGTTTTGCCAGAATAACTTTTTATGGTTTATGCTGACTTTATTATGTCCCTGATTCTTTAAGAGAACGAAGTTTTCTTACTTAGGAAAGAGCTAAGATTCTTTACAATCACGTTACCTCCTATGCTTATTTTTAAAATCCTTTCTTGTCACTTTAAGTAAGTACCAAGTATTATTTCTCAGGAACTCATGATCCTACCTTATTCAGGTGTTCAAATATCCTGACAACTTTTGATATTTTGTCTTACCCCAAATTGATCCTAAATAATACCTTTTGCACCCAAGACTGTCTTTAAGATTTCCCAAAGGAAAAAGCACAAAGGATTTGTTCTCTCATTGTAAAAAGAGAAAAGGCAGGAAATAATTGGGTTTATTTGATGGTTACTACTGATGAGTTGCATAGGAAGAGTTGTTAAATCAGAAGAGATGCTGCGTAGCATGTCCCAGGGTAATAAATCAGTTTGGTAAATTGTAATTAAATTCGGATTTCAGGAACTATATGCTCTGGGGAAAATTCCTAGAGCGTTGTCAATGCTCTCATTGGCCCTGTTGTTTCTTGGTGCTGCTGTACCTGATCGTACAGTCATCCCTCAGTATCCACAAGGATTTGGTTCTAGGATCTCCCACAGATACCAAAATCTGTGGATACTCAAGTCTTATAGAAAATTGCGAAGTATTTGCATATAACCTACTCACATCCTCCTGTATTCCTTAGATTACTTATAATACCTAACACAATGTAAATGTTATGCAAATACAATGTAAATGCTATTTAAATAGTTGCCCGTGTGCTGCAAGTTCAAGGTTTGCTTTTTTGGAACTTTCTGGAATTTTTTTTTTCCAGAATATTTTCTGTTCTCGGTTGCTGGAATCCACAGATGTAGAACCCATGGACACAGGACCAACTGTAGACAACCACAGGAGGTGTTGTCAGTCATAATTTAGCTATTTCTTAAAAAGGTAACTCAGCCATAGCTTCTTTAATTTGAATTTAACTACTACAGTGGCAGTTTTCAACTGGAAACTAATATCCTTTACTATGGACTTATATTAATATGCAGAGGTTTAGGACCAATTCCAGATTTACAGAGTCTCTTTACTTGGTATTCTTTATATATTCTTAGTGTATATTATGTCAGGATTACTATATGTTATATCTGAAGATATTTTTCCTCTGAAGATTATGTTCCTCCATTTTTATAAATTGGATATAATATCTACTCTTCTTTGAAAATAGAGTTACTCGTTATGTTAACAGATATTTTGCCTAAAACATTTTCTGGATTGACTTTTTTATTTTGGTTTCTATGCTGTAGAAACAACCAAATTTCCTTGTCAGTTGTATTATTCTTGTTATGAACTCCCAGCCGATCTTTCACTTTTGAAAATGTCAGTAACAGGTTAACCACAGCCATCTTATTTTGTCATCTAAAGATAGTTTTTTGGGTTTCTCTGATGCTTCCCTGAAAGCACTTACAATCAGCTATAGACTAGAGTGCTTGTCTTTGACAAAGAAGGGCTGTCTCAGAGTCCTGTGGAAAAGGACTGTGGTAGGCACTTTGGGGTACAGGCTTCTGATGGTCTTTTTTAGACAACTGTGAGACCATACCAGTGGGCTGAGTCAGGATTTCTAGAATTCTAGCTGAGACACAGATGAATTCATGAGAATACAAAACCAAAATCCAGGGGAACAAGAATTCGTTACCTAGGACTGAATGAATGAATGAGGGGTGATGGTGGGTTTTGTTTGGAATATTGTTGATGTTGTTTTAATGTTCTGTTTTCTAGGTATATAAGGAACTCCATTCTCTTTTCTCTAAAGCTATCTATAACTCATAATAATTCTATGCTTTGCTAACCAGAAACAAACCATGTGTAAATATCTTATGCTCCCTCCTTGATGGTTCCAAAATTCAGAAAGTCTTGTGAGTATTCTTAATTTCATGGCAATATAATTATTTGCACAGGTTCAATAAGAATCTGTCTTCCTTGTTAACAGGACAAAATTGGAAGCACTGGTTATGAACCCAAGGCTTTGCCTGGAATATCATATTTGAGAATGATGTTCATTTGATCAGAAATGACCTGACACTTTTAAAGAACTAAGGTTGACTTTATGGAGCCAATGGTTACAAAGCCTTCTTGAGAAAACTGACCTGGTACTTGTTCACCGAGTTCCCAGCCTTACAGGTGAGTAAGGAAGGTCACTTCCTGGCAGGCCCATGAGCCTTAGGATAATTGGGCAACCTTGAGAAGAGAGGAATTTGCTCAAATTTATGAGTACTGCAGGTGAATTTGATGGCAAATCCTTGGCTTGGCTTCCTAGCCTGAAGAGGCTTTCAACAGTCCAATCTGAGGTACCTTATTAGAACTTCCAGCAAACGAACTTAAGCAGGCCTATGTGGAAGATCGCCATTCTGGAGGTACCTATGTAAATAGGCCAAATCTACTGAAACCAGCCTTATTTTGTGATCAAGAAAAATCTTTCTTTGAGGTTATCTTTGTCAAAAGAGGGGTATCAAAAAAGGGAAAATTTGTGTTTCAATTATAGCACACCCTTCCAGGTTATCAGACTCTCACCCTGTTCGTTGCCTTTGAGGTTTTTTTTCTTTTTAGCGATTCTTTGTACATTGTAGGTAGCTGATGGCTGTGCAAACTCTGTCTTGTCTGATGAGATTTCACTGACCTCCTTCCCCCACCCCTCATGGAAAAACCAGTTTTGGTACCTTCCTTTAAGTTGGACTGGATCTGTTGCCTTGTCGAAATTGTCGATCCTTACCACATTTTCAATTCTTTTAGTTTTCTTCAATATCTGACTACAATCTTCCAAACTAACTTTTCAAATTTTTCTCCCTCCTGCCTGACTCAGCATTACCAAGAACTAAAACTTGGCTACCTGGATCCCTATCAGCACTTCAGGTTGCCTTGCAGCTGGCCTTTCCCCCCAAAATCTGAAGAAGCTCTGCAAGCTGTAGCCTAGTGACTTGGCAGCAACCTTTAAGGACCCAGCTCCACAGCAGACCATGCACAGGCTGGAATTCTCCCTGGAAAAACTGCTGCTGGACCACTAAGGAAGTCCAACAAAATACTTGGATCACACGTGCCCGTGAATGAAAGGTAGCCAAGACTATGCACAACATCACCAAGAGTATGGCCATCTTAGCTTTGAGAAACTCAAGGAGTGGTGCTGCAAGATTTTCTTCCTCTAGAATCCCCTGGACTGGTGAATTCTCAAGGTTCAACTCCTGGCTCTTTACCTTAATACAATTCTTATACTATTATGTCTCTATTTTAGGCATCCCTCTTTTAAGATATCTGATCTCCAGGACCATAAAACAACTGACCTCTGCCCCACCTCTCAACAGATGCGCCACCAGTTTTAGAAGAACAACACCAGCAAGAATGCTGGAGAGACTGTTTCTTAGGCCCTGCTTCATGCCACTCGGGAGATTTATGCTTGCCTCTGAGTTGTTCAGTGACAAAAGATAGTCATCTGGAACGGGGAGGCGGGACTGACATTACTGAGCATTATCTGAGCTCTGTGCAACTTCAGCAGTGATGGTTAAGAAATCCCCCCTACCCCTTTGTGCCTTGGAAATGACAAACCAGCTAACCACAAAGGACCACACTGCCCTCAGAGTTTCCAAGGGAAGTCTCAACTCCATCCTTTCTCATGACTCCTGTAAGATTCCAAGATGACTCCCTTGTTTACCTGCCTCTATAAAACCCCTGGTCCCCTTCCTTTTCTTTGAGATGTTCCTCATCAGTGGATGTTCTCCTTATTGCAATCACCTGAATAAATCATCTTCTTAATTATCAGGTGAGTTTTTTCTGTCACAGCTCCAGTGAGGACCTCCCTTTGATGGCAGCCGGCACGTTGCCCCCGACTGCCCGGCTGGAATAACAACCAACTGTGCCCTGATACTCTGTTCAGCCCTCCTGAGGACAACCACCCTTTCGACAGCTCAGGACATGAGTAAACAGAGAAGGACAGCATGGCCCTAGTTGCCTCAGGTAGTGTTGGAGTTACGGAAGGAAGCTCTCACATCCTATGTTGAATGGGACAGCAAGGAATCAGTCTGAGATACTTCTGAGATGAGCTGGGGGTAAACACACCCAGGGATGTCTTTAACATCAGCTGGACAGGTGCCGGGCAGGGCGCAGGCTGAGGCAGAGCTGGACCGCAGCAGGTACTGCTCACGGGGCAGCTGTCGGACTGACCATTATGAAGCGAAGGGTGAATCTGAAAGTCAGAAATGCCAGAGGCAGCCCTAAAAGCTGGGAGGAGGGGAGATCCCAAAGAGGGAAAGTCCAGGGGAAAGACTGGCCAGGAAGTAAATGGTGTACAGGCCTTTAGCCAACCCTGACCCCGTCTGATTCCTCTTCCTGGAGGGGAGCGAGGGCAGGCAGGGAAGGCTCCACTGGGCAGAATATGTACCCTCAGGGGTCTCTGATGGCAGCATGTGACAGGATTCACCACCTCTGCAACTTCACAGGAAGTTGAATCAGAAAGAGGCCTTCCAGATTTCAGCAAGGGCATGATGCTGAGAAGGGCGAGGAGACCAGATGATGTCTCCATTCTGGAATTGTCTCTCTTGTAACCTGAGAGATCTAGACATCCGTGGTGGGGTTTTTTTGTTGTTTTTTTTTTAATGTATCAGATATGATTCCCCTTGGTGAAGCAAGCATGTCTGGGGCGAGGTCCTAGGGGACAATGATAGCCAGGAAGCTCGTGAGAATCCTCAGGGCCCTTGGGTATTCTCTGTGCTGTCCCCAGGCCTAGCACAGTGCCTGGGACTGAGGAGCCATTTTAAGACGCTTAAGAATCTGTACTTACTGTACAAAATTGTGTCCTGGGTCATAAAAAATTGACAAAGTTAGAAAGCTCATTAGAGGCAGGATGAGGGAATGGGTCATGCTGACTATATGACACGCAGCCAGGAGTCATATTAAATATGTTTATTCACCAGAACTACACTATTTCTACAAGTATATACTAAGCAGAATGGATTCTGGCTAAAAATCATCTCTGTGTATAGCAATGGTAGGACCTCTCTGGGCTCTGGCTCACTTATTATTTGAATAAAACGAGGGGACAGAGAGGTGGATTGACACTCATTGGGCTTTGAACTGTGCTTCCAGAACTGGGGTGCAAACTCAGGCCACTAGGTAGTCAGTGGATTAGAATCTAACCTTGACCAATAGGGCTGTGATGGCTGGAAATGGGCTCTGGTCCAGGAGATCATGTGCATTGTCTTGGTGACATCATCCATAACACCAGCAATTCGAGAGGCCACAACCATTACAGAGTCCAGTTTTTCAGGGGCCTCTGGCATCCAAGGTGAATAGGGAGCCTTTAGAGTCTTCTTGGCCCTTGCCTGGACCTGAGTATATTCTGCCAGAAACCTCACATCTGGATGTGTCTGGGTTTCTGTCCTGGCAGAAGTACAGGCCTGTGTGCTGGCCCTTCCCCAGGGAACATGCTGAAGGGGTCATAATGGCAGAGCAAGCCTCCCCCGTCCTCTGTCCTCCGGAAGTCCCTACCCAATGGTACAGGACCTTGTCCAGGGGCTACTGAATGCAACACTGGCCTGTTGCTGGCATCTGGTCATGCTGGAGGTTCTAGGAGTACTAAGCTATAATTTATTTAGAATGGAGGACCTTCCTTGAGTTAGGCTGGCCTCTGCCAGCTCCTGTTATCTGGGCTCATATGATAAAGGTTTAGCTGAGAGGTTGCCTAGGCTAGCTGTTTGAAAACCCCATCTTTGAAAGCTAAGTGCCCACTCTAAGTGGCCAGGGCTGAGTTTTCCTGTCTCTGAGAGCTGTTTCCAGACGCTGTCGTTAGCCTTTGAGGCCCAGTATGTCAGATTCTGTTAAGTTCATCTCTCCAAGCCTTAAAACCTCTTTTAATGTTATCTGTGTCCTGGGAGTTGGTTTCTCACAGAACTAGGTTCTTTGAAAAATTGGCAACAGAGCAAAAGTTTTCTAGCAACATGGTGGCCCCATATATATGTTTGGGAGGCTTCCAAGCCAGGCGGACATGGGTGGGCTGAGTTAGAATAGGCTTGGATGAGGGCAGATAAGATCGTGATTTGGGGAGGAGTTTTTGCTAATTTGGGGGTCCAAAGAATATTCCTTTTATTCTGAGGAAGTCTGTTGACAGGATGGTAATGAAAAAGTGAGTTTTTTTGTTTTTTCTTTTTGTGGTACGCAGGCCTTTCACTGTTGTGGCCTCTCCTGTTGCGGAGCACAGGCTCCAGACGCGCAGGCTCAGCGGCCATAGCTCACAGGCCCAGCCACTCCACGGCATGTGGGATCTTCCCGGACCGGGGCACGAACCCGTGTCCCCTGCATCAGCAGGTGGACTCTCAACCACTGCGCCACCAGGGAAGCCCAAAAGTGAGTTTTTGAATACCTATGGCAACCAGAGAATTATTATTCCTGATGTATAAGAGTTTTGCCCCTTGAGTGCAGAAACCCGGTCAAGTCAACCTTAAGTATTTTGCATATACATTTTGGGGGAGGGGACACTGGCCCACACGTAGTGTAAAGACAGGGTCCAGGAAATAACTGTGGGTCAGAACATCAGTCAAGTAGGGCTTTGCCCCTGACCAGGAGGCCTTGGAGGACTACACCTGTGAGTCCTCAGAACCCACCTGGTGTGGTTCAGGCCTCAGAGTATCACCGAAGACCTGGACTGATCCCCGCACGTCCAGAAGGCCTTCTCTGCTGGCCCACAGGCCCACATCTGAACTGTTTGTCCTCAGAATGTCCAGCTTAATGGATGGACTGGTTCCTCCAAATTGACTTCATGAATTGAAAATGATTGGAAGTGAGTCTCTTACTGTGACCACCTTGATAGGGCCACCATACAGGGTCTGGGCCTGGTGAGAAAAAATAGAGGCAGGGGTTTGAGGGCTAAAAGTACTTACATGGGATTTGTATGAATATGCAACCTAGTTATATCCTAGTTTCCCTTCCAGACTGATGTCTCCTGTCTTGGTGGACGCAGCCCCATTCAGGGCTGTCCTGTTTTAGCTGGAGCTCCCAGTTTTTCTTCTTTACAATGACATCAGTCCTTGCTGGGTGTGGTCAAGGATTTGCTAACTCCCCATTGTAAGTTTCCTCTAGGTTGTCCTGGATGGAAGACCTGAGCTTCAAAAGATGAATATACTCTTCAAACTCTGCGTCTTGTATAATCTGGTTGAAGGACACCTACCTAGGAGAGTGCTGGTTGCAGGAACTGGACGAGGCTCTATGTTCAAGTATCCAAGTGAGACTGAGACCAATGGTTTCCAGTTGGGTGGCACCAGGAGCAGTGGGGCGTCCAATACGGGTTACAGACAGCATCTGAGGAGCTTGTAGGTGTGCTCTCGGTGGCAGAGGGGAAGCCCAGTACAGGGACTCATCTGTGCTATCTGTCTATAGTGGTGTGAACCAGAGTTTAGAAGGCTCTTTGACACCCTGTAATTTGTCATGAAAAAGATCATAGTTACCTATGAAAGGTAGCCAGATCCTTCCTGTCCTTGATTTTAGGGTGAAGAGTTGGATCTTGATTTCTGTAAATGACATCTTTCTTGGGGGCTGGGAGGGGATAGTTGGGAAAGAGCATCTATTAAGTTGAGGAAAGTGCATGATTCCCTTGGGTGGTTTGTCCATTTGGCTGGTGGGAGTGTGTGTGTGTGTGTGTGTGTGTGTGTGTGTGTGTGTGTGTGTGTGGTGCATACAGGTGAGTGAGTGTATGTGAGAGTGAACATGAATGTGTATAAATGTGAGGGAGGTATAGCAGGAGGTGGCCTGTAACACTTACACAGGAAGCTGACTGACCCACCCCAGGTAGTGCATGCTGGGCTGATCAGAAAGGCAAGAAAATGTTCAGTTCTATTAACCTGTTGTCTTTTACCCATTTCTTTCCCTACCTCTCCAAAATGGGTTGAGTTTGGCAGGTAGGACAAGCCTCAATACAGACATACCCGACCTCATACTGAAGGGTGACCAATGACCTCTGCCAGAAGAAGGATCCAGGGGTCAAAGCCTTCCAGGGACTAGAATGGAGGCACCAAGCCCTCACTCAAGCATCAGCCTGGGCTGGAATCTGGCCTTCCCAAGATTCTGTGATGGTGGAAGAGAGCTCAGGGAAGTTGCTGGCTACTGTGGTTTAGTCCCACTGATTCCAGAAAGGATTGTTCAGACCTAGAATGAAGAAGATTCTCTCCAGTCCAGGCATGGGCTGAGTGACAACGCGCCATGGCACATGCCCAGATTGGTGCAGCTAGATGCAGCTGATGGACTTGGCACCCGGCCTCCACTTGCCATCAGGGCCTCCAAGAAGGAACTGCAATATCTCCAGCTATTTTAGGATCGATACAGAAGATGTTATTTGCATTGCCACAGCGTCTGAGGAACGGTACATAAGGTACGTAAAGTGTCCTGGAGATGGCCCAGAGCAAATTCATCAAACTGAAACTTGATTTCTTCCAGGCTGAGGATCTGTGTGTATAGTCTCGGTGTGGCTTCTGCAAACCCCAGTGCATCCAACCATACCAATTCCATATTCACAGCACACTCTACTAGCCACTCCCAGGATCATGCAAATAAATTTCCAGTAATTTGTGGAACCAGCCCAGGGATAGGGACAGACTATGCCGTAGACAAGTTTCATATGAAAAGAGATAAAAATTATTTTCAAAAAAAATAAAGTATCAACACTGTAACATCTTCATTAAAAGTGCTTGTAGGGCTTCCCTGGTGGTGCAGTGGTTGGGAGTCCGCCTGCCGGTGCAGGGGACGCGGGTTTGTTCCCCGGTCCGGGGGGATCCCACGTGCTGCGGAGCGGCTGGACCCGTGGGCCATGGCCGCTGAGCCTGCGCATCCGGAGCCTGTGCTCTGCAAGGGGAGAGGCCACAGCAGTGAGAGGCCCGCGTACCGCAAAAAACAACAACAACAAAAAAAAGTGTTTGTAATCTCTTTGTAGATCTAAGTTGATCCAAGTGTTCAGTAGCCCAGGCCTCTTTTACAGTGATTACATCGCAAACCACGTCAGAGTACAGGCCAGATTATGGGTAGAGGAGGTACCGCTAAAAACATAAAATCCCATGAAGTTCAACAATAATCATTACATGCTCTCATTCAAATTACCAAGCAAATAAGCTCTAACACTATGGAATGTTTTAAATTAAAATTACATTAAAACAGCCCAATTTCTATCTCACTGTTTCAAATTTAAGTTCCATCACTGACTGTTTTAACAAAAATGATCTCTAAAGAAAAGTCATCTTGATTAAATTAAAGGACAACTTGCATCATAGAAAGTATTTCTAAGCATGTTGCTATTTGCCAAGCTATCTTATGATAAAAAACTCAGTTCTGCATTTTTGTATAATCTATATTTTCTAAATATAAACCGGTTATACAACTTTATACTTTCCTTGAGTAGAATTGGGCACACTTACACAATTGTATGCTGAATTATAAACAAAACTGAGCATTTTCACATTTGCTCTATTCAGCCATAAAGGTAACATAACAGTTGGCAATTCTACCATTAAAGTAATTCATTAATAATTCCCTTCTCCTAAGATAATGAATGTCCTGAGTCACTACTTACACAAGTTTCTCTGTAAGCTTATTTATCTTGATTTTTTTTTTTTTTCTTTCTTTTGCGGTACACGGGCCTCTCACTGTTGTGGCCTCTCCCGTTGCGGAGCACAGGCTCCGGATGCACAGGCTCAGCGGCCATGGCTCACGGGCCCAGCTGCTCCGCGGCACGTGGGATCTTCCCGGACCGGGGCACGAACCCGTGTCCCCTGCGTCGGTAGGCAGACTCCCAACCACTGCGCCACTAGGGAGGCCCCTATCTTGATGTTTTAATGTCTTTCCCTGATTCTTATAATTGGGACCTGTAAAACCATAAACATTTGACATCCTGCAGAACTTTTCCAGATCAGTGCAGATCAAACCCTGATTTTACTTTAAATATTACCCTGCTCCATTAAGCAATGAAATCCTTTCCTAAAAGGCATTTCGAAAAGCACACTAAACATTCAAATCTTAAAGTCAAATACAAATACCCAGATACTCACACACTAACAAAATTTTAACAAAACTGATACAATTCATATTGAACCAATCATCTGGGGGTGGGGTGAATGAGGGCAGAGGGAGCTGGGTTCTACCGGGGGTAAATGCAGGCGTTCCTTCCAGATCTACTGCCGTGTACCTAACAGTGTTCCTTCATTTCTTTAAAGATTGATAGGGAGCTTTGCACCAAACAACGGTCTCTCTCTTCCGGTTAAAAAGAAGAAAGGAAAGAAAAAGTCTTAGATTTTCAACTTCCAACTTTACAGTAATCAAAGCTTATGGCTTCTCAACTCTTCCAGGTCTGGCAGAGCTTAGCCTCTGGTTCTCTAAGGCTCAGGAAGATTTGTTCTGCATGTTCTTCTTTGCTCCTTGCTGAGTCATTCGTGAGGCTCGATCACTTCATTTGAGCTCATTTGCCTTTCCCAGGCTTGGAACTGGCATCACTCACATTTCAGTTGCCATTGTAAAGTTCCAAGGAGACGATCGATTATTACTTCACTTTTAATTTCTCCTCCTGTTAATCCCTCTCTGTTTTCTACCCCTGCCCGCCACACAGCCCCGCACCCGTCTTCTAGTCTGTATTCCAGTCCTGCCTACACATCAGAGCACTTCCCCCAACAAGCCTTGCAAGGGCACCTCCTAAGGCCCGTAATGACAGTTGTGCAGAGTCTGAGGGTAGGAATCAAACAATTCACAAAGACTTTAAGACTATTTTTTAAAATCTTGAAGGGATAGTATTAAAATCGCAAATTTTTTGAAAACTACTCTGCACAGGCCCTGTGCCAGAGGCTTTACCTATGTGATTGCTGATCCTAAAGCAAAAGGGAAGTGCTGCACTTCATCAAATCAAATGCTACTCTGTGTAACATTAAGGACAAAAAAACCCCAACAACACCTTGTCAACTGTGTTGTAACCTGACACTGATTGCAAATTGCGTCCTAATTCAGAGATGTTAAAATGTGAAGGAAAAAATAGTGCATCTTAGACTTGATGGTGAGGAGTTGTACAGAGAAAACTGAAGCTCAGAGAGGCTGGGTAATGTGGCCAGAGCCACAGAGCTAATCAGAGGCAGAGCTGGCTTTAGATTGTGCCAGAGTCCATTGCCTCTCCAGACGTTTGAAGGCTTTTTCTCCTGACTGGTTTCCTTTTCCTTGCCTGCCTGTGTCTCAGGAACCAGTCCCTAAGCCATCTGTCCTGGAAAAAAGAGCCTCTGCTTTCAGACAACTGACAGAGCTAAAGCAAGTGTCCTTTTGAGACTGCGTCCCCTCCTCACGGTGCCTAATTTTAGAGACTGCCCATTCTGCTGTCGTTAGGTTATTTTTGGCAGGGGGAGGGTGGGAGGGGAAGGAGTGATGGCCATGCAGGCTTCCCCTTCTCCCCCAGCTACTGGCTTCTTTATCTCTTACCCTGAGGCAGCAGCGGAGGGGCCATAGCCCTTGCCAAGTGGATTAATAAAAGCTGATTTAGGGGGCTAGAAGCTGCTGGGGAAATCTACCCACCCCTCTCCTTATCAGGTCTTCTCGCCCTACTCCATCAAAATGTGCTGCCCCTCTGATCCCAAACTCAACATCACCTCTTAGACTTCAAAGTTTTGATTCCCTCTGAATTGATGTCCTGTGTTTCCCGAGATGAACTCCCACCTGCTGAGGCCACTTCCCATTTACTTGTTTATTCATTGGATGATTTAATAAATATTTGGTGAGCACCCACTACATAGTACTCTGAAAATGAGTGATAAGCCAGCATACACACAGTTCCTGCCCTCTTGGGGTTCACAGCCTAATGCGGGAGACGGTTGTCATCAAAGAAGCTTGTAAATTACTGTAGAATGACAAGTGTGATAAAAGTTTCTCAGGAAGAGCTGCAGCTGAGCTAGTACTTCCCCAGTATCCTGTGTGCTCCCCTGCATTTCCCA
Source organism: Monodon monoceros (assembly GCF_005190385.1). Lineage (NCBI taxonomy): Eukaryota > Metazoa > Chordata > Mammalia > Artiodactyla > Monodontidae > Monodon > Monodon monoceros. Next base: position 9,023,345 of record NW_021703772.1, read on the forward strand.
ACACCCCCGCTCTTGCAGTTTCAGTTGGGGCCAAGTGGTTAATTCTGGCTAAGGACCATGAGTGGACATGATGTGTATCACCTCCAGGGAAAGACTTTAAGAGCTGGGGTGCATCTCTTTCAACTCTCTTTGTTCTGTTTTGATGACCGTGGGCACCATGTAGATGGTGGAGCTACAGGATTAAGGGGTCTACCCGACCCACATTGAACATTACATTTAGGGGAAATAAGCCTCTATTGTGCTTGTCCACTGAGACCTTGGTTTGACCCTGTAGCTAGTGGTGATTGCCTTCACAGAATCACATGTTCCTATGAGGGAAAACAGGGAGACAACTGACCAAGCAAAGGGCCAGGAAAGGCATCCTTAGGAAAGTGACATTTAGGTCAGGGTCCAAAGGAAGAGTGGGAATTAACTTGGAGAACAGTATGTGTGTGTTGGGGGGAGCATTCCAGACAAACTCACAGCCTGTGCAAAGGCCCTGTATACATTTCAGTCCTTATCTTCCTGGGTCACTTTGTTGATGTGACATGGTGACCACACTCATTTTTCAGACTTCTCACTTCCTTGGCTTCCAAGACAGCCTCTCGCCTGGCGTTCCTCCTAGTCAATCAACCAATTCTTCCAAGACTCTTTTTTTTTTTTTTTTTTTGCGGTACACGGGCCTCTCACTGCTGTGGCCTCTTCCGTTGTGGAGCACAGGCTCCAGACGCACAGGCTCAGTGGCCACGGCTCACGGGCCCAGCCGCTCCTCGGCACATGGGATCTTCCCAGACCGGGGCACGAACCCGCGTCCCCTGCATCGGCAGGCGGACTGTCAACCACGGCGCCACCAGGGAAGCCCTCTTCCAAGACTCTTTGATGGAGGCTCTGGATCTTAAGACCCGAGTCTTGCTCCTTGGAGTTCTATGCTCGGCGTGGTGCTCTTTTCCCTCCTCTTCTGTGTCATTTCTCATCCATCTAAGAATTTCTTTCACTTCTATGTTACCAATGCTCTGATAGATATTGATATCTTTAGCCCTGATACTGCCTGTAAGGGTTAAAAAAAGGTATTCTATCACATATGGATTGCATTTCTTGCTCCTCCATGAACATGGCTGACCACCACGTCCAAGTTCCTCGGGGTATGTACCCGCAGGTCTCAGCTCCTGCTCTTTCTTCAGTCTCACTCACTGTCTAGTCATTGCAGACTCCAGTACACGCCATGTTGCCTCAGGTGTCTCTTCTCACTCTTACTCATCCTCAGTGCTCACCTTAGGCATCACCTCTCTGCCAGGAACCTTTGCCCGTCTGGCATCCTCAGGCAGAGCCATGTGCTGCCCTTCTGGGCATGCCTCCACCGCTGCATGTAACACAGCACATCAGACCCAGCCGCTCTCTCTCCCTCTCTCTGTCTCTCTGTCTCTCTCCACCTCTCCATCTCTCTGTCTCCGTCTCTGTCTCTCTCACAGCCCCCACCCCTCTGCACACTTGTTACACTCTCCCCAAGACAGCTGGGAAGCTTTGCCTTTGCATGTGGCACTGACCCCAGCCTATGTCACCTCCCAGCTGCAGGGTCCACGAGCCAGCTTCTAAGCAGCAGCACCTCTGGGACTCGGGACTCACTTCTGCAGTCCCAGGAGAAAGTGATTGGGCCACTTTGGGTAAGGGATGATCCATGGGCAAATTAGAGTTGGGGGTAGGAAAGGGATCTCTTGGAACACAGAGGTGCCTATCTGAGCTGTGGCCAGCAAGGAAATGATACCCATCTCTGGTAGAACTGATTTAAAAAATAAACCATGAAAGGAAACTTCTAGAAAGAAGCACTAAAGCTGGGCCCTCTTCCCCATGTCCTGAGCTAGTCTCTTTGAGTAGACTGCGGCTCCTGTGAAGCTCCCTGGGCAGGGCCTTCTTCTGATGCATGAGTGTTAATGCTACATTGTGATTCACATGTTTGTTGAAAATCAGAATTTTGTGTCCATTGATTCTTTGCCTGAAGTCCTCTTCCATAAGGGTTCACAGAAATGATATTGGCTGGATCCCCAGAACTGGCTTCAAGAAAGCCTGAGCTAATGTTCCTTGGGTGGTCCCAGGATCATGTGGAGGCTGTGTCTTGACCTTCCCCGGGCCCTCACGCCTTGGAGACTGGCTGGTGATCATGGATTCAGATACTCAGGGGATCTGGGTGCTCTCAAGGGGCAAGTGGCCATGCCTGTGACAGCACTGGGGAAAAGGACCAGTCAACAGGATGTCCGGCTAGGCCTGGAGCCCCAAGGAGAAACCCAACCAAATGCCCATCCCACAGGAGCACGTAGTGAGAGATACACATAAATGACCCCCTGATGCTTCATCCCTTTTGCTGCTTTGTGTATCTTCATAGAACTCTAAATCTGACATGCCATGTAGTTTACTTATTTATTTAATTTATTTTTGTCTCCCTCCCATACACTCTGAAATGCAGATTCCATAAGGGTGGGGATTTTTTGTTTGTTTGTTTCTTTTGTTCACTGCTACACCCATAGGGCTGAGGGCAGGTGCATAGTAGATACTTAAGTATTTGTTGAAGGAATGAAGTACTAGGAGTAAGGTCTGGGCCAGGTGCTGGAGAAGTTTAGTCCATACTAGGGATTCTGAGACGGCCTTCTGCAGCCAGTGTGCCTAAGCAGTGTCTCTCAGCACTAGCCAGGTGAATCCAGGTAGGAGGAGGAAGGAGGGTGTCACAGGCAAAGGCTCAGAAGGAGGGAATATCCTGACGTATGCTTGGACTGGCTGCCCTCAGTGAAGAAAGGCTTCTGGATGTGGGTGCAGCTGCAGGGGCTGAGCGTACAGGGACCCAGGCATACAAATACTGAGTGGGTGAAAGTAGAGCTTTGGGGTGGGTGAGGCTGGGTGACACACCGGCACTCACTCCTGTGTTGGAGCTCAGCATAGGCCCAGGAGGAGGGTGTGCCATGTGGAGGCCTCTCCCAGTAACTGGACAGCCAAGCCCCTCTTGCAGTCAATCCCACTAGACACAGAGCAGGAGCTCAGTCTGTAACAGGAGAGAGGCTTAGGATCTCGGTCAGCAGAGGGACAGAAGGGGCCAGGACCTGGCGACAAGCACCCAGGTTGGCACAGGATTCCAAATGTCAGGGAGAAAGTGAATGATGGCGACTTCAATCTATCCCTCGTTTTGACTGGGGTGGCTCGGCCCCTGCCACAGGGAGATGCTGCTGGGAAAGCGTTCCCTGCAGAAGAAGGCTTTGTTGTTCTTACTTGGGATGGTGCCCTTGCTCCGCTTTTAGCCCGATGGCAGAAGAGCCCCACCCTCAGCTACTGAGGTATGAATGTTCCGTTTACAGGCTCGCTCTCAGCCTCTGTCTCTGAACGCTACTCCCAGGAGAAGCCGGGTCAGTCCACAGGCTGAGCCCCGCAGGCTAAGCCTTCCCGTTGAACCCAGGTCCTGAATCACGTCACCACCTGTCCTCATAGTGAATTCCCCTCTCAGGCCTTTGCCGCCACTAGCTCTCATTTGGGACCGCCTCAGTTCATCAGAGATGCCCTTGAGATGCTGAAGGTCAACAGGCCCAGGGGGCCAGGGTCAGAGTTGCTTTTGTTCTGGGAGGCTTCTCGGCCCTATGCATGTGTGCCCACTGTCCCCAGGCCAACTCTGCAGAGCAAGGGCACAGGGCAGTGATGTAGAACACTGTGGCTGCATCCTTGGAGACCACTCTGTGGCCTGCAGTGCTCCCAGGCGTGTCACACCGCAGAGTGGCCCACCCAGCTCCTCTTGGGGCAGGAGGCCCCTCTGCGGTCAGCCTGGTGCTTGCACTTGGTTCTGAGTTGGCAGTTCGCTTACACCCTAACTCCTGTGCTATGACGGCCCCTCCAGGAAGCACCCTGTCTAGACCCGCAGCTCCTACAAAGTCTGGCCTGTGGCCCCAGGATCCAAGGGTGGATCTGGCAAAGCTCAAATGTGGAGTGGGCCTCAGCTAACCTAGATGCCCCCTCTGGTTGGCACGGATGCAGCTGCATCCCAGGCAGGTAGAGGCAGCCTCTCTGCAGAGGCCTGAATAAGGAGTAGGGGTGGGGAGGCCGGGGGGTGGAGCAGTAGCTTCCCTCTTCCTCCCACCTCGCTCTGTTTTATATCCTGTCTGCCTCCCCCAGACTGGGGCACACACTGGGTTGCTTTGCTCCCTCGCTCCCCTCTCTCTGCCCTCCGCTAAGCTACTCACTATTCCCTGGGCTGGCTCTTCCCTTGTCTCCACACGGGATGGGGAAAGCGCGTTCTGCTGAAAGCTAACTTAGGGGCATGGGGTGGTGGGCTGGATTAAGTAATTTAGAATTCTTTTTCAAGGTGATAGTCTGACTTTCAAGACTTTTTTTTTTTCCCTGTGGAAGTTGAATAGCACATAGATTTTTTTCTTAATTTAACTCTAGTAACAAATCCTAAATTTTCCCTAGGCAGAAACCACACAGACAAAGGTGGAAGTTCCAGGTCTCACTAATATTTTTCAAACCCATCGCATACTTTTCTACTCATGCATTCATCATGTACAAGGTTCTTGCTCCAAAAAAAAAAATAATAATAATAATTTAAAAGTTTTATTTGGCTGCTTGAGAAAAAGAACTGAAATCTCCTCTTTGTTTCCTGCTTCATATTTTCTGGATAATGAATGAGTCACACCATGAAGGAGTCTGTTGGGGGCAGCCCTTTATTCTCGTGTCTCAAGTCCCACCATCCCTGCTCCATTTCTGGCCTCCCTTGTAACCCCACAGCTGTCCTACATATTCCAGAAGAATGTGGGGTCTCTCCCTCTGGTTGTCTGCTGTGGAGAAACTGTTCCCCAGGAGACGATGGCAGGATGTCAGGACACAACTGGACCAGCGGAGAGGGGCGCCCTGCAGTTGTCAAGGGGACACAAATGGAGGACACATCTTTCCCTGCACTCTGCTGTCTGGACATTTGCTTGGGAAGCAGGGGGGTGATGAAGGAGAAATAAGTCACATTTCTTCATACCTGCCTGTGATCATTGAGTATTTATGGAACACCTGTTGTGTGACATCCAAGGGTTAGGCTGGAAGAGACAATTGTGTCTCCAGCTCCGTGGGCCTCCCTCTGTAGGAGGATGCAAACCTTGCACTGGGAACCGAATCCCTGCGGCGCTGGAACAGCAGCTCCGTGCGTGTAGCCTCAGTCGTCTCCTCCCTCACCCACTCGCATCCCAATCTGCAGGGGAACCGCCGCAGCACCCTTCGCCTTGCATCCCATCTCTGAGACCCAGTGGTTAAAAATCTGGGCCTTGGCTTCTGAGTGACCAGTTCAGATCCTGCGTCTGCTACTTAACTAGTTGTGTGACTTCTGTTAATCTCTCTGAGCCTCAATTTTCTCGTCTATAAATTGGGGATCACACTAGGTCTCCCGGGCTTCCCTGGTGGCACAGTGGTTGAGAGTCCGCCTGCCGATGCAGGGGACACGGGTTCGTGCCCCGGTCCAGGAGGATCCCACATGCCACGGAGTGGCTGGGCCCGTGAGCCATGGCCGCTGAGCCTGCGCGTCCGGAGCCTGTGCTCCGCAACGGGAGAGGCGACAATAGTGAGAGGCCTACGTACCGCAAAACAAAAAAAAACCAAAAAATCAAAAAAACTAGGTCTCCCGTCATAGGGTTTTGTGAAGATTAAATGAGATTGTGTTGGGAAGGGGTTTAGCTAGGGACCTGGCTTGTCAGGAGCCAAGGATTCTGTGACCCATCACCTGCCTGGAGTCTGTAGCCAACTCTGGCTGGGAGCTCTGAGCTGCGGCAGAAAGAGGAGGGTCTGCAGCTCTGGTTGGGGAAATAAGACCAACCCACGGGGAGAAAATAGAGGACAAATTAGGAGCTAAATTGTGATATGGGCCACAAACAAATTAGGATTTATATAAGATAAGGGAGGACCTGGGTGCCTAAGGAGGTCTCAGAGCGTGTAGAGCTGGTGGCTGATGGGACCAGAGGAATCTTTGGTTAAGTAAAGGCCATTCTTGTGAAGCTGAGTTAGGGCCGATTCAGGATGAGCCAGCCCTGTGCAGCCCACCTGGTGGGCTCCGAAGACCTTCTACTGCCCCAAGGCAGTTTGCACTTGAATTTATTAAGCACCTACTATGTGATAAGCATACATTTACAGAACATCTCTAGTTTCACAAAACATTACTTTGGGAAATATAAATATATGATTTGGAGACTTGCTGTTAAATATATACCTAGAGGCTTCCTGGGTAGATGTTTGGCAGAGCTGAAAAGCTCACTTGTTTTTCTGTGATGAGAGCCCAATTTAGAAGTTTTTCATTCTAGGCTTGGCTTGGTATGATTTTACTCTGTAATTCCCGGCCTTCCCTTATTTTTCTAGTCATGCAAAGCTTCCTTATTTAGAAAAAAATATTAGTTACAAGTTGTTACTTTTTTTAAAATTCAAATACCCATTACACTTGGTTTTGTGGTTATGTTGGAGAATGGACCATTCTTAGGAGATGCAGCTGAAGCATTTAGGGCTGATCATGTGTCACCATGACTAAATTCACTCCCAAATCCTGATAGATAGAAAATATGAGCAATTGTTGAATCTAGATGGAGTGTTCACGAGCGTTTCTTGTCCTATTCTTTCCATTTTTCTCTCTGTTTGGAAATTGGCAAATAAAAAGATAGAGAAAACCCATCGAACTATAGAGAAAAAATGGAGTAAGAGGAATCGCTGTCGTTTCTTGGCTGGTAGTTTTAGGATCTTCCAGCCTAGGGCACTTCCCTTTTCATGCCTGGAGCTGGAGGGTATTTCCCGTCATACTTCAGCGCTGTTTAAAATTTGGGCCGTCCCTACAGGCCTCCGATTTCTGCCCTCTGCCTTGAGGTCTCCTCTGTGTCTCGCACTGGCTTCATCCTGAGCCTGCTGGTCTTTCTGAGGATTTGCCAGACTGTACCCTGGCTGCCATGGCAACAGAGGAGCAGCCCCGGAAGAGGCTGAGAGGGGATGGAGAACCTCTTACTTCTGTGAATTCTAGATGTGGGTTCTTTTGGGGACATATTGTGTGAACCTCAAGAATCCCTGAGCAAGCCTCAAGTTTTGGGCAGAGGACTGGGGTTGGGGCTGGGGAGAGGACCAAGACCCTCCCCTTAGCTTTGGGGGCGGGGGTCTGAGGAGGGAGATCTTGCGGAGGAAGTATCATTGCTCTGGGCTTACTGAGAGATTTATGTCTTCCTGATGGAGTCTCAAGGGTGATTTAAACTCTGAGCTCTTTTGACCTTATTTGCTAACTTTAGACCTAACCTCCATGTCGCATGCGATGGCCCCGGGTAATAAAGTGCTCATTCATTCCTTCCACCCATACTGACTGAGTGCTTATTTTTGGCCCCATACTGTGCCAGCACTGGGGACACAGGGCTCCACTGTGCCTTCAGACTGCAGTTGCCCCAGGGGCTGGGAGAGGAGGTAGGGGTCAGTGCGGGTTTCCTCAGAGGGGTGGGACCCGGGGCAGGTGAAAGAGGGCTTGAAATTAGACAGAGGGAGGTGCTTTCTTAGCGGGTGGGGGTCACAGTGAGTGAAGGCGCCATCTGATCAATGCACATTCTCTGGGTGAATGGAGATTAGTGGGCCTTGGTCAAGCTGTGAAAAGCCTAAAATTAGCCTGACCAGCTGGGCCCAGACTGTGCGGGACACCCCCTTACCCCCCTGGCCTCCTCAAGTTTCAGAAAGCACGAGTGTGTGCAGGAACAGCATGCTTTGCCCAGGTCACAGCAGGCAGACAGGGCACCTGGGGCCAGGCTGGGCAGGGGTGCAGCTCCCAGCAGGGGTGCGGTCCCCACGGGGCCTCCTAGCCCTGCAGGGCCTGAAAAGAGGGAAGGGGGAGCCCCTGTCCTTCCCCTCTCCTTCTTGACACAGTTTCCTCTTTTGCTTCCCTGTTCTCCTTCCAGACCTGCAGGCCTGGCAGTGTGGCCAGCGACAGGTCAGAGCACTGCCTGGGCCAGCAAACCAGAGCCCGGGGCGGGGCGAGCCTAACGGGGTTCGGGGCAGGGCAGAGGCCTGGACGGGCAACTTCCTGGGGCGCTGGGGGAGGAGCAACCAGAATACCTCATCCTTCCCGCATACTCTGTGCCAGCCTCCTTTCTGACCTTGCCTGAAAGTCCCTCCGTTACTCACCATCGGGTGCTATCATCAAGCCTGAGAAGTGGTTTGAGAAGCTAATCTTGTCTTAGAAGGCTCTGGAGCTGGTCTGAGTGGTAGGGAGCAGTAAGTAGGGGGGTGGGGAGGCAGGAAGGAGATGGCTAAGCCTTGTGGTGGAGGCAGCAGAGTGGGGCTGGGTAGCTGGACAGCATCTTGGTGTCCTCCACCCGTTTCCCAGGCAGGGCCATCCCCGTACCGGACATCCGCAGTGTGATTGCTCTTAGGGGCTGTATTATGTCTCCAGCCCCACCCCCATTCATTTGTGGAAGCCCTCTTCCCTAGTACCTCGGAATGTAACTTTGAGAGGTACAGTCTTTAAAGAGGTAATTAAGTTAAAATGAGGGTGGGCCCTAATCCAATATGACCACTATCCTCATAAGAAGAGGTGATCAGGACACAGATACACGCAGAGGTATGACCTGGGAGGACACAGGGAGAAGACACTACCTGCTAGCCAAGGACAGAGGCCTCAGAAGGAACCAGCCCTCCAAACTCAGTCTTGGACTTCTGCCTCCAGGACCGTAAGAAAATAAATTTCGGTCGTGGAAGTACCCTCCCCCGCCCCCAGTCTGTGGTGGTGCTTGTCATGGCGGCCCTGGCAGTCTAACAGACCCTCAGTCCCTCTCCCCAGAATGCCCTGCCTGATGCCCTCTGTCTATTCATCTTCTTCCCATCTTTTCTCCTGGGTCACCAACCCCAGCTTTCACATGGCTCTAATTTGCAAATGCCACCTCTGGTCCCGTGGTCTTCTTATCTGCAGCTGTGCTGGAAGATTGTGGAGAGTTAAACAGCACTGAGAACAGGCAGGAGGGCCCAGAAAGGCGTCCGCAGAAGGTGTGATGATCGCAAGCCCCCTCGTAAGTCGCTCAGCCTAAGCTGATGGCAACGAGAGCCCGTCAGTACGGAGCTGTCGGAGCCCTACCATGTCCCCTGCGCCTGCTAAGCATCCCACGTGCCTGGCAGCATAATTCACTGAAGTATTGACTTGGGGCTCCTCCTTCCACCTGCCTGCACCCGCTTTCCAACACAGCACCATGCTTGTATGCCCTAGCCTTGGACGTTAATGGAGCCTAGACTTTAGCAGGTGGCAAATGGGCTGTGATTCCCTAGGAATAATATTAAAACTGGTACACAATCTCCACACCCCAGCTTCACATCCCTTCTTTGGCAGAGTGGAGGGGGAAACCTCCAAGAAGCTGTGATGAGGGGCAGTGGTCAACCCCTCCTCCCCCAGGCCCCCTCCCCCAGCTGCCATGGGCACCAGGCTCACAGTGTCCGGGAGACCCCAGGGCAAGCGGTAAAAGTGGAGGCTGCAGGATGCTGGTGCATAGGGGCCGCACGTATGTGAGTGAGACAGGAGGGTGCATGGTTAGAGAAGCAAAAAGTCTACCCACCACTGGCCAGCCCACACCACGCAGTCCCTCCAGATCCACAGCCCTAGGCCCTGCCCCTCTCAGTTCTGGACTCTCCTGCCAGTCTTGGGGCCATTGTTGCTGGTGGGAATGGTCTTGGCTACAGCACTGACCTTACCAGGGGTCTAATGCATCACTCACCCTCACCGTACTGAGCTCTGCTGAGAGCAGTGTGCCAGGCACCTACCCAATGTCTATTGTCCCCTTCTTTCTACTAGCAGGACCCTGAGTTGGGGAGAGGGGTAGCAATGTACCCAGCTAAAATACTTCCTAGGATCCTTCGTAGCTAGTGGTGGCCATATCGATCCAGTTCTGCCCAATGGAATGAGAGGAGAAGTCAGCTAGTAGATATTGAAAAAGGAACTGACTCAACAGACATGTTCGTCAGTTCTTTACCTCTGATTGCTGACCTCACCCTTTCTCCTTTCTACCTTCCTGGAAGACAGTTTGGAGGCCTGGAGGTGCAGCAGCCACCTTTCAACCATGAGGACAAAAGCCAGGTGCTGAGTGTGGTGGAGGAGAAATAAAGAAGGAATCTGGCTAACAGCCCTAAGTAGTAGCACCGGCCCTTGACTGCCAACTCTGAATTTATTTTTTGCAAGAGATTAAAAAAGATCTCTTCTTTGTTTAAGCCCCTGTTACTCTAGTTTTCAGGTACTTGCAGGTAAACATAGTCCTAACTGACACACAGCCCTTCCTACACAAAATCTGGTGGCTCCTTCTGAAATCTCAGCACCTGCCCCAGCCAACCCTAGAGCAGCCCCACCCCAGGATGGCCGTGCCTCTACTCTGACCCCACCACCCTGAGGTGGTGGCCCAGAGTAGTGCAGGGGTGTAGGGCCACAGGCTCAGAGAGGTTAAGTAACTTCTCCTGCATCACATGGCTAGTAAGAGAAGAGCCAGGATAAGATCTTCTATCTCAGAGACACTGTTTCTTCTCCGATACTAAGGTGGGTGAGGTTGGGCAGGGATGTGGGAGTTTGCAGACCAGCGAATCTGCTGTGATTTCCTGGGAATCATCATCGTCATAAATAGATCAAAGCCTCACTGAGGGCTTTGCAAATGTTGCCACAAGGAGACCTAACCTGACTACTCTATTTAAACTTTCAACCCCTATTTCCTGATTCCATTGCCCTGCTCTATTTTTTTTTTCAATAGAATAGCTCACCTTCTAGCACAGTATTTAACTTATTTTTATTATGTTGGCTGTACATGTCTGTCACCTCTCTCCCCACCCGAGGTTTAAGCCCCACACAAATAAGGGTCTTGGTTTGCTTTGTTTATGAATACATTCTAAGAGCCTAGGATAATGCTGGCCTAAAAAGGTACTTGTTGAACTGAATTAAATAGCAATGTTTCCCGAGCACCACCTATTAGGGGCTTGTGTCCTCCCCAGAATTCATATGCTGAAGTCCTAAGGCCCAGTACCTGAGAATGTGGTTATATGTGGAGACAGGCCTTTGAAGAGGTAATGAAGTTAAAATGAGGTCATTGGAGTGAGCCCTAATCCAACATGACTGCTATCCTTATAATAAGAGGAGATTAGGACACAGACACACAGAGAAGGAAGACCATGTGAAGACAACAGAGAGAAGAAGCCCACCTACAAACCACGCAGAGAGGCTTCAGAAGAAACCAATCCTGCTGACACCCTGACTGCGGATTTCTAGCTTCCAGAATCATGAGAAAATAAACTTCTGTAGTTTAAGCCACCCAGTCTGTGGTCCTTCGTTATGTAGCCCTAGTGAGCAAATATAGCACCCATGCTTAGCTCTGTGTGAACGGCTTTGTACACGTTGTCTCATTTGATCTTAACCACAATCCTAAGAGATAAGTACTTACTTCTCAGGTGCGGAAACTGAGGCCCAGGAAGTGATGATGGGGGCAGGCGCTAGGGAAAGGCTACATCTTGGTGTGTTAGGCCTCCTGGGGCTGGGGGGAGGGAGCCCCAGCTGCTGACTCACCAGGGCCCCCTCCTTATCCGGAGTTCTGTGGGAGGTCAGGCCGGTCCTCCATCTGCCCCGCTCCCATCCCCACCCCTAAATGGGTCTACGTTGGACCCCTCGCCCTCTCACCCGCTCTCTCAGCAGCTTTGTGCAAACCCGTGATCTGAGATGTTGCTGGTGCCACCCAAAGAAACAAGTCTCTACGGTACAACTTCAGACACTGAAGCCAGTCGAAGGAGGAGAAAGACAGCTTTGGGGGAAAGCATTTCCTCAGTGTCCCTGGAAGCAGTTGGTCCTGAGGCACTACCTGCAGGCCTGCCCAGTGGGGCAGACCCCCCAAGATTAGGGTGTAAGCAGCCCACTGGTTCTTCAGCTGCCACTTCTAGTCAGGACAACAGTCATGGTTGGGGTTTATTGAGGTCTAGCAGGTGCCAAGCTTTGTCCTCAGTGCATGATGTCGAGTTTCTCGTTTAATTCTCTAAGTAGCCCTGCGAGATGGTCACTGATACTATCACCATTTTACAGGTGGGGACACAGAAGCTTAGAGAGCTCAAGTGACTAATAATTGGTTGGGCTGGGACCCCGTCTGATTTCAGTGTTAGGTACCTTCACCGTCAACTGACACCGGCTGTGTACCTTGCCATGTGCTGCCTTAGGCTGCAGTTGGTCAAGCCTGTCCCCCAAGCTCCTTGCTCTAGAGAATTAGGAAAGAGGACAGAAACTCTGACGGCTAGCGGGACAAAGGTCTGAACTCCTGAACATGTGGTCGGTAACCTCTCCTGCCTCTGCCCACCCCCCCCCACCAGATCGCCTCTTCCTGGGAGCTGAGATTGTCTCCTCTTCCCCCTCCAAGACCACACCATGCCCATCTCAGCCAGGGTCACGGGGAGGTGGAAGTGTCCCTGCCACCAGCTCTCTGTCACCGGTAGCTGGTTGCAGAATGGCCTGGTTACTCCACAGCAGAGGATGGGGATCGTCCGAGGCATCCCGGAGGAACGATCACAGTCTGGGGACAGTGTGAAGCCAGGCCTGTGGGGCCTGGGTGGAGGCCCTGGGCTCTGCCCTCGGGAGCCCTCCCCTCTGGTCTCCAGAGCCCTTGCCCTTTCCTCGTGCGGGTGTTCCCTTCGCACCAAGGAGGGTCCTTCTGAGACTTTCTGACTACTGACTTTGTAAGCTTGGTTTCGGGAGTCTGGCTGGGAACCCCTGTCCTCCCCTGCTGGCCTCACAGCCCTGGACACTCTGCAGGTCAGCATCTGGATGAAGGTGAACCAGGGCAGGGCCTTCTCCACCCTGTCCCCAGAGCCAGAGGGCAGCTGCCTGTGACCCAGCCACCTCTCCCCGGTATGAGTGTGGCAGGCTGATGCGGGTGGCACACCCTCTGTGTCTGCTGGGCCCTCTGCATGTGCAGGGGGGCCTAGGGATGGAGCCCATACGCCCGGGAGCACGGCCCGTTCCTGTTGACAAGACTGCCTGGCACAGTCCGTGCCCCCAACAGGAAGGTGCCTGGCATAGGAAGAGGGCAGTGGCATCACGGGGCTGGATGCAGAGGCAGGTGGCCTGGATGGCCTTGGTGGGAAGCCAGAGGGCATGACGAGGCTGCCCCAGGCCACACCCTCCTGCCTGAGTCTGAGGAGGTGGCAGGGCCCCGGCTGCAGGTGCCCGCCAGCCACCCCGCTGGGCAGATGCCTTTGGCGAGGGCTGGACTTGGCGCGGACTGACGGAGGGTCACAACGAGGGCGTCCCCGTGCGTCCCGGTGGGGCTCTCCTACCCACGCTTACCCTACTGACGGGCTGACTCCTGGGCTCTTCTTTAGACAAAGTAGTGTAACTGCCTTTCCTTCGGAACCTGTCATCCGCTATACCCCTATCTTCACTTATCAGACACCCAACACCCTGTTTCTCATTTTCAGGGTGATTCTGCAGCTCTAGAAATTAAAACCTGCTGTGTTCTGAAAAGGTGCTTTATGTCTTCCCTGGGAAGCGGGCGACACATCCCTCAGGATTCCACGGGGCACCTCTGGCTACCTACAGCTAAAAGGGTAAAAAGAGATGATCCAGGGCTTGAGCTAGACTGGCTAGGCAGGTTGGGGTCACGGAGACAACTGGGGTTGCTTGGGGAAAGCTGGGCAGGCAGGCTGTGCAGGGGGGAGTGGGAGGGGTCTGGGAGTTTGGGGATGGCAGCAGAAGCCTGGCTAAAGGTGCTGAGGGCACACCAGGCCGGGCAGAGCCATTCTCAGTGGGAGCTGGAGTGTGGGGCAGGGACTGTCCCAGGGTTTGTGGTCACCAGGGCTGTGGCCAAGGGTCCCAAGGACATACCTGTGTGGCCTATGAAGGGCCTGCTCAGTGCTGGTGCTATTTGCTCCTTGTCTAGACGGTTGAGGGGTCACTGGAGGCCTGGGAGGAAGCAGGGAGCCTGAGCCTCTATCTGCCAGGCGGGGAACTTTCCTTTGGAAGAGCCTGAAGAAGGCATAGTGGCTGCAGGGGCCGTGAGTCTGTGATGCGGTGCTATCCCTAGAGCAGGGCTGGTGGCCGGGGGACGGATGCTCTGCACGTCCAGGAAAGGGTCTTTGCAGGGTATCTGCCATGTGGTCACCACCGGGCTGTGGCAGAAGCCTGTGGGTTGGACACAATGGTCAGCTGCCCCAGCCTGGGGTGCAGAGGTTACCACTCGCCCACTGCTACCTTTTGCGGGACACTTCCCTTCATGAAGTAGTTGCTTCCAGATGCCCATGAAGACCCTGATGTGTGCAGGACATCGTGGGAGAAGGTGAACACGGCAGAGCCCTGCTTTCAGCCCCAGCACGAGGCGGAAAGGCCTGTGCGCCCCAAGAAGCAGACTCGGAATTGCGGGCTCCAGAGTGGGGTCATCAGGTGGTCTGGGGCCGGGGAGCAAGTGGCCCTGAGCTAGGCCTTGAGGGCTGTGTGGGCCACGACTGGGAGACCAGGGGACAAGGATCACAGAGCGAGGGGTGGCGTGAGAATGGCCTGAGGGATCACAATTAAAATGACATCAGCTAAAGTAATGAGAGTTCATACTTGCACCTCAAGTGGATAAGGGTGTGGAAGAGGCTCTGCAGTGCTGGCTTCAGGCCCAGCACAGACTTGAGCAGCTGGTAAAGCCTGGCAAATGGCAGCTGTTATCTCTCTACCAGGAGGGGGTCCCCAGCAAATTGTGAAAGGCGGCCTGAGTTTTGAGTGTCAGTCAATTTTGGAGCCAACCTGGGTGCCCTTTGGCACATTTTCTGCCCTGCAACCCCTTCATTGCCCCCAGGGGCAGGGCTGGACCCTGGGTGGACCCAGCCCTCTATAGCGAGTCTCCTCCGAGCTGCGTTAGCCCCATTGCCCTGTGAGCCCTGGCCCCCATCCCAGACACCACCACGTTGAGCCCATTCCACAAAGTATTAAGATGTCTTTTCACCTCGCTTGGCCCTTTTCACCGGGGGTGATTCCAGGAGAGGGTCAGGGACCAGCTCCTGTGAAACTTGGGGCTTCTGCCTCTGGAGAGATGCCTTCACTGCCCAGAGTGAAGTTGGGGGAATACCGGGCATCCTTTCTGTTACTCCAAGGGCACCCAAGGCACTTTGGAGAGTGTTGCAGAACCCAGATGAGGAAACCCCACCCTGATCCCAACTCAGAGAAGCCAGGGAATCATTCAAATGACAGTCCCTGCCTCAAAATCTGCTCCTTAGCCAGAGATGTAGCCCTGTGGCCTACCCAGATGTTAATCTCCTCACCTGCGTTGGGACTCCCCTCCCACACATATTCGAGTGACCACGGTTCATCTGACCCTTCCAGACTCTCCCTCCCCTTCCTCCCCCCCTCCCCTCTCCCCCAGGCCCTCGTCTTCTCCCTCCTGTTGCCTGTTATTACATTAGCCTCTCAATGCCTGGCTATCCTCCAGGAGCTCTCCTTTGGGGCCAGTCTCCAAAGAGCTAAGGAACAATCTTTTAGAAACGCAGCCCCCACTGCCAGAGTTCCCCTTAGTCGTCTTCACTTACCTTCTAGCTAAAACCCCAATTCCTTAGCAAACGAGGCCTCCTTCCTGTGGTCGGCTTCTCCTTCCCCTTCTGACCCATCCACCTCTCAGACCTGGGGGCCCAGGCCCACTGAAGTCTCCCCCTGAAACCCCTGGACCTTGCTTTCTTGGAACCTGCACATATTTGTACCTGGCCCCTCTGCCTGGAACACCTACCCACCCCAGACCTTTTTTCTCCCCTAACTCCAAGTTACCTTGAATTTCATTTTCAATGTTTATGTTACTATCTTCCTTGTAGTTCTTTTTTTTTTTTTTAAGTGGAAATGTCTACAGTTTTTGCTGGCAAAACAAATAGACAATGTTTTGCATTGTCTATTTTGCATGGTCGTTCTGGTCAGGGTCCCTGCACTGGGATGCCTTCCTCTCTCCCCATCTGGGTGCTTTCCACCTGGGCTCCCTGGTGCCTCTGATGTGCACACAGGTAGTTACACCTGTACTTGTTCACGCCTGTTGGTTTCTCAGTGTTTTATTCTCTGCATCCTGCAATTCCTGAAGTATGTTGGGTGCTTAATAAAGATATTAATCAAAATATCTTTAATGCATCTTGTATTTCAAAGCTACAGATCCAAGTGTCTGGATTTTTTAAATTAAAATTTAGAAGAGTTTAATTATTCTGCAACTCAGTTGCTAGCTCGAGCCCTCTTTCTGCCTCATGGTGGATACTTTAGCCAATCCCAGGAAATCCACCATTTCTGTGACACCCCCTCTAGTCCAATTTATGCTTTTTATCCTATTTTCTCCTCCTCACTCCCGTAACAGGATCCAAGTTAGGGTGCCTCTCTGAAGTGTCTGGACACTGGTGGGAAGAGCTGGGTCCTTGGAGGCCATGCTGAAGCTTGGCTGGCATCTGTCTCGCAGTAGGCGTCTGTTCCCCAGCCTTTGCTGAGATACCTTCTCAGCATGTCGAGGATAGACGGGGGCAACCACTGAGTGTGGGCTGGTGGCTTCATTCCTATCAAAGAGCCCCTTCCCTTTACAAATCCCAAACCTCAAGATGCTACCTTGCGAGGGGCCTTAGAGTAGAAGGGGTGGATGTGAGTAAAGATCCACCCACCTCCCAGCTCCTTCCTCAAAAGTGGGGAGAGGCTGGAAGAGAGGCTGAGCCTTGGAGAAGGTGCCCCATTATCTGGAAAGGCACAGTAACGAGTCTCTGAATATGCAAAGAGCCCTGTGGGGCCCAGGTTGGTGGTAGGAGGTCTTGGTGGTAGAATGGCTCAGCATAATAAAGAAGGGAGGAATATTTGTGGAGTTGGAGTTAGGGGTGGGGTTCAGGGGTTGGCCAAGGGTGTGAGTGGGGAGGGTAGAGCCACTGCTGGCAGAACGGCCAAGGGAATTTGTAAGAATAGGAACACCTACTTTGTCCCTGTGATGGGGTGGGCCCTGTCTGTCTCCGCAAACTTTCAATCAAGTAAACTGCACCCAAATTGGAGTGCTCACCCTGGGAACTGAAGGGAGGCTGTTTCCATCTCAAGTTCAAGCTCCCACCCTTTCACCCTTGGGAAGGCCCTGGGGGACATAGCCTGCAATCCTGATGTGACCCCAGCAAAATGATCATTGGTGTTCTCTGGGCAGACGGTTCTGGGATGGAGTCACCTTTGAGGAGTGGGGTCACTTGGACAAACCTGGGGTTAGGAGGAGTCAGCGCCCCTTCCTCCTCTGCGAACACATTTGCCTCTTTCATCAGCACCTGGGGGTGATGCCAACAATCTGTAAAAGAAAAAGTGTCCCCAAACTGGTCCGGGACAGAAATTTTTTTGTGTGATTCAATTAGCAATTTCCTTCTGGAAAGAAATCAGCATTCCTGGTGAAATGCAGAAGCAAATTTCTGATGAGCTTTAATGGAATTAAAACTGGTGGGAAACCAGTGCCCAGTCCACCCATCTGTCTCCCAGAAGGAAGGGGCAGTGGCCATGCCTGTCTGTATCTAAGGAGATATGGAAATAGTTCTTTGACAGCTA
The DNA here is from genome assembly GCF_005190385.1 of Monodon monoceros. Classification (NCBI taxonomy): domain Eukaryota; kingdom Metazoa; phylum Chordata; class Mammalia; order Artiodactyla; family Monodontidae; genus Monodon; species Monodon monoceros. Next base: position 9,040,842 of record NW_021703772.1, read on the forward strand.
CTTCCACAAAGAGAGAGGCTATAACAAAAAATCATGCCCTAAAATAGCTATAAAATATGTGGTAGAGGGTCCACTTGAGTCTAAACTGTGACTCAGACCGAAAGGGGCTTATGGGGACCTGTAGAGTCAGATGGGTTCTGGGAGGGCTGAGGGAGCTGGACACCATGAGTGGGACCCTTGCTTTCTTCGTCCACACCGATGAGAGTTGCTTTGCCTCCTTCCATCCAACGCTGCGATGATCAAGTGAGATAAGGATTAGATGGCAATGTAATTGGAAAAGTAGAAGGTGGCTTGTAAATCAGGGATTGATTATTACTACCATCTGATTCAGAGATGATCTGCCCATGCCAGAAAAGCTCAGCATGCAGATCCTACACCGGTGTCCCTAACATAGGCCTGCTTTTCAATGATATGCAATTTCCCCATCGTCCAAAGGTGCATCTCCCCCTCTGCATTTTCTCTGTGATTGCTCCAGCTCTGAAGCCCTCTGAAGTGCATGGCTTCCTTACTCCCTGCAGCAGCTTCCTGACCCTCCTCCTGTGGCCTCCTGTCCAGTCTCCCCAACAGTCAGACCAGACCAGGCACCTCCAGCCCTGTTTACAGCAAAGCCAAGGCCACTGGAGCTGCTATTGGGAGAAAAGGGTTAGTCGCCTTCCCAGCCCGTGGCAGTCCCAACCGGGCCTCTCCCCACGCTCAGCACAGGCACAACGAAGTCTGTCTCTCTGCCGATTATGAGATAGCTCATGGCTGTTAGGTCTGCTTGAATAAGGCCTTTTGTCCCAGAGAATTTTCCCATGTCGTACATTTAGTCTGTTGTGTTATGGGTCAGTGAGCAAGGAGATAAGTCTGAATTCTTAAACAACCTTGTGAACGCAAGACATCTGTCTGAAAGGCAATCAAACAACATCTGTCACACTCTCCCCAACTTCCAAGACCCTTTCTTAAAAATCAAATCATTGTTGTATGTTTACGTTTCTTTGAAAAATTCAGCTACTACCGAGATATATACTTTGAAAGATGAAAGTCCCTCATAAATCTTCACTTCCCTTCCCCCCTCCCCTCAGTGCCAGAAAACTATTGTTAATACTTTGGTGTATATTGCCCAGATTTTTCTTCTCTGCACCTACTAACACAGATAGTATTATTATTACCTTTTTCTTTTATTTTTTATCATTGTACCATAGATATTGTTTTGCAATTTGCTTTTTGACGTAACATAGAACTTCTTTCAGTATTAGGATCTCATTTTTTAAACAATTGTACAGTGTTCCATCATGTCTATGAATAATCACCTATTTAATGAGTTTCCTGTTGATGGATATTTGGAATTCAACCCTTTCCAACACAATTTTTCCTTTATATAAACAATACTGCAATGGATATCCTTGCACATGTTTTTGTATACCTGTGAGAGGGTTTCTATGCGTATAGGATGTAATATTTCTAGAAACAGAAATGCTAGATCAAAGATATAAACATTTAAAATTTAGTAGGTATTGCCAAATTGACTAGGCAAGCATGGCTAGGGTTTGGTTTGTAGATTTCTTGAAGGTAGAGAATGCCACTGGGCACCTAGAGGGGTTAGTGCCAGCAACAGAAAGGAGTGGCAGTTCACCTTGGGTACAGCCGGGAGTGTTTCCCCAGCTGCCTGCAAGACTTGAGACATCTTAGTGTATGTGGACTAATCCAGGAGAGGACAAGGCATAAACTATTGGTCTGGAAGGGACAGAGTCATCAGTTGAGTGAATCCCAGGTAAGGTGAGGCCTGAATGGCATGGACATTTATGAAATTGTGTGTCTATCACAATCCCTTCGAGAGAGACCTCTTCCCACTCCCCAAATCCAACCACTGGGCTCTCGTAGGAGCTGCCTATGCTATTGTTTGCCGGCCTAGCCGGGGGTCAGCAAATATAATCTCTGGCTAATTAGAAGTCTTCCCTAGCATTTTTTGAATGGGAAGTGAGGGAAGAGAGGTCTTGTTGCAGGTGAGGGGGTTGGAAATACGTGTGTCCAGAGTTGACCGGGGGTCATGGTTTCTGCACTGTAGAGGAAGACATTTGGAGAGACCGAAGCTGACTCCCCAATAGAGGATGAGACAAGAGACAAAGAAAGCTCCAGAGCCCAGGTGGTGACGGAGGCTCTGATTCTTGCCATTCCCAAGGCCCAAGGGCTAATACTTTTGGTATGAGCCAAAATAATTAGTTTTGCCTGTTTTTGACCTTTGTATAAATGGAATTATACAATTTGTACCCATTTGTCCTCGTCTCTTTGATGCAGCGGTACATTGGTAGATTCATCCACGTTGTTGCACATAGCAGTAACTTTTTTCACTTTAACTGCCTCATAGTATTCCAGTGATCTTGAGTATATACCTCTGAACAGGATTTGGGGTCCATGTGATAACTCTATGGTAACTTTTTTTTTTTTTTTTTTTTGTGGTACGCGGGCCTCTCACTGTTGTGGCCTCTCCCGTTGCAGAGCACAGGCTCTGGACGCGCAGGCTCAGTGGCCATGGCTCACGGGCCCAGCCGCTCCACGGCATGTGGGATCTTCCCGGACCGGGGCACGAACCCGTGTCCCCTGCGTCGACAGGTGGACTCTCAACCACTGCGCCACCAGGGAAGCCCTATGGTAACTTTTGAACTGTTTTCCCAAACAATTGCACCCTTTTAAGTTCCCACCAGCAAAGTAGGAGCTCCAGTTTCTTTACACCCACACCAATACTTCTTATTGTGTGTCTTTTGATCACAGTCCTCCTAATGGGTGTGAAGTTGTGTTCTACCGTGGTTTTGCTTTGCACTTCCCTGATGGCTAATGATGTTGAGCAACGTTTCATGCATTTATTGACCATTTGCATATTTTTTTTTTTTTGGAGAAAAGTCTATTCAAATCCTTTGCCCATTTAAAAATTGGGTTACTTGTCCTTTTTATTGATAAGTTGTAAGAATTCTTTAAATATTCTGGATCCTAGACCCTATCACATATATGACTTGTAGATATCTCCCCCCATTATGGGGCTGACTTGTGTTTTCAAAAGATCACTGTGGTTACTATTTTGACAGTAGGTTGTGGGGAGAGGGCAGAGTTAGAAGCTGGGAGAACAGGTAGGAAGCTAATGTAGTCATCCAGGTAAGGGATGATGGCATCAAAATAAATTCTGACTCTCTAAGTTGTAAGACAGAGCCTTGGGTCTGCTCTAAAGTCTCTGTCTGGTTCTGGCCCTGGCACTGCCTTTGACTCTCCCTGATTCTGACCTGGTTTTTTGCCTACAGTTTTGCTCATTCCTCCCTGATTTCAGTTTATGTCCATGTCCGCATTTTCCCTTCAATGTCCTTAAATGTTAATTTCATCTGGCCACATTGTAGGCAGTTTTGTGAATCACCCCTTATCCCATTTGTAATGGGCACTAGGCGTGGAAAAATAAAGAGGTGGTAGATAGGGAGATGGGGGACAGACTCCTGGCTTTCGTGGACTTCCAGAAGCTGGGCTTCTTCTTCTGGTGCTTGTCCTTCCACAGCTGTTTACCTGGCTCTCAGTTCCGGTTCTACTTCCTGGATCCCCAGTTGCCCATGATGAAGCCTGGTATGTGACTCTGAAGTGGAGGGATGCAAGAGAGAGCTTTGGAGGACAGCCCACAGATGCCTAAAAAGGCAGACACTCCATTCTCTTTCAGTCTGTGGGGCAGCCCCTTCTGAATCTGCATATCACTGAACTTTAATAGACACGAGTCAAGCCATGGATGCCCTATTCTCCTCTCTGGGAGTTAAGAGTCGGGGCTACAAAGCTTGCTGGACACAAAGTCTTGTATCCAAGATTCAAATGAATTTTTAACATATTAGAAACAACTTAGCAGAAATAAAAATTTTAATTAAGTATCATGTAGAACAGCCAGGGCTGGGACTATGGTAAAGTTAGAGCAGGATCTAGGGTGCAAAATTTATGGAAGCATTGAGGCGGGGGGGGGGGATTAACATACACACACTATTATATATAAAATAGATAAACAAGGACCTACTGTATAGCACAGAGAACTATATTCAATATCTTGTAATAACCTATAATGGAAAATAATCTGAAAAAGAATATATATATGTATATATAAAACTGAATCACTTTGTTGTACACCTGAAACATTGTAAACCAGCTATTCTTCAATAAAATAAATAAATAAATAAATTTTTTTAATTTAAGGAAACATTCATTCTCCTCTCGTCTCTTGCCTTACTCTAGTCCTGGCCTTAAGAAAGTATCAGAAAATATCAAATCGCCAGGAAGAAAATCTAATGAAAGTTATTTAAGATTTCTAGAGTAAATACACCGAACATTACTGAGAGAATTTAAAGAAGGACAAAATAAGTGAAGATCTATACCTTGGTTATGGATTAGAAGACTAAATGTTGTTCAAAACTAAATATGTCAGTTCTTCCTAAAACTACGTATAGATTCAGGACAATCCCAGTAAAATCCTAGCTGGTTACTTAGTGGTAATTGAGAGATGATTCTGAAAATTTATGTGGACACCCACATAATTTAGAATAGCCAAAGCAGTTCTGAATAAAAACAAAGCTGGAAGACTTATACTATCTGATTTCAAGATTTACTATAAAACTAAAGTAATTAAGACAGTCTGGTGATTGTATAAGAATAGAAAAATAGACTGACGGAATAGAAAAGAGAGTCAAGAAACTGTCCTCACATATATGGTTCCTGGATTTATGGCAAAAGCTCCATGGCAAATCAGTAAAGAAAGATTTTTTTCGATAAATGATGTGGGTCAATTGAACATCCATATGGAAAAAATTAATCCTGACCCTTACCTCACACAATAAATTAATTAATTTGAGATGGATCATAGTCCTAAAGGTTAAAGTTGAAAATAAATAAGTGTGATGGCCTGTGTTGACCTAGGTGGTGGGGTATACAATTGTACGAGTTTGTTAAAAGTTTGTTCACTTTGGGACAATTCAAGCAACTGTATGTTTTATGCTCTTCTAATCATTGAATTATAGTGACAATCAAATTTATTTAAAAAGCAAAAAAGAAGTGTCCAAACTGTACATGAAAATGATTACATTTTACTGTGAGTAAATTACACTTTAATAAGAAAATGAAAAAGCTAAGTAAGTAAGGCTATTGGGCTGATGAGAGCTAGCATCCCTGACATAGATCAGTCAACTTGATGAACTGCACATCCTGTGAGCCCTGCCCCCCATGCACAGTTTGTCCCATTCTGAGGTCATCATAGAGGAAGCAGAAGTTTCAGTAGGCAGGAAGAAGTCGGAAGAATGGTGTGATGAGTATCTGACTCTATTCAGATTCCATTTCAAGATGTGATGAGCATGCGGAAGAGAATAGAAGACCCCCACTGCCTCCTGTCCCCAGATTTTAGACAGGAAACTGAGTTATGAGTAAAACCAGAACGCCAGTGTGACTGATGTGTTGAATGGGTAAGCTGCAAGATGCCATTTGGTCCCCTCATGACAACTCAAACCCGCTCTTTGAAATCATCTGATCTTTTCCTGGTGTCTTGGTTTGCGTCTCCCCAGAAACAGACTCTGAGACAGAATTTGAGTGCAATCAAGTGTCCTAGGATACACAGGTAGGAGGTGAGATAAGAAAGGGAATGGGCCAATGAGGAGTGAGTTTTCAGGCCAGGTATCACTGAGCCATCCCAGCTGTGGTGCCAGGAAGCTGTGGTACTTAACCAGCAGCCTCCTGTCCCTCCCTAACTGCGGACTGCTTCCCCGTAGATGAGTTCTGCAGCACTTCTTGTTCGCCTTGCTCAAGGCTCGGATGTCTGCCCCGTCAGATAAAAGCCCTCAGCCAGAGCAGCAGGTATTGGCAACACACAGCCTTCCTGCGTAGGGTTAATTCCAGGGAATATGGCCATGGCAGAGCCCACTAAAACTGGTTAAGATCCGAGGAGGTCCCATAGTTTTTCCAGGCGTTTTTAATCACAAGAAAAGACTCCTCTTAAAGTCTCATCTGCTCTAATATTCGATACTTTATTGTACCTAAATCCTTGCCCTGACATCAGCTGGGGGCTGCCATAGTCTGGACACCAGCAGAAAAATGATCTGATTGTTTTCCTTTCTGACTCAATCTTTTTCCTCCTTTACTACCTGCTCTTTTTGGTTTCTGCAGGGCTGAAGTGAATAGGGGAGGAGAGGCAAGGGGCAGGAAAGGCTTTGCTTGACTAGTTCCGTTGTAATTTGGCTCTGATGTTCTCTGCACGGGGTAGATGCCCAGTTGCTGGATTATTTTCCCAGGAAGTTTTTTTGGGGGGGCTCTTCAGGGATTCTACCTTTGCTGGGTATCTTGCACCTGCCGTTCCCTTAAAGTGGGCAATGGCTCCACCTGCTGGCCACCTGATTATCAGTGGAAGGCTCCCCCTTCTGCTTTCTGATTCATTCCCCCCGCCGTACTCCCATGTGGTTCTTGCGGGCAGACTGTCTCTCAGGAAGACCTGGTCCGGCTTCCTTCAGCAAGTCCATCCCTGGCCGGTGGGAGATGCACATCCATCCTTGTCCTGTCAGGCTTTCTCAAAGTGCAGACATTCCCATTCCCATTCCCACTACAGTCAGGTCTCTTCCTACAAGCTGCCAGCTTCCTACAACTCACAGGAGGAGTTCAGCCACAGCCTCCAATCTTTAGATTTTGTGGATGTGGTTCCAGCCCTGTGTCTTTCATGTCTAGCTTTCCAAAGGTTTCCTTTTAAAGCCCCTCTTGCTGGCTTGAGGTGGCTCATACTGCCTTGTGATGCCAGCTTGTCAGCTAGAAGCTTTGGGTTGCGAGGAATGCAAAATCCAAGTCACGCTGGCTTAAACTATAAAGCTTCTAAATTATAAGAGTGGAGTGTCTCAGCGTAGACAGAACCTGTGGTTTAAAGGTAGTTCCAAAGACTCAGGGGCTTTGGGTTCTCTGCTCTGTTGCTCACCCTGTGGACTGCATCTGAAGATGGCTGTTGCCAGATGCAATTTAGGCTTCATGTTTTCTGCTTCACATCTAGCAGTTTACATCCTTCTCCAGAGATCCCTCTGTCCACCATTCTAAGTGAGGGTCCTTAGGGTCACTCTGATTGGTCCGGTTTCACATGTCCAACCCTGCACCAGTGACATACGGGTGAGGGAATGGAAGATGCTGATTGTCTAAGCCTATCAGGGTCCAACCTGGTATTGGAGGTAGGTCACTTCCTCTGTAGTACATGGTTGGTGTGCAGAAGGGGTAAGTACACAAATGAAAATCTGGGCATTGTTAGAAAGAAGGGAATGGATGCTGAGTAGACAACTGTGTTAGTTTCCTAGGGCTACTGTAACAAAGTACCCAAAACTGGGTGGCTTAAAAGAACAGAAATTTATTGTCTCACAGTTTTGGAAACCAGAAGTCTGAAATCAAGATGTTGTCAGAGGGCTTCCCTGGTGGCGCAGTGGTTGGGAGTCTGCCTGCCGATGCAGGGGAAACGGGTTCGTGCCCCGGTCCGGGAAGATCCCACATGCCGTGGAGCGGCTGGGCCCGTGAGCCATGGCCGCTGAGTCTGCGCGTCCGGAGCCTGTGCTCTGCAATGGGAGAGGCCACAACAGTGAGAGGCCCGCGTACCACAAAAAAAAAAAAAAAGAAAGATATTGGCAGAGCCATGCTATCTAACAGCTGTAGGGGAGATCCTTCCTTGCCTCTTCTAGCTTTCGGTGTTCGCCGGCAACCCTTGGCATTCTTTGGCTTGTAGTCACATGGCTGTCTTCTCCCCTTGTGTCTTCATGTTTTTTTCTCTCTGTGTGTTTCTGTGGTCACAAGACGTTCTCTTCTCTTACAAAGACACCAGTCAGATTGGATTAAAAGCCCACCCTACTAATGTATGACATTTAAAATAATTAATTAATTTATTTGTTTATTTTTGGCTGCATTGGGTCTTTGTTGCTGCACACGGGCTTCCTCTACTTGTGGCGAGCGGGGTCTACTCTTTGTTGTGGTGCACGGGCTTCTCACTGCTGTGGCTTCTCTTGTTGTGGAACATGGGCTCTAGGCGTGCAGGCTCAGTAGTTGTGGCTCGCGGGCTCTAGAGCCCGCGGGCTCAGCAGTTGTCGTGCACGGGCTTAGCTGCTCCGCGGCATGTGGGATCTTCCCGGACCAGGGCTCGAACCCATGTCCCCTGCCTTGGCAGGTGGATTCTTAACCACTGCGCCACCACGGAAGCCCTAATGTGTGACATTTTAACTAATTTGCAATGACCCTGTTTCCAAGTAAGGTCACCTTCTGAGACACTGGGGATTAGGACTTCAACATATCTTTTTGGGGGACACAATCCAACTCATAATAACAACACATATCTGCTTAAAACTATTCTCACAGCTTATTCTTACACAAAATTATTTAATTTGATCATACTTACTCATCACACTTGAATCCAGAATTCAATTTGTCTATTTCTTATAAGCAGTTTCACTTAAAAAAAGAAAAAAGAAGAAATACTAACCCTCTCTGAAGTTATTCAAAAGCACATGCTATCTATTCTTGAAGATAAATTCCAAAGAGGAGTATCAAAAATATTTTTATCTTGTCGATATCATTAGAATATGGGCAGAGCCCCCAAAGAATGGTGTTGCGGCCCCTGATTCATTTTGATAAGTACCTTCTGGTGAGTTTGGGGAATAGTCACTGTCTTTATTTGTCTCTGAGATGAATCTAGAAAAAGGTCAGAAGAAAATCTCAGTGGAGTGATCTCTTCAGCTGCTCACATCCCAAGAGCTTCTTAACTGATCTGCTTCCCAGTGGTTACTCTGAATATCTTGTATATGTCCCACTGTTCCTCTCTCATATCTATCATCTATCTACCTATCTATCTATCTATCTATCATCCACCCATCATCAATGTTTCTGTCCAATCCATTTAACTTTTTCATTACATAAATAAATCACGTTTACTGTAGAACAGGGTCTGTGGGTGGGTCGGGGTGTACTTTTGCTCCCTAGGGGACTTTTGGCAATGTCTGGATACATTTTGGTTGTCACAACTGGGAGATGCTACTGGCATCTAGTGGGTAGAGGCCAGGGGTGCTGCTAAACATCCTACAAGATGCAAGACAGCCTCCACAATAAAGAATTGTCTGGCCCCGAATGTCAGTGGTGCTAAGGTAAAGACATCCTTTGTAGAAAAATAGAAACTTTGAAGAAACAAATGTAAAAATAATTTTCACTGGGGATTTCTACAATTAACATTTTGGCCAAATTCTTCCAGACTTTATTTTTTTAATGCACAAAAATACATTTGGAAATAATTACAGATGTGTGAAGAAAGAAATGTGATTATCATATACATAGTTTTGTAATCTTTTTTCACTTAGTAATATTATTCCATGTCAGTGGTTTTATATCTGTCACATCGTTTTTCTCATTAAAAAATAAGCTTTTAAAAAACAAAAGTATTACATTCACGTGGTTAAAAATGAGAATTGCAAAAGTGTGTAAAGTAAAAAAGCTCTTCCATAGTGGTTATGTACAATTTAGTACATGTGAATTCTTTAAACACCACACATTGGATTGTGCAATAACACTGTTGTGTACACTGCTTTCATTGCCTAATAACGTATCTTAGGACAATTTCCATACCCACACATATAGATCCATCCCATTCTTTATACTGCTGTGTAGTATTACGTATAACGTGGGTGGGCCTCATCCAATCAGTTGAAGGCCTGAATAACACAAAAGACTGACCTCTCTCAAGGAAGAAGGAATTCTGCCAAAAGACGGCCTTTGAACTTGAACTACAACATCGGCTCTTCCCTGAGTCTCCAGGCTGCCAGCCCACCTCCAGATTTTGGACTTGCCAGCTCCATAATTGCATGAGTAATTCCTTGAAATAAATCTCTCTCTCTCTCTGTACACACACACACACACACACACACATTCTGTTAGTTCTATTTCTCTGGAGAACCCTAAGACATCAGGCTTCTGGCCTCAACAACACTAGAACTGATGGAAAGTTTAAATTACCTTGCCCCCACCCCACATATAATATTTTAAGGAAGGGAGAAATAGAAGAATATCTTGGTCAATTCTCCAAGAGTAAACAGGGTGGGAGAGGATTTTCCTGTTGAGCTTTGGTGCAGAGTCGACCCAATCTATAGTTAGCAAAGAAAGGCCTCTCTAGAAGGAACATTACTGCGGAGGTGAGGCAAATATCTCCTGTTTACAGTGGTCTAATAAGAGGGGCTGTGTTAGTCTCCTGTCGCTGCCGTAACAAACCGCCACACATTCAACACTAGATTTATCTCACAGTTCTGTTGGTCAGAAGTCTCAGCTGGGCTCAGCAGGGTCCTCTGCTTAGGGTCTCATAAGACTGAAATCAGGGTATTGGCCAGCTGCATTCTTATTGGGTGGCTCTGGGAAGAATCTGCTTCCAGCCTCATTCAGGGTGTGGGCAGAATGCAGCTCCTTGTGGAGAGGGGCCAACCAGGAGTTCCTAATCCAGGGGCGTAAGGTTTCAGTGACTACTTAGATGAATACTAAGTCCTAGAGGTCTGCAGTAGAACCTTGTAGGTATCTTTCACCACACACTGTCCTGTCCACTTCGAAATGTGTCAAGAGGGTCAGTCTCCTGAGAAGGGTTCTCATCCCAAGAGAGTGATCGATAGATAGACTGATAGGTAGATCGATTGATCAGTGGATCGATTTGGTGGGAAGAAACAAAGATGGGTGAACGGGAGAGGAGGTGCAACCTCGCCTTCCCCACCCCCGCCCAAGTTGTCGTTGCAAGGCTGAGGTCCCCATGTCCTCACTGGCTGGCAGAGCTGGAGGTGGTTCTCAGCTTCCAGAAGCCACTGCATTCCTTGGCTTGTGGCTCTTTCTTTATCTTCAAAGCCAACAGTGGTGCGTTGAGTCCTTCTCAAGTTCCAGATATCTCTGACTTCCTCTTCTGCTTTCAAGGGCTCACGTAACCACATTGGGTCCACCTGGATAATCTCCCTATTTTAAGGTCAGTTGATTAATAGCCTTAATTACGTCTACAAATTCCCTTTTGCCTCGTAAGGCAAAATAATTGCAGTTGTGACACTAGAGCGTAAAGGTCATGGGGGCCAAAATTCTGCCTACTTCAGTGACCTGGAGATGGTTTTCCCAGACCAGAGGACAGGCCTGGTCCAAAAGTGTGTTCAGACCTCACTTCCTGGGATACGGAGAACTGCTTATAAATTTCAACGCACAATTTTCCCAGCTTGGAGGGCTCAAGGGCTGCAGTCTGTGGTCCTTCCTCTGCTTGTAGCAATTTCTGCAAGAAGCGAGCTTCTTCCTGGTGCAGGGCCTGGGACAGGCTGTGTGTGATGACATCAGAGAACTCATGCCCCCTGGACCCCTTGCAGGTGCCATTGCCTTTTCCCTGTGTTGTGATCCCTAGGATCATGCTAACGACATGGCTCGAACTTGCAAAGTGCGCGAGGCACTTAATGCATTTGGCATAAGGAGTTTATACCTGGCATTCTTTTTTTTTTTTTTTCTGTACGCAGGCCTCTCACTGTTGTGGCCTCTCCCGTTGCGGAGCACAGGCTCCCGACGCGCAGGCTCAGCGGCCATGGCTCACGGGCCCAGCCGCTCCGCGGCATGTGGGATCCTCCCGGACCGGGGCACAAACCCGTGTCCCCTGCATCGGCAGGCGGACTCCCAACCACTGCGCCACCAGGGAAGTCCTACCTGGCATTCTTTTTTCTGGTAGGATACTTTTTTGCCCAAAATGTCAGAGACAGAGTCATATTTCACTGCTGTGTAAGCCGATGAGGGACGTGGCTCGGAGCCTCTACGTGGTAAACAATGGCAGAGGAAAAGAGCAGGAATGACTGGGAGAGATCCAGCCCAAGGGAGAAGACAGAGAAGCCGATAAGGGCGATGGTAGAGGCCTGCAGATGGGCTTATGGGGTGTTTAGCAGAAGAAAGTTCGATGTGAGCAAGAGAGGCTGAGGTTGAAGGGAGGCATATGGAGGAGCTGGGAAAGAGCGAACCCCCCGGGGAAGGAGGGACAGAGGGAAGGAGCGAAAGCCAAGAAAAAGCTGGAGAGAAAGAGGAAATGAGAAATGCAGGAGGGGGAGGTAGAAGAGTTTCCGGAGGTGAAAGGAAACTGCTTCACATGAATATGATACAGAGCACGAAACTTTTCAACTTAAACCCCTCCAACAGGGCTTCCCTGGTGGCGCAGTGGTTGAGAGTCCGCCTGCCGATGCAGGGGACGCGGGTTCGTGCCCCGGTCCGGGAAGATCCCACATGCCGCCGAGTGGCTGGGCCCGTGAGCCATGGCCGCTGAGCCTGCGCGTCCGGAGCCTGTGCTCCGCAACGGGAGAGGCCACAGCAGTGAGAGGCCCGCATACCGCAAAAAAAAAAAAAGAACTAGGGGACAGAAACATAAAGTCGGGAAAATATGGGGCAAGGGAATATTTGAAAGGAAATTGCCATGAATAGCATTTTTTTTTCAAGAAACCTGTCCTAATAGCTTTATTTGCTTTAACTCTTTTTTTTTTTTACATCTTTATTGGAGTATAATTGCTTTACAATGGTGTGTTAGTTTCTGCTTTATAACAAAGTGAATCAGTTATACATATACATATGTTCCCATATCTCCTCCCTCTTGAGTCTCCCTGCCTCCCACCCTCCCTATCCCACCCCTCCAGGCGGTCACAAAGCACCGAGCTGATCTCCCTGTGCTATGCGGCTGCTCCCCACTAGCTATCTATTTTACATTTGGTAGTGTATATATGCATGAATAGCATTTAAGTCAAGTTTTCAGATGTTTGCTATCCATAGCCCCCAACCATCAGAGGCTGGAGGGGGCTCGTAGCTGACCTGAGACCTCCCTCACCCTCCCCAGCGAAGGCTGTGGAAGACTTTCCAGCATCTCACAGCTTCCTCCCCATGTGCCTGGTTACTCCCTTCTCTGCCTGAGGGATTTCTGGGGCACCGTGGGAGCTGGCTGGGCCGCAAACAGCAGGACTTGGAAATTCTGAGCAGTTATTGCCCCTGGGGGCAGCTCCAACCTGTGGGGGACAGGAATGAGCCCATGGGTGCTGTCACCTCCCCACTTCACGGGCCAGTTCAGAATCGTGTGCCACAGTTTCTCAGAGAGTTCCTGGGGGACAGAGCCCCTGATGTCCACACTTTCAAAAACAAGCCATTTGTTCTGTCTCTTCCTCCCCCATCTCATCCTCTCCATCACCTGTGTGTCCTAGTCCGCTTCTCAAATAGATGACCTGCCCCAGGTCCTTGTAGGGGGTCACAAAACCTTACCTCTACTCATCTTAAGTTTTCAGTGGGGGCTGTAATAAAAAGACAGATTAACAAGAGAAAAACGGTTTATTAACTCGTGTGGCTCATATGTGGGAGAAACCTCCAGGAAAAGGAACTCAAAGTGAAGGCTCACAATGCTGGCTTATTTGCATCTTCGACAAAGAACAAAAACCTGCAGAGAAATGCCAGGACAGAGGAAAGCAGTTTCAGGCTTCCCAGGGTGGCAAACTGAAAAGGTAAACATATGGGAGGCAGCTGAGGGTGTAAGGTTTGTTTGCAGATTCCTCTGGTGCTGACAAGAGTGTGTCTCCAGCACAGGGAGAACTTATATCCCATCTTCAGGCAGAAAAGCGGAGGGTGGAGAGAGATTTTTCTGTGTTTGCTTCTTCTTCTTCTTCTTTTTTTTTTTTTGTTAAATGAGTAAATGAAAAATTTATTTTCATAGCTGTATAATATTTTATTGTGTACCTTAATTTATTTATCTGTTCTCCTGACCATGGACATTTGTGTTGTTTATAGCTTTTGTTATTAAGACCAATGTTGCTAAAAATAGTATTGTACATATTGGCTCTTCACATGTGCAAGAGGTTCTTTTGTCTATATACCTAGAATTCTAACAAGGGTATGCCAATATTCAACTTTACAAGTTGTTTCTCAAACTCTGCTATTGTCATCCTTCCTAATTCTTGCCAAAGGAATGCATGTAAAGAGTGACGTAGTGGATTATAAAATTGATTGTTGGTTTGCCTTCAGCTGAAACTAATTTTTATGGCAAAGAGGCATATTTGGGGGACACAGTCTGGTTTCCTTCGCCTGTCTCTGGGGTAACCTGAACTAGTACGGGACCATGGGTCCCCCTACTCACTGCAAAACCTCTTACAATGAAAGCAGGTCTTAGAATGAATCTAGGGCAGTCACAGAAGTACAGGGAGGGGGCGCTGTAGACTGGTTTGATGACTGTGGCTTTTACCCTGAGCAAGGTAGCAATGCCTGGAGGATTTTAAGCAAAGGAGTGACAACATCTGACTCACCCTCTAAAGGATCATTCTAGCTCCAGGAGGAGATGTTAAATAGGCAATGGATATTCAAACAAGCTCAGGTGAGAGATCTGGCTAGGTGATACATTTGAGAATCATTAGCTCAGAGATGGTATCAAAGGCTGTGAGGCTGGATGAGATCTCTGAGGAATAATTAGGAAAGAGACCAAGTCCAAGAATTGAGCCCTGGAGTATGTCCTCCTTCAGAGGCAAGGGAGATGGAGAGGAACCAGCAAGAGCCTTGGAAAAAGCAGTCCTGGAGGAAATCCAGGAGAGGGTCAAGTCCCAGAAGCCAAGAGCAAGTGTAAGACAGAGGGAGTGGCCGGTTTTTTGTTTTTTTCAAACGCTTCAGGATTAGGGATGAAAGTTGACTGTCGGATTCAGCAGCGTAAAGTTGGCTCATGACCTTGACAAGAGCCATGTTGGCAAGTGACGGGAGTAAGAGCCCTACTGCTTTGGTTCAAGACAGAAGGGAGAAGAGGAACTGGAGAAAGTGAATAGACACCTCTCTTTGGAGCATTTTGTTGTAAGGGCAAAGAGAGAAATTGGGTAGTGGCTGGAGAGGCTAATGGGACAGGAAAATTGTTTTTTAGGATGAGAGAAATAATAGTGTGTTTCTCTGCTGCTGGGAAAGACCCAGTATAGTGGAAAAGTTGATGATACAGCAGGTGGAGGGTAGAATTGCAGAAGAGATGCCCTTGAGTAGGTAAGAAGGAATGGGGTCCAGTGTGCCAGTGGGAGGTGTAGCCTTAGCCGGGGCACAAGTGAATCATCCTTGGTAATTTTCTAGGCGAGATGGTAGAGTATTACATATGACAGTCCCATGTAGACACTATAACATGTGCCAAAAAGGAACCAAAGGTGTATCAGAGCCGTTCACTCCATGGATGACTCCAGTGTGTCTGGATGACTTTGCACGTGAAAACTTAGGTCACAGTTCAAGGGCTCCCTCCTAAGAGAAACTTTCTCAACTCCCACAGCCTATCAAATCGCTCTACCTTATTTTCCTCATAGTGCTCATTCACCATCTGAAAATAGCTTGCTAATCGATTAATTAATTCTTTGATTTTCATCACCTAGAACATGTGCTCTGCAAGGGTTATGACCTTGATGGTTTTGCTCATTCCCGTATTCTACAAAATAGTGGTTGGCCAACGGTATACTGGTAAACCAACTCTCTGAAAAAAACAAAAATCCAGAAAACCAAAACCAACAAAAGTCTGATTTGCAGCATTTGCCTATGGTACAAATATTCCCACCATGGCCAATTTCAAGCTACCAACATGACATCACGGGATGCGGAGTTGGGAAGAGATGTGCACATTGGTTTTCACCAGCTGGTACAAGCCAGCTGTACTGCAACTGGCACATAGGTGGCGCTCAATAAATACCGGCTAGTTATTCCATAAAAGGTAGGTCTCTGGATATTCTTGGAAGGTTTATATTTTTCCTGCTGCCTTTTAATCTTCTGTCTTTGCTCTTTTTCCTCTTCCCTGGGCATTCTGTATGTCTCCTGCACTGCCTTGTTGGAAACCTCCCGTGATGCTGCTTGTACCAAAATTTACTGAAGGTTTGAGCAGCAGAGAGAAGTTTGGTCAGGTCCTGACCCTGGGAGCATCTTCCTGTGTGTCCCTCTGCGCAGGGCTCCAGGCTGCAGGGTTAAGATTGGGTTCCTTTCTTCTCCATCACTTGCCTCTTTAGAAAGTTAATGTTTTCCTCCACTTCACCTCTCTTCAGGCCCACCAATCTAAGCTTAGAGCCCATCCTTCCATAGTTAAAACGTCATGAATGTGTTCCCTCATCCTGAAGGACATCTTTCTATTCAGCATCTTCTAGCATCTTTGAGGATCACAGTGCACAAAAAGAAACCCTGTGACTTTTCTTTTTAT
This sequence comes from Monodon monoceros, assembly GCF_005190385.1. Classification (NCBI taxonomy): domain Eukaryota; kingdom Metazoa; phylum Chordata; class Mammalia; order Artiodactyla; family Monodontidae; genus Monodon; species Monodon monoceros. The sequence goes on from NW_021703772.1 coordinate 9,057,031, forward strand.
CCTGGGCAGGGTTAAAATTGTTGGCAGGGTTGCTACGCTGATTTCCATCCCCGCACTCCTCTCCAACAACCCGGCACATCTGAGAAGGCAAAAATGGCTTCTTTGAAGTTATTTTTTCTTCACTTTAAAAGGCTTTTTTTTTTTTTTTTTTACAAGAAGAAAGAGTGTGAATGGATAGAGAAAGACAATTGCAAAAGCAGTCCCTGGGGATCACATTGATCTACAGTTTTCACTGCAAATGTCTGATGGTCTCTGGTCAACATGGCTGTCTGAGATCTTACCTGGAGGGTTCTCTTAACTCAAGACTTCAGAAAGACGACCAAAGAATTAATGGATATGGACAGCCCTAAGATGAACTCCTGATTCTTCTTCTTGAGTGAAAACTCTCCTGAGCAGGGCTCTGGAATTGTCCCTTCTCTGGTTCCACCCGGATTTCTCTTTGGTCCTGATCCAGTTCAACTCTGCTCCGTGTGTCCTATGCGGATACTGACCTGTCCTGTTCTGCCCTGTGGAGCTGCTTCCTTGTACTGGGGACTCTGTTACCCGATGGCAGGAGCATCTCAGTCTCTGTACCTGCAGCTGCTCCAAATGAAATCAAACTCTTTTTAAACTGTGAGGGACAGTGCTTTGCCCCAATGCTCTCTGCAGAAAGACCTATTGCCAGTTATTTATAGATCTGGAATTTTTTTTTTTTCCTATTTGCATGGTTCTCTGCCTGCCTTTAATATTCTCTGCTAGCTGCCTTTGCATTTCCCAGTTTTGTGAATTGTTAGCCTGGGTTGCCGTGACAAGGGATTTATAAGTGCGTTCTTTTCTTGCAACGGGTGTTCATTACACAGCAGTATAAAGCCATTAAACTTCCTGTGTAACTCTCTTAAGCTTCCTCCCGTAAGTTTAGGAGAACTTGTGTTTTATCATTTTAGAGTGAGCTATTAAAACCCCTTGACAACTTTATGAGCTGATTAAACACGCTTCAACTTTTTGTTTCTTCTCTAAAAAACAATGAAAATGGAAATAATGACAAACATAATTATTTATTGAGTACATACCACAGACCAGGAAGTCTACTCTTTTCACATATTTTAAAATTTAATTCTTAGAACAACCCTAGAACTATTCTTCTTATTATATAAAGAAACAAACACATAGGAAGTAATGTGCCCTAGGTCACTGAAAGTAAATTACAGATCTAGAACTCAAACCCAGGTCTGGCTGACTCCAAAGTCTTTGCTTTTAAAACTTTTCACTGAATTTTGAGATCTGTCTCTTCCAAGGGCCACTGCAGCCAAATTATTTTCCGGGCTGGAGAGACAATGACAAAGGCCATGATCACCTTAGTGGTAAAGAAATTCAGTCAAGGGCTAGAATTGCCCAGTGGACAGAGAATTTCTACCTTTAGATCTCTTGTTTGGTAAAAACTTTTATTTCATTGATTAGCACCCACTGAGGTTGCTTCTTTAAAAATTATTTACATGGAGGCCTAAGAGATAGCAGCATCATGGAAGGTATTTATTTATTTATTTTAAATCATTTTTATAATTGAAGTGTAGTTAATTTACAGTGTTGTGTTGTATATAGCAAAGTGATTCAGATATATATATATATATATATATATATATATATTCTTTTTCAGATTTTTTTCCAATATAGGTTATCACAAGGTATTGAATATAGTTCCCTGTGCTATGCAGTAGGTCCTTGTTTTTTATTTTATATATAGTAGTGTGTATCTGTTAATCCCAAACTCCTAATTTAACTCCCCACCCTGCTATCTCCTTTGGTAACCATAAGTTTGCTTCTTATGTCTGTGAGATGGATGGTACTTATTGCCCTGCATTAGACGGTCCACAATGACTAATGTAATGAAATGTACTTGGGATCCATGATGATGAAGATGATAATGACGGTGATTTTCTTTTTTAGTCTGGGTTTATTTCTTGACTCCAAAACCAAAGTGTCAGTTCTTGGTCTTTTTTTCGAGTATGTTTTCCTTCCTCTGGAAGGTACAAGGAGTTATCTTTACTGGTTACACTCAGCTTGTAATTAAAAGCCCCTTTTCTAAAATGGGACTATACTCCAGATGTAGCTTCTTCTTTGGGAACTTGGTAGAAATGCAAGTTCTTTGGCCTCCACCCCAGACCTCCTGAGTCAGAACCTCTGGATGTGGGGCTCAGCAATCTGTGTTTTAAGAAGCCCTGCAGGTGACTCTGGTCCTCAAGTTTGAGGCCCGCTGGTGTAGACACTCACACGCATCTTGCCCCACTTGCTCTCCTAGGCAACTTCAACCTCTCTCAAGGCTTTGATGGCTTCAAATATCTTCAACCAAGATGTGCTTTCTGAGCTCTCAGTTCAATATATCTACCTGTCCACATGATGTCTCTATTTGGATATGTCACTGGGACCTCAAATTCAACATCTTAATAAACATTTATGCTTCAAGTTAAGTGGCATTTCCTCATTGCACTAGGTTTTTTTGGCCTGCCATCTCTGCCATTGCACTCTATTAGAATTCCTTTGTTTAAACTATGCCTTCTCTGCAACACCAGCGCTTGGCGAGGGCAAGGACTGGGTCTGTCTAGCGATGGCTCACTTAGGATCATGACTAATATTTACTGAGTGAATGAACGAAAACTCTTATGTTCTCTATACCGGGGTTATGGACTGAACTGAAATATTAGAACCCTAATCCCCAGTGTGGCTGTATTTGGATATAGGGCTGATAGGAGGCAATAAAATTTAAATGAGGTCATAAGAGTGGGACCTTAATCTGACAGGACTAGTGGCCTTATAAGAAGAGGAAGAGACACCAGAGAGCTCTCTTGCTTTCTCTCCACATTTATACAGAGGGAAGACCATGTGAAGACACAGTGAGAAGGTGGCCGTCTACAAGCCAGGAAGAGAGCTCTCACCAGAAACCAAACTTGCTGACACCTTGATCATGGACTTCCAGCCTCTGAGACTGTGAGAAAATAAATGTCTGTTATTTAAGCCATCTAGTTGGTGGTGTTCTGTTACGGCAGCCCCGGCAGAGGTTGGGTTGGCAAACGACGGCCCATGTGCCAAATCCAGCACACCACCTGTTTTTATAAATAAGGTTTTATTAGAACACAGTCATGCCATTCATTATGGTCGTCTCTGGCTGTTTTTGCGTCAGAACTGAGTAGTTGCTACAGAGACCTTCTGACCGGCGTAGCCTAAAATATTTACTCTTTGGTCCTGTATAGAAAACATTTGCCCACCCTGCTGTGTCTCCAGAAAGGCCAGATCCAGGTGCTGTTCTGTGCTATCCTATGCTGAGCCCTCTAGGATGCCAGCCTGCCTGCGGGGACTTCATGTGGTCCCACAGCTAGCGTAAACACACCTGGGCAAAAAAACAGCGTTATGGGGGAAAACAACCTATTAGCTCGGAATTTATAAACAGGCTTTGACATTTATTTGAACAAAGGAGGAGGAAAATGCTTACAACCAGAGGCTGGGGGTCATCATGCCCCAGTTCCTTAACACAACAACTTACACATTCTATTTCATACATTGTCAAGAAAAATGAAGAGATTACCTGGGCATTCTTTTAATGCAGTGCTGGCTATGCAAATCTGATTGACCTTTTATGGCCTTGAATATTTTATAACTCTAAGAGGTAGACCTATAATAACATAAACGATGCTTATCTGAAAGCTTTGTAAATAATTCTTATCCAGAGTTATACAAATGAATTTTGTCTGGGAGAGATGCAATTGATGACTCTCTGGTAGAAAAGATGACCTCAGAGAGTTTATGTCCCAGTAGCATATTAACCAGTTTTGTATATATTAGCAAATTCATTTCAGCATTTCTTTGACACAAATCTCAGTTCTTCAAAATCTCTTTTGAACTAGTTTTAAATATTTTTCTGGTTCTCTCATTCCTGAAATGAATTTAAAAAACCACTGACACGTGTTTGTTTTATATTTGTATGAGAGTTGTAAATTCTTTTGAATATTATAACATGAATACAACCTATTCCCCCTTCCATGGGTTGCTTTGGGGTCAGCTGGGAAGGAAGAACCTCATGACATGCAGGTAAGAAAGATGAGAGCTAGTGATACTTAGCAAGGGATGGGGCAGTGGAACGTTGTGGACCACTATTAGCACTCTTCAAAAGGTCATAAGGAAAGAGTAATGATAAGCATCTGAAAGAGGTCACAGTATTTATCCACTAAAACATTGAGCATTTGTAAAGCATTCTTAATATTTGTGCTGGGGAGAAACACATTAAGGATTTCTTTGTTACTTGGGATTTTAACTTCCAGGATTTGTGACGTGAAGTTCTTTTGCTTATGGAGGCTGTTTTCCTCTTCACAAGGCTGGGAAACACTTAACTCCAGGCATGTTGCTCCTGCCGCAGATGCTTGCTTGCCCCTGGCAGAGGTTCTATGTGGATATAATTTCCTGGGGCCAGAGCCACGATGCCACCTTAGTTATGGCTGTCCGTTTGAGAAGTCCCATTCTGTTCTCTGTGTAGGACTCCTCATGAACATACAAAGATTTTCGTTCTGTCTGCCAACCGCACATTTCACAGAAAGAGTTTCCATTGGAACATCACCTCTGGTATGGAGCCGCTTCTCCACCACCCATCACCTCCTGAACAATGGTCACGTGCTGCACATTACCTCGTGTTAGACAGTACTTACGATGCTGCGGGGATGGAGCCCTCCCCAAGACGGTGTCCACTTACAACAATCCACTTCTCGTCTCCCCTTTAACAGACGACTGTCAGCTGTGGTTATGCTCACCTTAATACCAAGATTTTTCTTCTCTGTTCAAGAAGAACACCACCATTGAGATTCCTCTTGCAGGAAGCATTCACAGAGTAGAAAATCCGTAGGGCAAGCCAATGGAAGTCAGCAGGCTCTGTGCCGAGGTGGAGGCTGTCCTGATGAATATCCAGGCACCATTTCACTGCTCTGGGACTTCAGATACCCGCTGGTTCACTGTGTGAGTCCCCTGAGGGGTGCTCCCTTCAGAGTGTCCCCAGCCTAAGGGGAAATCCAGAGGACAGGGATGCCTTGTCCTTGAGGACTCCTAAGCCCAATGAAGGTCTCAGGGACCTAGGAAGATGGACAGCTCAGAAAGGGGGTGGAAAAGAGTCAAAGACACAGGGCATCCTCACTATTTGAACTAAGACTTCTCTGTCTAGGTCATAAATCACTTATGGGCCTATGAACTGCCAAACAAGAAAACCATTATTTCACTCCCTTTTATTTAGAAGGAAATAATACCACTTCTAACCTTGATTTTGAGCTCTTTTCTTAGAGGGTTAAGAAATGAATTCTACTTTTTCAGGAGAGACAACAGGATGAATTAGGAGAGGAAAAGGTTCAAGACATTTCTAAAGGGGACTGTGCAATAGCAATACTCAGCCACCAGAGGGCAGTGTAGACGTTCTGGAGGGTCTGGAGAGAGGAAAGGGGTACCGAGAGAAAGGACGGTAAAACGCAGATTTAAAGTTAAGTTTCGTCTGGTAAAATTAGAATGAAAAACAAACAAACAAAACAAAAAAAAAACACCCGGTAGTAGAGTCTCTCCTTTCATTCTGCTCTGTGTGCTCCGGATGAAAACTGACACCGGCCGAAGCCTGCAGCCGATTCCTGGAGGACCCCAGGACATCAGGTCACTGATCGGGGAGGTCTTGGGTCGGGGGTTAGGGAGAAGACGGTTGGGGGAGGGTGCTTCGGGAAAGTGAGTGGGTGGCTCCCAGCCGGGCTGAACTTGCGCCAGCAGCTGACTTCCAGTAAGGGAGCTTGTGCAAGAAGAAGAGCGAATCCAGGGCTGGCGGGGGAGTCCCCGCCCCGTTTTCCATATCCGGTGTTTGCTGGAAGAAAACCGCTCCTGCCTGACTTTTTATTACCCAAGCTCTGCTTCCGTGGCTCGTCCTGTGACGCAGGAAGGGACTGGATCAGAACAGGGTTCTTTCCTTTAGGGAAGAACGAGGTGCAAGGGATAGGAATTCTTCCTCATCCTGAATTTCTTCACTTTTGTTTTCTGTTACATCATTAAGTTTACCTGGTCACCTAGTTCACCGCAGGGTGTGGTGGAATTTAGGGAGAAGAGGAGTAGACCCCCTGGAAGACTTGCTTAAAAGCTGACACCCAGTGCTTTCTGCCACTGCTTGTTTGTAGATAGTCGAAACCAACAGAATAAGAAGCTCAGATGTGGCTCTGAGAAGTTTCTGGTATTTGTCGGGACCTGAGTGACCTGTAAGATCTCATTCTCCACTAGGCTGAGAATTTGCCCCCCTCCACCCCACTTACTTTTCTGTCCCCAAATATGCTCAGCTCCAGTGTCCTGGCTCTCCAGAGACCACCAGGTGACAACTTAGTTGGAATAATTAACACAAAGCTCCAGATTCAAATAATATGAGCCCCCTGCAGTTAGTAGTTTTAAAATTGTGGTAAAGTGTATATAACGATATTTAGCATTTTAATCATTTGTAAGTGGATAATTTAGTGATATTAAATACATTCACAGTGTTGTGTAACCATCACCACTATATATTTCCAAAACTTTTTTGTCGTCCCCAACATAAACTTTGTATGCATTAAAACATAACTTCCTCATTCCCTGCACACACACACACCCTTCCACAGGCCTGTACCCTGTATTCTACTTTCTGTTTCTATGAATTTGCCTATTCTCAGTTTCTCCTATAATTAGAATCATGCATTTGTCCTGTGTCTGGCTTATTAGCGTAATGTTTTCAAGGTCCATCCATGTAGTGGCATATACTAAAATTGTTATTCTTCTTTTTATGGCTGAATAATGTTCCATTGTATGTATACACCACATTTATTTATCCACTCATCTGTTGGTGGACACGGGTTGTTTCCACTTTTTGGCTATTGTGAATAATGCTGCTATAAACATTGGTTTACAAATATCTGTTTGATTTCCTGCTTTCTTATGGATATATACCTAGGAGTGGAATTGCTAGGTTGTATGGTAGTTGCATGTTTAACTTTTTGAGGAACTGCCCAGTTGTTTTCCCCAGCGGCCGTACCAGCAAAGCATGATGGTTCCAATTTCTCCACATCCTAACTAATACTTGTTATTTCCTGTGTGTGTGTGTGTTTAAATTATTATTATTATTATTATTATTTTGCAGTACGTGGGCCTCTCACTGTTGTGGCCTCTCCCGTTGCGGAGCACAGGCTCCAGATGCGCAGGCTCAGTGGCCATGGCTCACGGGCCCAGCCGCTCCGCGGCACGTGGGATCTTCCTGCACCGGGGCACGAACCCGTGTCCCCTGCATCGGCAGGCGGACTCTCAACCACTGCGCCACCAGGGAAGCCCTAAATTATTATTTTTATTATAGCCATTCTAGTAAATATGAAGTGATATCTCACTGTGGTTTTGATTTACATTTCCATAATGACGTGATGCTGAACATCTTGTCATTTGCTTATTGGCCTTTTGTGTATCTTCTTTGTTTGGAGAATGTCTACTCAATTCTTTTGCCCATTTTTTAAAAATGGAAGTACAGCTGATTTACAATATTGTGTTAGCTTCAGGTGTACAGCAAAGTGATTCAGTTATATTATATATACATATATTTTCAGATTATTTTCCATTATAGGTTATTATAAGGTATTGAATATAGTTCCCCGTGTTATACAGTAAATCCTTGTTGCTTATCTGTTTTATGTACGGTAGTTTGTATCTGTTAATCCCAAACTCCTAATTTATCCCACCCCGGTCTTCCCATTCCCCTTTGGTAACCATAAGTTTGTTTCCTATGTCTGTGAGTCTGTTTTTGTTTTGTATATAGATTCATCTGTATTACTTTTTGGATTCCACATATAAGTTATATAATATTTGTCTTTCTCTATCTGACTTCCTTCACTTAGTATGACAGTCTCTAGGTCCATCCATGTTGCTGCATTCTTTTCTATGGCTGAGTAATATTCCACTGTCTATATGTACCACGTCTTCTTAAACCAATCGTCTGTTGATACTTGGCCCATTTTTGAATTGAGTTGTTTGCAGACCTTCAGGAAGTCTTTAGGTATTCTGAATATTAATCCCTTATCAGATATATGGTTTCTAAATATTTTTCCCCATTCTGTAGGTTGTCTTTTCACTTTCTTTTATTCTTCTAATTTTATTTATTTATTTATTTTTTTTTTAAATGTTTAGTTATGTTTTGATTTTCCCTAAAAACTGACATATCATTGAGACTATACTGATGTTGACAGACCAGGATTATAAATATATTTATGGGAAAAATTGTTGCATTAACTAAACAAGCTCTTGCACCAGGAACAGCCCCTGGGCATTTATATTCTACTTCTGCTACATTTCCAAGGGCAGGCCACCCTGATATGGCATGTTCATGAAAAGTAAGTAGCACTGAATACTGGCAAGTCCCCATATAACCTCTGCAGAAACGTTATATGGAAGGCATTTCTTCTGGGACTAGTAAGAACTTGCTGTTATTTACAGTAGCATGTTTCTTTCCTATTTTCATTTTGCCAAACTTTGAGTATTTGACAGTGCTTTTCTTTTTTTTTTTTAATTTTTTAATTTTATTTTATTAATTTTTTTATACAGCAGGTTCTTATTAGTCATCAGTTTTATACACATCAGTGTATACATGTCAATCCCAATCGCCCAATTCATCCCACCACCACCCCTACCCCCGCGCCGCTTTCCCCCCTTGGTGTCCATACGTTTGTTCTCTACATCTGTGTCTCAACTTCTGCCCTGAAAACCAGTTCATCTGTACCATTTTTCTAGGTTCCACATACATGTGTTAATATACTATATTTGTTTTTCTCTTTCTGACTTACTTTACTCTGTATGACAGTCTCTAGATCCATCCACGTCTCAACAAATGACCCAGTTCTGTTCCTTTTTATGGCTAATATTCCATTGTATATATGTACCACTTCTTCTTTATCCATTCGTCTGTCGATGGGCATTTAGGTTGCTTCCATGACCTGGCTGTTGTAAATAGTGCTGCAATGAACATTGGGGTGCATGTGTCTTTTTGAATTATGGTTTTCTCTGGGTATATGCCCAGTAGTGGGATCGCTGGATCATATGGTAATTCTATTTTTAGTTTTTTAAGGAACCTCCATACTGTTCTCCACAGTGGCTGTATCAATTTACATTCCCACCAACAGTGCAAGAGGGTTCCCTTTTCTCCACACCCTCTCCAGCATTTGTTGTTTATAGATTTTCTGATGATGCCCATTCTAACTGGGGTGAGGTGATAGCTCATTGTAGTTTTGATTTGCATTTCTCTAATAATTAGTGATGTTGAGCAGCTTTTCATGTGCTTCTTGGCCATCTGTATGTCTTCTGTGGAGAAATGTCTATTTAGGTCTTCTGCCCATTTTGGATTGGGTTGTTTGTTTCTTTAATATTGAGCTGCATGAGCTGTTTATATATTTTGGAGATTAATCCTTTGTCTAGGGCACATAACTTTTTGTGCCCTATAAAGGAGGCAGACAGCCTCATACCTCATCAGAACTTGGAACACGAGGAGAGTGTGTCATGATAACCTCTGGGAGATAAGGTGGTGAGTAGGAAATGGCCTTGTAGCAGCTGCTCAGAAGCTTCCCAGGCTCTCATGTCCTGGAAGGATCATAGGGCATTCTCAAGACTTAGATCAGCTACAGACAAGTCTTGCCTATGTGGCCTATGTGGAAACATGCAAGATCACCAGGATGCCATGGCAGAGTCATTCTCCAACAGAACCAAGAATTGTCAGAGGTGAGGAATGCTCCCATCAGCTGTACCAATTATGATTGTACGAACTGAAAGTTAGAAATGCTGTGCATCTACTATGGGCTTCCTGATGCCACTGGGTGTGAGGCCAAAAAGGATCCAGTATTCAGTAAGGTAATCAGTGACCAGAATGTATGTCACTATATCTTTCTATAATAGACAATAATCAGTAATAAAATACATTGGGCAAAAGGTCACTTTCAAAATAACAAAAAAGTATTAAATACCTGAGAGTAAAATAAGAAATGACTAAGTCCTGTGTGGGGAGGAGAAAAGAAGAGAAAACTTTACTTAAGAACCTAATAAAAGATTCAAAGAAACGGAAGCACATAATATGATCCTTTATAGAAAGACCTGATATTTTCTTTTGTGAATTTCACCCCAAATTACTCAATAAAATAATCTGAAGTTTAAGATTTTTATTTAGAAAAGTAAATGAGCAGGAATGTCAGTAAAAAAAAGTTTGAAAAAGAAGTGTGTTATTCACACAGCAACAGGCAGTTGGTCAGTGGGGCCACAGGCACAATATCATGTAGCAGTGGAGACTCTGAAGGGGGAACTAGGAACGGGCTACGTTATAAAAGATCGGCTCAAACCGAATGTTGTTTGTACTTATTTCCTGGATGCCAAAAACGTTTTTGAAATCACTCTCAAATTTGGCTTCTAGCTGAAGTCCCAGATTGATGAGTTTCTTGTTCTGAAAAAGCAAAGGCAAAAACAATAATAGCCATAGATTGCTAATGAGCTTAGACTCTCAATGTTTTGGTTAATCAGAGTTTTATTTTAGACTATCCCAAATGTTAAGTGAGAATTAATCCAGTTGAGGATAGTTTATGTTTCCTGATAGCTGGATCATTTCTCTTTATCTGGAGGACGGAGGAGCAAAAATGGCGCTATACTGCAGTCTAATTCTTCATCAGAAATTTATTGATTAATTTAAAAAATTCTAGTTATTTGATTTTGAACACAGCCCATATTCCTTGTGACACCATAATAGTACAGAAATGTCTAAGGCAAGTTCGTGGTGCCTTCCTTTATCCTTCATTCCCCACCCCTTGAGGTGATCCTTGTTAACTTTTTGATCCAACACTAGGAAATTCTAATGTAAAGAAATCCAAGATTTTGAAATTTGAGAAATGTGATTTGGTATCTTCCTTTAGAGATGAGAAACACGAGTAGCCTTTAAAATGTGCTTCTAGCAGATGAGAGAATTGGCCTCACTTCTCTACGAGCACCAAGGCCATGAGGGTTCTGCCTATAAGAAACTTTCCATGCTCTGCATCCAGAGTGCAGTACTGGAACTGCTGGAAATAGGCAGATGCCCAGGTGTGGGGAGATCCCTGTCCACTCCTTCCTGAGGGCCCGGATGCCGGCGGGCAGTTACACAGCAACCAACTGCACATGGACATACTCTGTGCCTCAGCATCCAGTCTCCCTAGGATGGTCCCCAAGTCTGGGCCAAGTAAGGACCTGAGCCTGGGCCAACTGCAGGAACTTCTGAGCCACACACAGTGCTGCCAGGTCTAGTAAAAAAATAAAAAGCACTTCCATTTCCGGTGGAAGGGACTAGGTCTGCAATGCACTGTTATCTATGGGCAAATTGAGTATCTAGAAGGAGTAAATTCTGAGGTCCTAGGGTAATGTTTCCAATGATACCTCTGGTCTGTTATTATCTTCCACACCATAGTCCACAGGGCTTGGAGAATACTGCCAGAATTTTTACCTGTGTGGGCTTGCCACATGATGAGGGAAATTGTAACATTGACCTGATACAAGAAGATGAAAGGCAAAATGACTTAACTGAAAGAAAAATAGAAGCAGGGAGAACTGTTTACCTTGCAAAACGCCCTGTAGTTCTGGAAGATGAGACGCATGTCCCGCACAAACTCCTGTACTCGGTGATATATGTTCATCGTCAGATTTTTCTTGATTTTGTTTAACCACATGGGCTTCTCCAGGCCTTGAGATGTCTTTGTATTATGTTGACAAAAGTGCCAAAGGGCATTAGCATGGTTCCAAGTCTACCTTCTACAGATTCCCACAGTTATGGACTGAGTGCTTGTGTCCCCCAAATTCATATGCTAAAATCCTCACCCCCACTGTGATGGTCTTAGGAGGTGGGACAATTGGAAGATAATTAGGTCATGAGGGTGGAGCCCTCATGAATAGGATTAGCACCCTTATAATAAAAGGAAGCCAGAGACCTCTCTCCCTCCCTTTCCACCATGTGAGGACAAAAAGAGAAGTTGGTTGACTGCAACCTGGAAGAAAGCCCTCATTAGGACCTGACTGTGTTGGCACCCTGATCTCGGATTTCCAGCCTCCAGAACTGTGAGAAATAAATTCCTGTTGTTTAAGCCACCCAGTCTATGGTAGTTTGTTACAACCGCCTAAGCTTCTAAGGGCTGATTGAGCTGTCTAAGATATTTATCAACAAGGCAAAGATAATGGCAATGTGTACCCATTGGATTCATATCACAAATTCAACAAATGCCAGGTTGGGGTTTTATTGCTGTTACTTACATAATATGGTTCTGAGGCAAAAAAAGAGCTTTTTGGAGAGCAATAGACCTTTAAGAGGAGGAACTCACACTTCTGCAAAAGATAGAGGAGATTTTAAGTGAAGAGCAGCTTGGGAAGAATGAGCTCTTACATATGCTCAGATAAATGCACAACTCTCCAACCTGCAGACCCCTGAAACAAACACAGAATGGGAATTTTCTGTGGCATACGAATTTTGGTGTCAGGTAATGTGATCAGAGCACAGCAAGCGACAGCAGTTTGCCTTGGGCACCATTCCTCCTGCCGCCTGCAAGATGGTGCTTCTTCTCTTGTGTAAACAGAAAGGAGGAGGCTTAGGTTTACATTTCAACTCACCAACTTCTCTTTAGGCAGCATCAGCTTCTTCAGGACCTCAGATTCCTGATGACATGGTTGGCTTTCTGGGCACCTTTCCTGAAGGCCCTTTATCTTGCAGAAGATGCAGCTCCATGGGTTCCTGAGAGGTCGGGTATAAGGTCAGCAAAGGCAGTTTCTCTGTGAATCAACCATTGTTTCTAGAGCTGTTAAAGTCCTCTGTTCAGGAATGACTGGTAGTTTCCACCTGTATTCAACTTCTCTCTGACACCCCTCTGCACTAGAGCCCCATTTGGGCTCAACTGCCAAAGACAGCCCTCCCATCAATAAGTGTAGAAGGCTAAGTGAGGTGCCATGGTGCGTAAGGACACTCATTCACTTCAAAACTTAGGTTCTCATCTGAGCCACTGTGAGTTTGGTAATGAATTCTGCCTGCCCGAAACGGGAAGGGGAAATTGGTACCTTAAGTACTGGAGTCTTGGGCCTCAATGAGACATCAACTCAGTAAAAATCAGGAAAACAGCCCTTCTTCTCAACTTTGCTGAATAAGCACAGAGCATAAGCCATAGGCATCGTTTTTTCTGGCATTGTCATCTCTGTGTCTAGAATCTGTGATGCAGAAACTTCTTGGAAAGGAAATCTACCAGTAGAGTGCCAGGTATCTTCCATTTGCCCCTAGATCTCCACTACCAGGTTCTCTGTGCTGGGGAGCTCTCAATTCTCAATAATCTGAGACCTGGATACAACGATCCTTCCTAGAGATGTCATTTAACCTCTCTCCTTGGCCACCCCAGTGCTTGCTCAAGGGGCAAGCATTACAGTGTCCACGGTGCAGGGGTGGGGACTCTACATGAGCTCAAAAGAACGTGGGGCTTTCTGCCTCTGCAGATTGCCCAACTGCAGAGGTTTATGCTGAATCCCGCGGTGACACATTCTCTGGGACCTACATAGGAGCAGATGAATTACACTAGACTCCTCCCATTATGGAGGGACAATGCTCTATCCTCATAGGAACAGACATAATCCTGGTAGAGATCATCCTCGGCCACAGAAATTCTACCGCTTCTAGAATGCCTTATCAATCTACGTGTTATCTCACAGATCATCACATCTGACCGAAGACACACTTTACAACAAAGGAAATGCAGCAGTGGACTCATACCCGCAGAATTCAGGGATCTTATCATGTACCCTGTGATTCAGGGTCAGATGACTTGATAGGCTGCCGTGATCACCTTCTGAAGGCTCATTACAGTCCCAGCTTTGTCAGCTATGTGATGTTCCCATAGCAGGTGGTATATGTGTTAAACCAGCAGCTAATGTATGGCATCATAACCCCATCCAAGTGCATGGGTGTGGGAACCACCTGAGGGAGGTGGGGGTTACTTCTCTATTTTACCTAATCACCACTTGAAGAGTTTTCTTCTCATTCATCTACTGCCGCCGGCACTGTTCTTATTTCTGGATCCTGATGCTTAAGGACTCTTCTTCTGAATCAAGACACATACAACCAGAGAAAACTGCAGGCTGAGTGTGCATGGTGGGAGGAGCTGTACCACAGGAAGGAAGGGCAGGAGGGGGCCAGGTCTCACTAACCTGTCAGCACCTTTAGGTGGGATGTGGCATGTCTCATGAAAGAACCTTGAACAAGTATTACAGGAGAACAGCGCGGTCTTTCTACGGCATACCTCGCATTCATTTGAGTTTTCTGGCTAGAAGGGGAGATAATATAGACATCACTGGGATCAGTGAGACCCTAGATAGTCGACACATTTGTACCGTAGAACACACAGCATTTGCTTGTACCAAGGTGATACTTGTAAACCTTTCTCCTCAAAATAGTAAGGAACAATACTGAGTGGAGATTTCAGAAGAAGACATGCTGGTTTGCAGTGAAGCTCAGGAGGAAGTGGCTGTGTTAGACCTTTAAAGTTTTCTTTATAAAGACAGAGATTCTGACACAGGAAGTCTTGTAACAACAACAAAATAGGATCAATTAAAGATAATCTGAGAAATTTATTATTCTGCAGGCAAAACCTAACTCAGGAATGCAGTGTCTTATCTAGTTGTCTACCATGCATCATCTAAATTGCCTCATTGAAGAGTGATTTACTGACAATTTAATATGACAGAATAAACATCTGAGATATCACTGCATACCATTTTCTTGGCCATAAGTTCTCCATGAGTTGAAGGGCCTGGGGATGAGTTTCTGTTCTATGGATTTTGTGCCTAGAGGGCCCCTGAGCCTGTGACAGTGCCTCTGGTTGGAAAGACCATGGGCACAGATAACCCGGTGGATGCCAGGGATGACAGAGCTCTTTGACTCTGGGAGCCTAGGGGAAGCTGTCCTATGACTTAGCTTGGCAAGTAAGGTGTGGAGGTGCCATCTCTCAATGGCTAGGGAGTGTGGTAATGGCAACCACTGGAGTTGAAGGCCAAGGCTTTACCCTAATTTTCTGATCCCGTGGAAACCTGGTGCTTTGTCCTGTATAAGGAAGATGGATGGGGCCACAAAATTAATTGGTGCTGGATTTTTCATCAATCTCAATATGTGGGACCTTTAGCCAGATTTTATTTCATTTAGTGAAGTTAAAAATTTGACAGTGTTTGCATCTAAGTATCGTGGAGTAACAAACACACATTAAAACAACAGAATTTATAGACCAAAATAAGAATTGTTCAAGGAATGAGCCCATTGATGGGCAAGGGGAATTACATTTTTTCCTTTTCTTTTTGGTGATAATCTATGTGGCAATAACATGTGAATCCCTATATACTACAATTTCTATGTATGAGGGTCGTGTGTCTGTGCTGGAGAAATGGCCAGAGGATGGGCACCTGGCCCCTCTGCTGGGCCACCTGAGTGGA
This sequence comes from Monodon monoceros, assembly GCF_005190385.1. Taxonomy (NCBI): domain Eukaryota; kingdom Metazoa; phylum Chordata; class Mammalia; order Artiodactyla; family Monodontidae; genus Monodon; species Monodon monoceros. The sequence continues at coordinate 9,072,526 of NW_021703772.1, forward strand.
AAGAGAACCATGTGGTGCGGAAACATTTCATCCAATGGGTAGCAGCTCTTCATCTAGATGAAGCTATCCTTTCTACACCATGGGCTGGAAGAAGGAATTCACATCCTTGTGTGACAATCTACGTACAAAACAATGCATAGACTTGGGGACTGGCCCACCCAGTGATGGGTAGCTGGGATTTTGGTGGGTGGTGAGGAAATGGGGAGGTGGCAGGGAGTGCCATTCCACCTCTTCCTTCTAGAAACACTCTTTATGCTTTGTCCCATGACACTCCATTCTCTTAGATTTTTTCCTAACACTTTGCTTCTTTTTTTAAGCTTCCTCACTTGGAAAGTTGGAATTCTGTAGGGCTCTGCCCCATGTTCCCTGCTCATTTTACTCTCCTAGATGGCCACGACTACTCCCGTGACCACACCTACCACATTTGTCCCTAGGCTTTAAGATCTGTGTCTCTGGTCTCTTTTTGAGTCCCTGAGCATCCAAACTCTACTTTCCATCATCTCCAATTAGATGTCTATCATCATGTCTAAAACTCATATTGCCCCCAAACCACAGTCCTTGACTTCCTGTCTTGAATCTGCTCCTCTTTCAGTGCCCCCCTCATCTCACTAAGCAACCCACCATCCACCCAGGAGCCTGGAAGTGAACACGGTTTCCTCCCTTTCCTCACCCCAGACATCCAGCCCATCACCAGTCCTGCTGATGTCATTTTAAAATATCTCATCTCATTCTTAGTGCTTCTGTGAGGTCCATTGCTTACAAGAATGCAGAGCCCCTACTTATAATACAATATTATGAGCTAAAGCAAAATGTCCTGCTATTTCCAAATCATAACAGAATATCATCCCTGAGCCCAGTGAGCTGAGGTGAATTGGAACACACCTCAATTTGTAAATTCTTTTCATCTATAAATTCAATATAAGAAGAAGAGACACAAAATTCACACATGGGAGGAAATTCTAGGCTGTAAGCTGTATCTTGTCCATGTGCTCCCTTTCAGTAGGAGAGCTTGAGGAATGGCCTGTTAGGGACATCCCCACATAGGCTTGAGTGGCCCTGGCATGGGGCCATGTAACTGCTTTTCCTTTTTCTCTTCCTAATGGATGCTGACCACTATTTTTAGGCTACTGGCTCAGAGTTTCTTATGCCATTTGGTGCTGAGAGGACACAAATGGCAGAAGCCAAGGGACTGGGAAAGGAAGAGATGCTCTGGAGAGACCCTCTGAGAACTGAGGTGGTCACACCTTAATAGCTGTAAGCCCAGAGGGAACGGAGAGAGGGCGCCTGTGATAAAGGGTGGGAGACGGCCAACTCAATTGATTAACCCAGACTGAATTACCCTTGACTCCCTAGGACTGGGCAGAAACATTTGGTCTTAATGAACAGAGCAAATAGCATCTCTTTCTTCAGAAAACCCAGTGGATGCAGAGCTTAGTTACTAAGTCTTTAGCATAAAGTCAGTTGAGCTGGTAGCCCCAGAAACCAGCTTTGTGAAGACCTCGACTTCCTGGTTTGACTGAGATGACCAAGGTCACTGCTGTTGGAGGTCAGGAAAGTGGAAGTTTCTCTATTGCCTTTTTTCACCTCACATGTTCTCTCTCACACCCTGTCTTGGAGAGGAAGACATCAACTGTCTGACTGCCTTCCCTGAAATCCACACAGCATAGAAACCACTGGTCCATGAACTTCACATGCTGCTTTGAAGGAGAGAGAATTTGCCTTCATAGATGGAACTGCAGTCTGCAAAGCCCCTCTGTTGGGACCAAAGGGCCTCTACACAAAGGAAAGAACTTTCCAGGTCAGCAACCTCCCCCACAGGGCACATCTGCTTCCCAATCACTCTATTCTCTAAAGGGTCATCTCCATAAAGGAAATAAAATTTCCCTTGAAAAAGGACTTAGCATAAGTGTGTGTGTGCATGTGAAGGAGAGGTTTTGTTTTTTTGCTTTACCAGGTGACATACGGCTATATATCCATTCCAAAGGGGGATTCTACATTAGGTCTATAATAGGTTAGCTAGAGTGACCATGAGATGTTTCCATTTTGCTCAATTCTTATTTCATTAAAGCTAGAACGCAGAAAAACCAATGAAAATAAAATCAGTGTTGCAAAAGCAATAGTCATTAAATGTACTTTTTTGTGCCTTTCAAAATCATACTTTTTCAGCTCCAACTCCATCTTTTATGTCTAATTTTAAGACAGTATGCCCTCTGTAATGGCCTATATGGGAAAAGAATCTAAAAAAAAAGAGTGGATATATGCATGTGTATAACTGATTAACTTTGCTGTACACCTGAAACTAACACAACATTGTAAATCAACTATACTCCAAAAAAAAAGACAGTATAGTAAGAGTTCCATTCCGAGAGTGCCTTTGTAAGTCCAGCAAAGTTAGCCTAGGTACCCAACTAACACAATTAGCTATACAGTACTGTACTGTAATAGGTTTATAATACTTTTCACACAAATAATACATAAAAAACAAACACAAAAAGTAAAGAAAACATTTTTTTTTTTTGCGGCACGCGGGCCCCTCACTGTTGTGGCCTCTCCCGTTGCGGAGCACAGGCTCACGTAACGTTCCACATTCGGGTCCTGAGCCTCAAAAACTAACAGTGCCTCCTCAAATAAAGAAAATCCCCTTGCCATTTCCTACGTCGTGAATCTCTTCGGTTCTTCAGTTACTTCTTCCTCTTGTCTCTCTCTGTCCTTCCTCTGGGCCTTCAATTCCTGGGTCTTCTTAGCAGTACCAGCTACATCATCGCTGCTTTTACACTTGCTTTAGGACAACCTGAGCTTGAAATAGACACTGTACTGCTGTACTCTATACAGTCCTTACAGTGAAGGACACAAAAGCACAACCACTTGTAGAGGATGCACGCACGTGACAAAGTACGCCAGACATGGGAACTAACTTACGTGATTGGACATGCGAACGCACGTTCGCATTTTTGAAAGCTCGCAACTTGAAGGTTCGTATGCTGGGGACTTGCTGTATGCCATTCACATATTTTTCTAAAACGAATGTACAAGGTCAATTCTGTCTCATTATCTATTTTTAAGGATTACCCCTGCACCTCTATCTCAAATATTTTAATGCTCAAAGAAGTCCTGGCCTCACACACTGAAATGTTTGGAAGTAGCAAGTGTAAAAGCACTATATTATAAAATCAAGTTTCAACATAATTGGTTAATTTAGAAACCATAAAATAAAGCCAGAGAGATGGAGAATCAACAATGGGGTAGATGAGACATGGCCAGAAGGTCATGTGATAATTACCTTCTTTCTTTTTCTTGACGGGTCTAGTAGAAATTCTCTCTGAAAGAAAAATGAGATTCATGCTGTGATGGGTCCTTGTTTCTACTTTGTGAGATCGGTAATTCCACTACCTTCCACTCATGTCCCATTATCAACACAAACTCAAGGGGTCTTCATGGAAAATAACCTCCCTCTCCAAGTCTGTAACATGGTGCTCTCTGTTATCCAGACTCAGCTTTAAAGTCAGCTTTAAAAACTGCATCCTCTCTCTTGCTCTCCTTAGAAAGTTTTGCCAGATTTTCCTTTACAACCGCTTCTACACCCACCACTTCCTTTCCATTCTCCCAGTACCCCTCTAGCTTTTATCTTTATACCTTGCATACTATAGCTCCATTGGCACACACCTGGTGAGTGATTGACAGCTGGCAGGCCCCATCAGTGGCCGTGGACACACAAAGGTATCCAGGCCTTTGGGGAGACAAGTGGGAAAACCTGGCATATAGTGGGGTAAGGATGATAAAGTGTAAACTGTGCTCTCATGGAGTATTTTGGGATCCAGAGATGGGTGAGTATAGTAGGCTAAATAATGCTCCCCCCCGACCCATGAATTTGTTCTAATCCCCCGACCCATGAATGTGTCAACTTACATGGTAAAAGGAACTTTACTAATGTAATTAAATGAAGGAGCTTGAAATGGAAGATGATTCTGATTATCTGGGTAGGACCAATGTAATCGCAAGGGTCCATACAAGAGGGGGTAGGAGGGTCAGAGTGAGTAGTAGGAGATGTGTTGACAGAAGAAGAGGTTTGAGTGATGTGAGGAAGGGGCCACGAGCCAGGAAATGAAGGCTGCTTCCAGAAGCTGAAAAAGGGAAGGAACACATTCTCCCTGGAAGGCTCCAGAAGGAACCACCCCTGCCGACACCTTGACTTGAGTCCAGTGAAACTGATTTCATACTTCTGGTCTCTAGAACTGTAAGATGATAGATTTACATGGTTTCAAGGCACTAAGTTTGTGGGAATTTTTTATAGCAGCAATAGGAAACAAATTCAGTGAATTTTAAAGGACTTCAGCAGAGAGTGTGCTGTTTGAGCTGGGCCTTGCAGGTCGAATGGGGTGGATCAGGCAGAAAGGTGGTAAAGGTCATTTGAGGTCTCCATGGGTTAAAGCACTCTACCCTCTAATCCATCTTGCATTCCTTGATCAGATTCATACCTCTAAAACACTCTTTCAACTTTGTCAATCCCTAACCCAAACCTCCCACAATTCCTCCATGATTAAATGAAGGGTTCAGCCTCCTTTCTGGGGCCGCAGGACCTCCACAATCAGCCCAGCTCATGTATTGAGTCTTATAACCCACAACTTCTTGACGCTCATGGGGAGGGTTTTCATGCCATCCTTTTTATATAGAATTCCTCATTATGACATTTTTGCTTGTCAGAACTATTCTTCTTTTAAGACCCAGCTCAGTGCAAACTGTTCCATGAAACTGTCCTCAACCTCAAAGACAGAAATGAACTTCCCTCCCCTAAGCTTCTGCATCTCTTCCTGCCAGAGAATCTCATTATGGCATCTATGAGCTGTGCAATCCTATGTTTATAAACGTGCAGCCTTCCTCCTGGTTAGGGGCTGGGGGCCACACCTTACAGTCCCTGTGGCTTCAGATGTATTCAATAAATATTTGCTCATCACTAGAGTGGCACAAGGAAGGACCATCTGGGGCATGTGACAGAAAGAGTCAGAAGGCATGGGTTCATCTGTGACAGAGACCTGGCCCGTTTAGTCCACATCAGAGGGCCGAGATGAGGACCAAAGAGATATATATATATATTTTTTGCGGTACACGGGCCTCTCACTGTTGTGGCCTCTCCCGTTGCGGAGCACAGGCTCCGGACGCGCAGGCTCAGCGGCCATGTCTCACGTGCCCAGCCGCTCCGCGGCATGTGGGATCTTCCCGGACCGGGGCAGGAACCCGCGGCCCCTGCATCGGCAGGCGGACTCTCAACCACTGTGCCACCAGGGAAGCCCCAAAGAGATATTTTTAAATTCATTTAAAAATATTATTTTTCAAGAATGAATTTCAGATGGCTATCCAGAAAACACTCATTCTGATGTATTATTTTCAGATACATAGTTCTATTATTGTTACTTTCAACATTGGCCCCCTCCAAAAGTCTAAGACCCTCCCACGCCAAATTTAGTTTACTTTCCTGTGACCAAATTACCCAGTGGCAATTATTAGTGGCAGTGCCAAGGCCACAATTTACTGTCCTACCTTCAACAATGCAAGAGTTTGAATACTATTCAGCCATAAAAAAGAACAAAATGTTGCCATTTGCAGCAACATGGATGGACTTGGAGGGCGTTACATTAAGTGAAATATGTCAGATGGAGAAAGACAAATATTGTATGATATCACTTATCTGTGGAATCTAAAAAATATAACAAACTAGTGAATATAACATAAAAGAAGCTGACTCATAGAGAACAAACTAGTGGTTACCAGTGGGGAGAGGGGGAGAGGCAACACAGAGGTGGGGGAGTGGAGGTATAAACTATTGGGTGTAGGATAGGCTCAAGGATGTATTGTACAACATACAGCCAATATTTTGTAATAACTGTAAGTGGAAAGTAGCCTTTAAAAATTGTATAAAAATTAAAAAAAATTTTAAAGTGTAAGAGTTTATGCACTTAGAGGATTAAGCTGTAATGTAAGCCAGCAAATATAACAGCCACATGGAATGTTAGTGATAATATATGCATTGCGACCCAGGCAAGGGGCGTCATGATGGTTTTCTGGAAATTCTGCTAAAGCTGGAAGTTGATGACTTGTGGCACTAAATCCTTGATTGTAGCACTTTGTCACTAGAATACCTGAATCAAGGTTTTCAGGGGCCATCCCCCGCAGCGCACACTCAGCTTCCAGTTCTTGGATGCTTCATGGTTTCCTTCAATTTCAAATTCCCTGAGGGTGAACCACTTTCCATATGCATCCTGTATACACTTCTCCGAGGTGCCTGTGAGACCAAGACAAGCTGAGCTCCCTTTGTGGCCAGGGTGTGCCCCCAACTGTGAATACCCCAGAACTTGACCTCCCGCCACGTGAATCTGGGCTACTCGTTTTGGGTTCATAATCCGCAGCAGGATAGCTGAGTCCCCTCTCTGGGGCTCTACAGCAGTCCGAAAGGCGAGGGCAGGAGCAGACGTCCTGCCCTGTGTGCATACTCTGACCCTCATGCAATGAGAAGGACAGTGATTACTACCAACATTTACTTTAAAAAAATATTTCACTATATTCAAAAGAGAAAAAAAATGGATGACTCTAAAGAATAGGCAAGATTCTTTCCCTTCCCTTCTCTGAGACCCGGGATAGAGCCAGGCTGAGTTTCTGAGGCAGCAGATGAGGTCGCACACGGGACAGTGTGGCAACTGTCACCACAGCCATGTCTGCCTTGTCCTGTACAAAAGTTTATCACAGTGAATGGCAATCAATTATTGCAATAATATTTTGGGCTCATAGCTATTTTATGTTAAAAGCAATTGTAGAAATGTTATCAAGTGGGAAAAATTAAATTATATATATGCTATACAATCATTGGGAAAACATTTATACTTTTCGGTACCTAAAGAACCATATTTTGGGAGGAGGGAATCAATTATGGTAGATGAACATTTGTACTGTATTTTAACAGTTGTAATTTGCAAACTTTTCTATCCGTTATCTTGTTTTTTTCTCATAATAATATGGTGAGGAAAGTTTTATTATTATTTCCATTTTGTAGAGGACAGTTCAGGATGAGAGAGACTTAGTAACTTTGCCCATACAAAATAGACACTCTTGGTACAGCTGAAACTCGAATCCTGGTCTTCTGAGTCTAAATTTTGTGCTTCTCCCAGTTAGCACAAGGCCATACAGATGTTATAAGGGAATGTGGCTGTGAAGGTTGCTGTTGGATTTCTCAAATGTGTACATCTTCCATCCTGTTATTGAAGCACTTGCCCCTGTATTGGGTGCTGGATGGGCACCTGTGGACCTTTTCCTTGGGGGAAAGTGGAGATGGCCTGGTAGGCTAATGTTTATTAATTTTAAAAGAGTGGGAATGCCATCTTTCCTCCAGCCTATCTGGGATGCTGTGTGGAAAAGAGCTAACAGAACAGAACTGAGGCTGCTTTCTTTAGAAAGTCTGCTTGCAAGGTTGGCGCTTGGCTGGTATCTGGGAACTTGGATTTGGGGAGGGGTCTCACCACTCCCAGAACTTAAGAGTAGCTCACTGTGCCTTAACTGTTTATACAAACAGTATGGTTTATGTGAACACCTGCCTTCCGTCTGGGAGTTTGGAATTTTGGCATGTGCTGGGCAGAGGGTACTTATGTAACTAACCCCTGATAAACACCCTGGACTCTCAGGCTCAGGGCAGCTTCCCTGGCAGACAACATTTCACATGTGTTGTTACAATTCATTGCTGGTGAATTAAGTGTGTCCTGGTGACCCGACTGGGAGAAGACTCTTGGAAACTGACACCTGTACCATGGGCCTTTTCCCTTTGCTGATTTTGCTTTGTATCCTTTCAATTTAATAAATCACAGCCATGAGTTCAACTATATGCTGAGTCCTTTCAGTCCTCCTAGTGAGGCACCAAACCCAGAGACCCCCAATACGGGTGTCTACCCCCTGTATAATATATTATTCACATGGGAGTTTTCCAGTTGAAAAATTTAGAAGACCATGAAGCCCACCTTTTTCCATTTTCTCCTTGTATAAAATCCCCTTCGCCTCACCACAAGTCACAGGAAGTTCAGGAAGCTGAAAATCCATATTTGTTTCTCTGGGAATTCTTGGACCTGCAAGGAAGCATTGGTTTCTTCATTCCACCTTGCTCTAAAATTGTGTACCGTCTCTCCTCACCCATCTTGAGATCCTTCTTTATAACTTAAAATGTAATGGAAGGATTTCCCCCATGAATTAGGTACATTTCTAGGCAGGTTAGGTACATAAAGATAACGTCACCCTCCACCACCATCTTCTAAAATCCTACATACAAACCTCTTGTGGAAGGATCTGATTCCCAAGCTTGCTGGTCCCAACTACCTATTGCATGATAATTTTCCTCCTGCTGATTTGAAGGAAGATTTATAGTCATATTATTGCTTTGAAGTTATGCAGATGGAGAAAAAAACCCTCAACTTTTAATTTTTTCTCCCCATTTGAGGGCTCACTTGGGGAAAAAAGGAGGATTGCAATGGGACCCCCAGCAGGGGCAGTGTCTGTCTTCCCACCTTGCTCTCTGTTTCACTTCTCTCTCATGTGAGCTTTCTCTGTGGCTAGAAGGTAGTTTGCTCTAGAAGAAACTGCACATTGCCCAGGGAGAGGGTTTCTGTACATCCTTGGGTGAGGGTGCTGGCATCTAATTCCTCTGAAGCAGGTGTTGAAAGTCTTAGAAAGAATGTCAGTAGCAGGAGCACCTTCTCTTGCCCTTCTGGCCAACATTGAGGAGGATCCTTTAAAGACAGGTCTGGGGGCTTCTCTCTGGATGGGGAGAGTAGGCTGTCAAGAGCCCTTCCAGCGTCAGTTCTATTAGAGCTGGGGTGGGTGTAGGGGGCCATTCAGTCTAATTCACCTGCCAGCCACCAATTCACAGAGGAGGAAATTGAAGCAAGAAAGAACAGTGGACAAGCCAAAGTTACACAGTCAAAGGAATTTTAGGAATTAGGACATAGGTCTTGTGTTACCACCCAGAGTCCCCCTAGGCGGGGAGCCTATGGCTCTCTATGTGGGCAAGACAAAGGTGAGAGAAATATCACGTGAGTCATACCTTTTATATATTTTTCTTTGTATTTCCCTCCTCAAAAGTTATCAGTGCAGTGAGAGCAGCCCTGCACAGGCCCAAGGAGGCCTGGGGGTCTCTTACAGATCTTCTGACTAATCAATGGAGTGCGTGTTATCACCATCCTGTCATGTGGTCGAAATTGACCAAGACCAAGGACTTATCCTAACGTTTGCTATCGGCTCTGTAAGCCAATTAAGAAAATTTATTGATCACTAAAAATATGGATTATAAAATAAAAATTTAGATGTTTAATTATTAAAACTGCATTAATCACTTATTTTTACCTTTTTTTCTGCCTCTTTTCAAAGGCCCAGTGTTGATTGTTTTTCTCCCTGAGGAAGTAGAAAAGTAACATAAATGTCTCTTTTTATAACATTGCATTGCAAATAGTAGTGTTTTGCAAAAATACTATTCAAATGTCGCTTTTTAGGAGTTTACCTAGTACTTCAAGAAAAATATCAAATGCTTAGATCAGAAGTTAGGAACTTTTTCTGTAAAGGGCCAGATAGTAAATATTTAAGGTATTGTGGACCACAATCTCCTTTGTGACTACTCAACTCTACTGTTTTATTGTAAAAGCATCCATAGACAATTCATAAATGGAAAGATGTGACTGTGGCTGCGTTCTGATAAAAAATTATTTACAAAACAATTCATGGGGCTTCCCTGGTGGCACAGTGGTCGAGAGTCTGCCTGCCGATGCAGGGGACACGGGTTCGTGCCCCGGTCCGGGAAGATCCCACGTGCCGCGGAGTGGCTGGGCCCGTGAGCCATGGCCGCTGAGCCTGCGCGTCCGGAGCCTGTGTTCTGCAACGGGAGAGGCCGCAACAGTGAGAGGCCCGCGTACTGCAAAAAAAAAACAATTCATGGGTTGAATTTGCCCTGTGTGCCATAGTTTGCAGAACCCTGGTCTAGACTTAGTTAGTTACAAAGATGATGTTTAACTGAGATATATCCTATATTTCTTTTACTCCAACTCATTCCAAATAAAACTGAAACCGTGTTTTATGTGTTTCCCAAGCAACAGAGCAGCAAGGTGAGAAGAGTAATGAAGTTGTACATCTTTTGAGTCCTTGTTGTGTGCCAGGAACTATCCTTAGACCTTGCCTCTATTAATTTACTTTATCCTTAGAGCAAATTTAGTCAAATTAGGGACTTAGTCAAATAGGGACTAATACTATCCTTATCTTACAGATGAGGAAATTGATATGCACAGATATAAATGCAAATTAACTAAAAGCATTGAAGATTTGCTTTGATAAAGAGGCAGAGATAAAAGGTAGTAATGTTAGGTCTCAAGGGGGACTTCATGCTCAACTCTGTAGGTCAGATAGCTGCTGTAAACCTAAACTTGAAAGATTTTTGTATCAAAAATGGTCTCAAAAATGAGCAAGGACTTAAAAACTAGCCCAATGGCTCAATGAAGGGGAGCTTATAAAATTGATGCCCAAGTTCCAAAAGTTGTAGGGTTAGAGATGGCACAAAAGGTTGACTCAAGAGATGTTTCAGAAAAATGTAGTATCTGATTTAATTGTTGATTTTGTCCAAAAAGATTAATCATGTCCACGTTCATGTTCAGGTCTGCCATCATTCAAATGTGTCTGAATGTTGGAAGTCAGGGATGCTTTCTTGCTAAAGGTCTGTGCCCATCATTCTGTTCCCATGGCTGGAATCCTGGGGTGTTAATTTGGGTAATGCAGGTCCCAGGAGAAAATCCCCTCCAGAAAGTCAATCATGACTAATCTTTCCTTTAAGCAGATTATGACCAGATGAGGCCGGAAAGGAATATTTCCTTCAACCAAACACAAAAAGCCTTCAGGTTGATGATGTTATCTCATATTCTGGGACTTTGCCATAACAATTACTCAAGTTTAAAAAAAAAAAATCTCACCAAAACAAAAATGGCCCCATGAGACATTTATTAATGATTTTCATCCCAAGAGAAATCACACCCCAAGATCAACATGTTCTACCTTAAAAAATGTTATCCTTAGGAAGTTTATCGAAGTATTAGGGAGGTACACTGAGGAGAGATTACTAAACCTGTATAAGAGAATCATAAGCATGGCTATGATTTTGAAGACCTAAGAGCAACAAGTGAATGGGGAAAAATGTAGACCTGAAAGTAGATGAAGCTTTCTTTAAAAATTGCTCTAGATGGATTGGTTTCAAAGAACATTACAGTATCCAATATGGTAGTTATTAGTTGCCAGGTATAAAAGGTTATCCACACAGGTGTGGGTCTTGGTGAAACAGTCCTCTCCGGTCACTAATGATGCTGAAGTGGGAAAAGGCCAGTTCTGACTCTCTCTCTCTCTTTTCCTGCAAGAATCAAGGCCCACTGTCCCACAAGAAGACACTTGTGTTCTCTTGGCTTTCTCCTTGCTCTCCTTTCCCATGCAGTGATGAAATTGAAATCCCAGCTCTAATTATAACTTGAGTCTGTCCAACAGTAGCCCTTATTGGCAAACGTGCATTCTCTTGCTCTCAGTTTCTCTCTGTTTAAATATTTCTGGGACTAGTTGGTGAGTTAGACTTCTATTTCATCAAAGCCTGTTGAGGACAAACAACTTCATGGCAAACAAACAGAAACTCGTTGTACTCCAGCTCAGTTCTCAGAAATTTGGTCTGGAGACCAGATCATATGAACAAAGTACTGCTAAACTTTACAGGGGTTATTTGTGTGTTAGCGAGCTCCAGCACTTTATTATCTTAGATCCAGAAAGTAAAATGTCTGGACAAAGTAGGACTTAATTATTCTTGGGTCTACCATCTTAATAAACAACTACTAATGCTATACTAAAACCCTACATTAACTCTTACAAATAATAATGTGGTCAGAAAAATTAAAAGCCATTTAAAAATAATTTTCTTAATAGTTGGAACTAATCTTTATGGGCAAAATAGTATATCAGGATGTTTAGGTGATCTTTTGGTTGCCTCAGAGTATCAGAGAGTATGCAGTGTGTAAGAACAATAGAATAGGAGCCCAGTATGCCTAGATCCTAAAGCAAGTGTTAGTCTAGCCCTGTTGCACAGACCATGGTAAGCGATAGTGAGGTTGGTTCTGCCGGAACAGGCCTTCCCCACCTCCAGGTCTTGTGAAAGAGGCTACCTTTCTTTCAAGAGAATTGTCAGACATCTCCCCTCAAGCCAAGACAAAATATGTTAAAGGATCCACACAGGAGATGGACCTCAGTCCTTGGGACATCAGGGAAGGAGAGATTATCAGACTCATCCTTACCAATATAAAGGTAAACATCATGGCTAGTGTGTTCTGTGGTGGGAGAAGGGCTGAGCCAGGAGTCAGCAAGGGAATCAATGAAGAAGCATGATTCCCTTGGCCTGGTGGGGGGGCCCTGTGGATGGGAGTTGAACTGGGTATTTTTGAGAGATACTTTTCCCAAAAGAACCACATAGGGCAACGAGGTAGCTGCTGCAAGGGTGCTAACCTTCCAGAAGGACCATCCAATGTCTTCATTCCCAAGCAAGTTGGCCACCACTCACTACTGACAGGCGGTAAAATATATTGCTTCTGCTGTTCTAGTGAGAAATTTCTAGCCAAATTTGTTTTTCCAGACAAAGAGTTTTAGATTGTAATTTGTCTATAATTTGACAGATTTGTAGGTATGATTCAGGGACTAGCTGAGCCGTGAACAGGATCACAATGGGGCAGCCTAGCAGGAGATGGGGTCTGTCTTATTTGTTTGCCTCACTTCTCCTTCACAGCAGCTTTCTCCTGCCTGGAAGGGAAGCTCAGGTGAGTTCTACTGTCTTCTGAAAATTGCTCAGGGCGGAAGGAGGGTCTACCTCTACATGAGAGGTTGTGTGTGTGTGGGGGTGTGGGGAACTCAGAGTCTGACTCCACAGAAAGGAGTCTTAAGATGAACTTGAGAATGATTAGCTGCTGCTCCTGCCCTTCCAGCCAGCGATGTTAGGAATCCATTAAAGATTTGGGGAATCCATTAATGACACTCCTTGGGCTCCCTGTTCTTGTTGCCAATGAGAGAGCTGTCCATGGTCCTTACCAAGTCCAGTGGTAGATCTACAGAATGTGAAGCTGTATATGAAGCTGGGATGGGCCTTGATGGGCAGTCAGTCTCTTTATTATCATTTCACTTTACAGAGGAGTAAACTGAGGCAGAAGAGGCGAAGTGACAGACCCAAGTTTACAGGACTACCTCAGGGTGGTGGGACATGAGGCAGGACATCTTTATCACTTGTGAGTTACACAGTGTTTTATGGCTACAACTATTTCCAGCCTCAAAAGTTACCAGTTCATCAGAGGCAGCACTTCAGTGGCCCTTGGGTCCTGGGTTTTGGCTGTGGATTCATCACCATGTTGCTTGTTTGAGATATCATATCTCTCTCCCTGTCACGTTTTAGAAGCTGACTAAATCTGATATATTTCTCAACAGTTAGTAGCTACAGAAAGCAATTAGAGAAACAGGTCTATTAACAAAAGCATAGAATAAAGCATGAGAATTTAGATGTTTAGTTAGTAAAATTTATTTATGTATTTATTTCTTCTTGGTTTGCCTCTTTTCTTTGGGGCTCTGTTACTCAGAATTTCGATTCCATGTCTACCCCTCTTTCTGAGAAAAATATAAAACAGATACTGCTGAAAAGTTGCATGGTATATAATAGTGCTTTTCAAAAATTCAATTTTACTTTAAATTTTCAAAAGTTTACTGCATAAAGAAAGAAATTAACCCATAGCCTTGCACCTACTAAGCCTTTGATGGTTAACCTGGGTTCATCCTAGATTTCATTTTATTTGCCCTCATATTAAGAAAAATTCATTTATATCCACATTAATAAAAAAGAATTTAAGACAGAGTTTTATTCCTTATATCTCAAGGAACACTGTGAGAATAATAATAATGAGAGCTAACAGTTGTTAAGTGCTTATTATATGCTAGACATGAACATAAGACCCTTACTTCTACTACTTTATTTTAGGGATTTTTACTATCCCCACTACCAATGAAGAAACTAAAGCATCCTGAAATTAAAAAATTAAGTGAAGCAATGCAGATTTCCTTTGGTTGAGAGGCAGAATCAATGGCAGTAACACAAGACTTTGGATTGTCTAGGGAAATGTGATGGTGAGCTACACAGATAAAACATAGGCCATCATCTTAGCCCTAAATGAAGGCTTTTAGGCTGAAAATATCATGAAAGTGACCAAAGACCTTGTTCACATGGGTTTGGACAAAAAAATAGGATTTAAAGAACCAACCAAGAAAATATTGCCCAAGGGGAATTTGTAGAAATAGAACTTCAAGTCCTAGAAAACTTTAGGGTTAGAGATATCAAAAAAGGGTTGATTGAAACCCTATGCCAGGGGAATATGCTGTCAGATTTAGGAGGTGTGGGTGGAAAGATGGTGGAGTTTGTGCAGGTGAATCTCCTAAGTGCCATGTTCAAACGTGTTGATCTCCAAAGCAGGGCCATAAAGTGCACACATTTCCTTTCCCCTTTCCTTTCCTTTCTTCTCTTCTCCTCTTTGTTTTTCTTTGTTTCCTTCCTTCCTCCCCCTTTTCTCCCTTTCTTCCTTTCTTCTTTCTTTACTTTCTTTCTTTCTTTTTTTTTTTTTTTTTTTGCGGTACATGAGCCTCTCACTGTTGTGGCCTCTCCCGTTGTGGAGCACAGGCTCTGGACGTGCAGGCTCAGCGGCCATGGCTCACGGACCTAGCCACTCTGCGGCATGTGGGATCTTCCTGGACCGGGGCACGAACCCGTGTCCCCTGCATCGGCAGGCGGACTCTCAACCACTGCGCCACCAGGGAAGCCCTCTTTCTTCCTTTCTTCTTTCTTTCTTTTTTCTTTCTTCCTTTCTTTCTTCTTTCTTTCTTTCTTTCTTTCTTTCTTTCTTTCTTTCTTTCTTTCTTTTTCTTTCTTTCTCTTTCTTTCAATGCCTGGACTACAATTTGGGCCTGTTCATAGACATCAACCATAGACATCTTAGACAAACAAAAAATATTTTCTTTCCCTCTCTATCTTTCTCTGGCACTGTTTGATTCACCTTTCATCAAACCTGTTGAGGCCAAATACATTAAAGATACAAAAGTAGTCTAGTTCAGCTTACCAGAGTTCTCCTTACTGGGAGATTTGGGGTTTAAGACCTGCTAATTATTGTTCTTTGTGAATTTTCTTACTCAAATACCCCACAGGAAGTAGAGTGGCTGTTCTTGGGTTTCCTATCCAAATACTATTTATTGACACCAGAGGCTTGCTATAGAAGTTAAGTGTTCCCCTCCCCTCAAGGCAAGTGAGAAGGCTTCAGTCCCAAGGTGATTAATCTGTGTCTCTAAGAGCCTGAAGGAGGCAGAGATGTTTAAAGACTCAAGCCTGGAAAGTCTAGAGAGGGTGACTGCATTGGGAGCCAACCCCACATCCACTGGTCGTAGGACCATGAAGAGGCATGGTTCTCACGAGCCTCCCTGCGGAAGGGAGGGGCTCAGTTAGTTCTTGAGAGATACTGTATCCAGGAGGATCATTTGGATGAAAGAGGTGACCCCAGGAGGGGTGTGGACCTCCTAGAAGCTGGGAGACTAAGAAGGAAGTGGTAAGCCATCAGTTAGATTTCCTGCATCAGGGGACCTTCAGTTGAGAAAGTCTCCGTAAAGAGAGTGAATATCTGAAGAACCCACAAATATGGCTCATGCATCTGCCATTTCTGGGAGACATGAAGGATCTATTGTAAGAGGGTCATTCCTGCTCCTTACCACTTCCTTCTTTCCTTCCTCCTCAATTTGAATTAGCTAAAAGCAGCACGTACTGAATGGTGTTAGAGAGGAAGTGTGGATGAAAGAAGAGGCTGGCCTTATCCAACTTGCTCACTACAAATTTTACAGTTTTAATATTATATCAGCTCAGTCTTTTAAATACTGAATGAGAATATCACTGCTGCTGAAAAGGATTAGCACAACTCTGGGGCTTATCTAAGACTTCCTCCTGGGGCATGGTAAGAACTATTTGAGAGAACAGGTTTGACAAGGAAGTAAGTATGAGAAAGAACCAACTGTGCTTAGACTATCCATGCCAAGTATTATAATAAATCAAGTATGGCGGTGAGATTTCACAAAAACTCAGAGAACAAAAGTCTTAGACTTGGGTAAATATAACCTGGGAAATAAACAAGGTGATAAAGGTAAGTATGGAGAAAAAAATGATAGAGATGCTAAAAATATAAGTATATATTTATTTACACTTATCTACATTTATATTCTAAAATATATATAACATATAATAATAATATATTTAAATATATATATGGTGTTAGAAATAATCAGAAGAAATGGAAACAAAATGTATCTGAATATGTTTCAACTCCAGAAGGAAAATCTTGCCACCTCTACAGTGCTGTATAAACTCAACAGCAGTATTTTATATGATGTGATGTAAAAGAATGAACAAAAGAAATAAAGTATACAAGAAAAACATAGTAGAATGGGAGAGGGGTGGGAAAAAGAAGAGAGATGAAGAAGAGGAAGAAAACAAAGAATGAGATAGAAATGAAAATTACAGAACTTAATTCAGAGAATGGAGGGTCACGTATCTCTACTGCACTAACACGGTGTGGTATGTGCTATTAGTTTGGTTTAAATAACTGTGTTTAGATCTGATGTGATACCAGGAGTCTGGCTTCTGCTTAATTGATTAAGTTCTCTCTTGTCTGTTTCTCCTCATTTGGTTGAGAGCTGGGTTCATCAGTTACAACAAACTTTTCTAACGCTTTCTCTCTTATGTCTCACTCAGGGCTGGCTTGTCTCTGGCCACAAAGCTCTGTGTTGCATCCAAGTTCCAGCTCCTTTTATTGCCAGAGGGTCTCAAGCGACAAGGGTGGGTTTGAACCAATGGAGAGTCTGAATTTTCCTCTTTATTTGAGGAAATCAGTGACTTTGGATGAAAACATGGAGAACAAGTAAGCAGATTGCTATTTGTCACCCATAATCATCCTTTCTTTTCTTCCATAGGGGTAGAGTTACAACCAGACCCTTGGCTGCCTATCTAGAGATTGTATTTCTTAGCCTCACCTCCCAGCTAGCTCTGGCCATGTGACTAAGGGTTCTCCAAATAGGATGTGAGCAGAAGATTCTGGGTCTTTCCTTTAAAAGAAATAAATGGGCGATATCCCTGTCAAGAAAAGGCAGTAAACAAATCATTTGAATTCTTAAAGAAGAAAACCAAAATAACAGAAGAAATAATTGAAGATAAGTTCAAGAAAAAGTTTTCTGAAATTATAAAAAAAAATGAATATACATATCATAAGTACATGTATTTTCACTCTGTAGCAGAGAAAATTGGCTCCAGTCAACCCTGAAATATATTCCAGCAAACTAACCATACTTTAAAGAATTGAATGGGCAGCCTGGGCAAAACAAGTCATTTTCAAGGGAGAGGGATCTCGTTGGCTATAGAATTTTCCATAGCAACATTTAATGACACAGAAAAAAAGTACAAGAAGTACAAAGTACTTCTAGAAGTAAAGAGTGAGCAAATTATTTTCAGGTATAAATAATAAAAACAAATACTTTTGAATAAGGAAATTCTGGAAATTCTGTTCCTATGAGTACTTGTTCCTTTGAGAAGACTACTAGAGGATCCACTTCAGCAAACCAAGACAGGACTGGAAAAATTTTGGCAAAAGGATTAAAATAAAAATGGAGATGAGGTGACAGACCAGGGCATAAATGTATATACCCTTACAATATAGAAATGATATAATATAAAAAAAAATTGGGAGGAAGGGAGAAATATGGGTGGTAGGGCAAGGTCATAGTTTGTTCTACAGCTAGGAGTCAAAGGGTATTATTTGGATAAATAAAGGATAAATATAAAGCACATTTAATAGCTAAAAGGTAAAAATAAAGGGAACATCATGGCCTAAATTGGGTGAGAGGGGAAAGAGAAATAGGACATACACTAATTTTATAAATCTCCTGGGTGGGAAATTAATGGGTTCTGTCTAAAGAGAGGACCAAAGGTATCAATCACATAAAGGTAATTCTAAGAGTAATCACTATAACAAAAGTACAAACCTTTGTAAGTATCAGAAGTATATACTCCTAACCAATGGAAATATGGGAAATGAGCAGGGGCTCAACCATTCATTTCTTTTAAGGGAAAGACCCAAAAGAGGCTCACATTTTTTCTACTCAGATGCCATAGTCGCTTGGCAGGGCAGGGAAAGCTGGGAGGGTTAGTCTCAGCTAAGTAGTCATATGCCCAGCTGTAACCACTACCACAAAAATGCAAACCTTCCTAAGTATCACAAGTACATACATGCACATAAATGCATTGAAGACAGAATGCAGAGTGTTGGCATTTTTAATATCTAAGACACTAGAACAAGATGAATCAACAATATAAATTAATATGACAGGAACAAGTTCAAACACTTTGGTCCTAAAAATAAAAATAGATGGACTTAATTCACTTATTTAAATAAAATATTTTGAGATTAAATTACAAAGTAAACCCCAACTTTTAACCATATACAAAACACTCAAGTAAAAACATATTTTTAAATGTTGAAAATAAATGTATAGACAAAGGTATATTCAGCATACATCAACAAAAAGAAACCAGGAAGTCATGATCTGAATTTCAAAGAAAGTGTGATTCAGGCCAAAAAGTTTTAAGCAAGTAGAAAATACAGGAAATGCCATGAGAGGTAAAAACACTCTACTAGCAGACAATTTTATTGTTATGTCCCTCAGTCCACAAGTGGACTTGTGGATCAAGTGGACAAAATGAGGAGGCTATGAAAGACTCAAATAATATGTTTTAACAGGGTTGATATTATTGATACGTATTCAACTCCATACCCAGAAAATAGAAATAGAGAATGCACAGTTTCTCCCACCCTCTCTTAAGTAACTCTTGGGTCAAAGAGTAAATATAAATCCAAATTGCAGGCTATCTGGCAAACAACAATAATAAAATGTTGCCTATGAGAACAGATGTATTATTTAATTTAAAATAATTCTAGAAAGAATGAAAATATGTATACATACAGCCAATTTTCATTATTCACAGATTCCATATCTGTGAAGTCACCCACTCCCTAAAGTTTATTTGCAACCCCCAAATCAGTGCTCAGGGCACTTTCATGGTCATTCATGGTGATGCACAGAGTAGTGAAAAATCTGAGTTGCCGGCCGCACCTGTTCCCAGATGAGGTTGAACAAGGCAATGCTCTGTCTCCTTGTTTCAGCTTATTCTGTAAACAAGTTTCCTTTTGCCGACTATTTAGTTCCATGTTTTTCTCACTTTTGTGTTTTCTGTTGGTGATTTTGCTGCTTAAAATGGCCCCCAAGCCTAGTGCTGAAGTGCTGTCTAGTGTTCCTAAGACAGTGATGTGACTTATGGAGAAAATCTGTGTGTTAGATAAGCTCCGATCAGGCATGAGATATAGTGCTGTCGGCTGTGAGTTCAACATTGATGAATCAACGTATATATTAAATTAGGTGTCTTTAAACAGAAACACTCATAAAACAAAGATATATATATTTATTGGTTTACAAAAATGTGACCAGAGGCTCACAGGAACCAAACCCTGTATTTCTCCTGGGAGCAAAGGTACAAGATTAGCTATTTTTGTGTTTGGGGTGATTCATGAAACCTATATACCATGAAAAATGAGAACCGGCTGTATATGTATACACACGCACACACGCAATTATTTTCAGAGTTCACCCACTTTTTTCATTGTTTTTTATTTCATTTATTATACTTTTCAATCTCAGAATTTCTATTTGGTTCTTTTTAAAAAATATATATATATAGTTTTGAAACTTGATGAATGAGTGTGGGGTGGGGGTTAGGAAAAAGGGAGGAATCAAACACATCTTCTATACTTTTGGCTCAAGCAACTGAGTAGAATTAGTGCCATTTACTGAGATAAGGGTGAGTGGTGGTGGATGACAGCTTTGGAAGTGAAATAAAGGAATCTGTTTCATGTGTCAAATTTGAGACTCCAAGTGGAAGTCTGGAGTAAGAAGTTGAACTTATGACTTGGCAGTTCAATAGAGGCATCAAAGGAGGTGAAGTGTAATTGGCAGTCATTAACATATTGATGGAATTTATAGCTACCAGACCGGATGTAATCCCTAGGGATGAAATCTCTGGTACATGCCAACATGTAGATATCAGGAAGCCATGAAGGGACCATCACCACCAATAGAACCACCACTATCGACACTGTCACCAACATCACCAACAAATGACCAGGAAGGAGCTATTAGCAAGTAGGAGACCGTGATGCTCCAGAAGACAAGAGAGTGCATCAGGTTCTCCCAGCTTACTCACCTGATCACAGTGATGCCAAGG
This sequence comes from Monodon monoceros, assembly GCF_005190385.1. NCBI lineage: Eukaryota > Metazoa > Chordata > Mammalia > Artiodactyla > Monodontidae > Monodon > Monodon monoceros. Next base: position 9,092,954 of record NW_021703772.1, read on the forward strand.
CTTGCCAGGTGTTATGAAGCAAGAGGCAACCAATGACCTCCCAGTCAGAAAGACCATGATCATGCCACCCTCTGATACGCTGCACCAGCTTCATCCTCTTGACTGGAGAAACCAGCCTGTTAGGGACAGATCCCTTCAGGTCTAATGCCCAGGCTCCTGGGAAGATGTTTGCCTCCCCATGCACACTGCTCTCCACACCTGCTGCCTACGCCTGCCTCACCCATGAGGTCAGCAGAGCCGCTCATCTATGGTCAATCTGTATAGTCCTCTTGGGAGCCTGTGGTGTAGAGGCAGCCTCACCCTCACAATGAGATCTACAGAGAATCCTCATTAGCCAACAACATCGATTACTACGTCACTATCCATGACAAAGAACTAACTACGAAAAATTACCAACCTTCTAATTGTAGTTTGCTGACATTTCTTTATCCCTCCCTTTATTTTAATGTCTTTTTTTGGCTTTAAGTATACCATCATATATTTGGATTAAACTTTTCACAAACTGATAGAATTAATTTATTCATTTAAGTTACTATCCTACACATTCTTGGATGCATCAGTATGCAGAAGCTTAACTATTTCTAATGCAGACTCTCTTCTTACCTGCCACACAGCAGGAGGAAGGAATTCCTTTGATGCTAGGAACTTTAACCTGGGGCAAGGACAGACAGAGGAGGAAATCATTCCAAGTGTTTGGGGTATGACACTGGTCTAACCTTGTGGAATTAGTACTTTTCTGTTTCATCATGGTGGAAAAATACGGAGGTTCCCACGTTGCATTTAGCATGTAAGGTTGCTAGATTGCGGGGCTGTGTCAACAAGTATATGTGTCACTGGGAACCATTGTTGTGACCGGACCCTGGGTTATGCTGCAAATGAGACCCTTGACTCTTTGCCTCTGGGTGAAACTCAGAGTTTTTAAGAAAGGGAAGCTCTGGGTTCACTTCTTTCTTCTCTGGAAGCAGGGGTCACTGTGAATTATCCTGCCACATTATAGGACGAGCTATGGGAACTTCATATGCAGCCAACAGAATTCTACCCAGTCTTTAGCATGAGCACAAGCTTGGCCAAAGTCTTTCAAAATCTTGGCCTCTCTGCTAAAGCCTTCTATACCTCTGTTCTGTGGGATATCCCAAATCTGGTTTTTCCTTCCATTATGCCAAATCCCCATGCTACACCAGTAATGATGCTCAGTTTTGAAGTCTGTTTGTATATCTTCACCCAAAATGGGTACCATGAAGGAAGACTGGGTTTTAGCAGTCATTAGTATAGATGTGGTCTGATTTTCCAGGAAAGAGAAGTTGTAGAAGTTTGAGAGTGTGAAATGGGTAAATCGAGCCGTGAAAATTGAAGTGGGATGAGGCCCATAGGATGAGGTCTGGTAAATAGAACGTGTATAAAGAAGAGTCCTCAGTATTTGGAGATCAAAGAAAAACTGTAGAAAGTATTTTAATGATACTGGTAATAATATTTAGCCTATAAGTAGTAATGCTTATTAAATTTAAGATATAGTTTTAAAAAAAGATATCGTAAACATCCTCATGTAAATGCTGAACAAATCATTCACATTATGTATGTAGGTGAAGGCAAGAAAGGAAATTTGAAAAAAAATGATAAAGATCACAAGCTGATTCAGATTTAGCAACAAGATGGGAGGCTGAAGTAGAAAAATTTATATACATCTTATTTTACTATTTTTAAAATACTTTCCAGGTCCTTTTTTCTCTATTTCTGCCAACACAATCCAACTCTATGGGCCTGCGTTTCTTACAAGGCTAACTAATCAAATTCCAGAGACCAGATTTTAAAAATATAAGTCTTCATAACTAACAGAATTACAGAAAAAGGAGGGAAAGTCCCCTCAAACCATAGCTGTAGAAGGAGAGAGAGCAGTCTGTACCACAAAACTAACATAAAGAATTGATTTGACAGTATTAAATTGAGAAATTTCATAAGAAGATAAGTCTCATAAAATATGGAGAAGTGTCTGTTTGTAACCATTACCAATTTGTTCTGTTCTCTGTAATATAAACTTGTCCTTGAAAGAGTTATTTGAAGGGGTGTTGTAATAACTCCCACATTTGAAATTATTGCCATTTCTTATGAAGACAATTTCTTCAGAAACTTAATTCTGATTGATTGGCTTGATCATTTGGGGGCCTGGCTATAATATTTTAAGTGACATTTGGATCCTTAAACTATACAGATGCTTGTAAGATTTTATATTGAATCAGAAGAAGATCCTTGGCATTCTGATTTCCTCATATGCAAGTGGCTAATAAAATGACCATAGATTTCCTATTTAAGTAAAGATTTTGAGAGTCTTGTCTCACTTAAATTTATTCCAGCTATTTTGTAATGGGAAAAAAAGATATTCATAGAGAGAAACAAATGGCTTCGGCATATAAATTTTTTAAGGTGTATGAAAATTCTTAGTAGAAGAACACTGAATAAGATGTGAATAAATGGGTATAAGTCTTTGTTCTCCCCAAATTAATCTGCAACTTCAACATATTTCTAATTAGAACTTCCAATGAACTTGGGAAGGGAGTGGAGGAATCTTCCTGAGTTAATTTTAAAATTCACCCCCAGTGAATCATCAGTCTGGTGCTACTTCTGAGCTCTCCTTTATCTTCTGCAATTTTCTTGTAAAAGAAAAACTAATATATAGACAAGCAAAGACACTGTGTGATCAAAGTGGTGACTGAAATCATAATGTAATAGTGTAAGGAATATTTTTTAAATTCTCACCTCACATATACACAAATAGGCAAAACTCACAGGGTTTTGGATGTAAATATTAAAAATGATAAGGTACTTCAAATATTCTAGCATCAAATATAGAAGAATATTTTTAAAATCTTCAGCTAGAAGCTGTTGTAAATATGATAGGAAACCAAAGAACTAGAGAGAAAAAAGCTAACAAATTTGATTCCTAAAAATGTATAACTTCTCTAGGACAAAATATTCCATTAACAAACATAAAAGAAAAACAACAAATGGGACAAAATGTTAGGAACATATAGAATCAAGATTTAATGTACATGTATATCATATAAAGATTTCTATATTCATTCAGCATGGTAAGAAAAATACAAACACCACAACATGACTGAGCATTCTATGACAGAGTTCTATGAAGAAGAAAAACCAATGACCAATAACAAATGGAAAATACTCAACCACACTAAAAATGAAAATAGTGCATGTTAAAGCATCCCTTAAAAAGACTTTTTGTAGTTCAATTTAAAATGTTAAATATTTTAATTTTCTAGGTATGATATAATAATTTTAAGAGAGAAAGTATGCATAGAATTATCCTATTTAGATAAATAAAACTACGTTGCAAAATGTGTTAACACATGCATAGAAAAATTCTGGAAAGATATATAACAGTGTTCATAAGGAACATATTTTAAAATCAGCATAAAAAGCAATGTGAAGATATGAACATTTTGAAAAACTAGTTACTTTAAAAGGCATTAATTTTTTGTCTTATTAAAGGTATAGAAAATAATAAACTTTAGCATTAAAAAATAGTTGGTTTGTAACATGAAAATCGAGTAAATTCTTATGCACTCTTACTTCTTTTCTCACTGTGTTTTCCCAAAGTAGAATTGCTTCCAGTATCCGTGGTATCTAGAAAGTAACAGGTGGTGGTCAGAAACTAAAAATTTTGAAACTGTAAAAAACTGTAAAACTTTGAAAACTCTCTTCACTACTTATGTGCATCAGTTTCCTCATTTATGAAACAGGGATAACAACAGTTAGGCTGTTCAGGTTTTAAATTTCTTATGAAGATTAAATGAGATCTTAGTTGCAAAAGCTAATGAGAAATCATTGTATAAATCAGTAACATGCCAGAGAGCATCCTTCAAAACTATATGGTGAGTTCATGAATAGTTGTCTGAGGTCTTTTATTCCTGTCAGGGCAAAGGACCGTTTATTTGTCTTTTGAGGCCTTTCCAAGGTTTTGACAAAGTGACACTATTATCTACCATCAGAAGAGCACTTTTATTTCTTTGCTCCACGGTACTGCCATTTTTACCAGTGTATTTCAACGACATCATCCATGTATAATCAACAGGACCCATTCTGTTAAACAGAATTCTTTTCTCCCTGCAGTTCCCCAATGGGTCAGTTCAAGCAAATGAAGAGGGGAATGGGATTCTGACATAGACTGGATGTACTCCTTGTCAAAGTATGCTTAGAGTCAAGTGCATCAGGAACTGGAGCTCTGATTTCAGACTCCTGAAATCCTGCAGCACAGGCCCTGTGACCTTCACCTTCCATAACTGGCCCGCCCCCTGTTGTGAGCTGGTAGGAGTTCTCCTTGAACACCGATCACTTACCACATCTCCCCCAGGGTCTATGGTGTCTGCTGAACCACCTCTACCCTGACCTTCGGTGTCCTTACCCACCATGTCAATGCTTGGCTACTTTCAGTCCTTGCTTCTTGGCTTCTAGACACACTTTTTGAAAAACACATGACACGGGAACATTTCTCAAGTCCTTGGAGCTCTGTTCCTAAGTTATGATTTGTAAAGAATTTTGTAAAGATTTGTAAAGAATTTTCATTTGCACCCCTCCCCTCACTTCTGACCAGCCACCTTTCACGGACTCCTACATCACAGCGTGACCCTACCTCTGAGGTCGCTTTCTCTTTTGTTGCTTCTCACTGTCCTTGTCCCTTCCTTTTAATCTGCCTTTTCTCTTTTCCCCTTTGCCCAAAATAGGTATCTTTGTTTTACTATTTTTTCTTTATATGCTTTTCCCATCCATCCATTAATGACGTTTTTATATACATTTGTACTTACTTTTATGTGACATTATTCTTTTCCAGGAATATTATTTATTACATTTATACGTATATACATAATTCAATTATTAAAATAATTTTTATAGATATTCTCATGTAAATACTATAAGAAACTAATTTTTAGGAGACAAATTCCAAATGTTGGAATACGGAAAGTGGAGAATGTTAGGACACAGATTGTACAGGATACTCTGGGGATGCAGAAGGCAGGAGGAACTCGCAGAGTTTGAGATGAGGGACCTCTTCTGGAGGAGGTATCGTGGAAGCAGTAGTTAACCAGATTAGGGAGAAAGGTGACTAAGATGATAGTCCCAGATGGATGAAGAAGCATGTGCAAAGGTCTGGATTCAGCAAATACAAGTAACCAAAAGGAGTTTAGTGTGTCTGAACACAGAGTGAGAGAATGAGAGGGAATGGTGAGAATGGAGAAAGAAGCAGGAGCCTCAGGTATGGAGCTTTGGAGATCACATGAAGAAGAATTAAATTATTCCTAAAGAAAATTAAATGATATTTGGCTATTATGTAGGAAATCAGCATGAACATAATTGCATTTTTGAAAGATCAATTTAGCTAAATCACTTAGAATGTGTTTGGTGGGAACAGTATGAGAAGGAGGACAAATAAGGAGCCTGTAGACCTAGTTCAAGTGAGAAGTGATATAGATATGGACGAGAGTGCTGGCATGGAGATGGAAATAAATGGACAGGGTGGAGACATATAAAAGGAATAATTGATAGAGTTAGGTGACAGATGGGGTACATCAATTGAGGAGATGGCTGTGTCATGGATGACTCTGAGAGTTTCAACTTGAAAGAATGAGTCAGTTAATAAGTGGTTTAGAGATAGCAAACACTGAAGGAGTAGATGCTTTCTTTAGGGGGCAAGATGATGTGCTCAGTTTAAAAAGTGTTGAGTCTGAGAGACATCTAAGTGGAGAAGTCTAGAACCTTCAGGACCTTAGCCAGAGGCCTTTCTGACACTTGGATAATTGAGTTTGGAAGCTTAGAAGGCAGAGCTGGGCTGGAAATGTGTGTCTAGGAACCATTAGATTGTAGATGGTGATTGAAACCCTAAGAGTACATGAAAGCCCTTTGGTGAGGTACCTTGTAATCTGGGTGAGTTACAGGAGCCACTTTGATACCTGGGGACACCTTACCCTGAAAACTCACTGCTAGTGTGAACCACCCCTTGTGCCAATGTTGCTTTTGTCTCATGGTCATCTCAGATCCCACAATTTCTCCATCTCTCTCCTTTCTTTCTTTTACACTGCCCTTTTCTCTCTCTACCACTTTTCCCTCATCTTTTAACCCTTTATCTATGCAGTTATCTCTGCCTCATCTTTATTCCTCTCCATTGATTGCTTCCTGTATGTATCTCATTTTGTCTAGTTCTTTATGCTTCTGTCTCTGGATCTAGTTTTACCGTTGAAGCACTCCTCTTTATATTGTCACATCACTTTCTGTTTTCTTTTTGCTTCAGTTTGTTTCTCTTAATCTTATCTTGATCTTTTGGCTTAAAAAAATTACAATCTTTGTGTTTATCTATATTTTCTTCAACCACATTTGGCTTCATCTCACAGTTTACCTCTTTCATTGTCACCATCTGCCTGCTTTTTTGACACTGACCACACTATTGACTATTATTACTTCTGCCAGTTCTCTATGAGCTTTCTACATCACAGGACTGTCCATCAGTCACAGACTTATTATCATGTTTCTGGTGAACTTCCTAGAGGTATCTTGAAAATTATCCATCTTCCTCTACAAAACTTCCCAATCTCGTGATATTTGGATCTCATGTCCACTTAGGAAAACTTGACACTTACTCAGATATCTTTTAATTTGAAGAAACTTACTCAGATCTCTTTTCAGCCTAATTTTTCAATTATTTCTCCTTGCATTATCCACTTAGCCTCACCTCCCTCCACCCAGAAGCTGAGCTCTTCTTTCTCTTTTGGCTCCTTCAAACCTGTTGAAAACAGTCCAAATCTGTGCACAGGCCTGTCTGTATATGAGTATGTGTATTGGTGTGTGCATGTATGGCAATGTTTTGGGGGAGAGATAGGTAAAGAAGGAAGAGCTTTTCCTCTGTGCAGAAAGTAAAACAAAGATAACTGAGAACTAGTATCACAATTGGCTTTTCTATCACATGCTAATAGATTGGCATCTCTTCTGAGTCTCTTCCTCTATTTATTTTTAGAGCTTTGAATCCACAGGACATTGAAGGGAAATAAGGAAACAGCAGACTGTAGATGGAGACCAGGAAACAGACTTTGATGTGGTCATGCTGATCTATGTTCGAAGCTCAGATGGGCTGAAGAAAAATGCACCTGTCCAATGACTACACCTCATATCCAACAGAGATTTTCTCTGTCTCTTTCAATCTAGCCACACCTTCTCCTCCTCCTTTTCTTCAATTTTTCTGCCCATCTGTGAACTTCTCTGTCCCTGATTTCTCTTAACTTCTGTGTTGATTTCTCTCATTTCATCAGTTATACTCTTAATATCTGTTCTTTTTTATTTCTCTGTTCATCCTTTTTGGCATTATCCTTCTAGGTGTTCTGTATATCATACAACTTGTTCCATTCCTACCCTCTCTGTTTCTTTATGGTTTTTGCTTTTTCCCTCTCAATCTGAATATATATTTCAAAATCCACACCAATACTGGTGATTATATACCTACCAATATATATACATATATATGTATATATGTATGTATATGTATACACACACACACACACACATATATATATATATACACATATGTATTTATTATTGTTGCTAAATAAGTCTTCTTGCATCAGGCACTGATACATTCCCCTGTGAATATGCCAGGTCCCTCATATCCCCTCTTTGGTCTCTGATCATGTGACACAGCTCTTATCTTCCTGCCGGTTACATAAAATAGTCACCCTTTTTTACCCTTATACATTTGTACATCTATTTCCTCATCCTAAAATGAGGAAGCAAGAGTTAGCCTTCCTAAGACTTAAAGATTTTGTGATAACAGAGTAAGATATTATTTGCCAAAGGAATTTAAAATATCATGGTACAATCAAATTACAATGTGATGAATATCTGTCACAAACTATACTAAAGTTTGAGAATGGTTGATCTGAAGCTTTTATTTCTGTCTATAATTACACAGAAGGACCAGTTGTCTTTTGAGGCTTTTACGATTACAAATGACATTAATGTCAACCGTATATCACTATAGAAATCTAGGATCTTAGCGTTAGCAGGCATGACAGTAAGTGTTTAAAAAGAGACCATCATTTTGGTGATTATTTCTGCTAAGATAGGAATATAAAATTACATACATTTAGTGAATATGAGTCATTCTATTAAACATGAATTTATAATAATTTCCTGCCTCTTTCCATTTTCTAAAATCCGAAAAGTAGTTCCCAGGATTAACTGGATACAAGGTAGTCAAGGTCTCAGAATAAAATGCACCAGGAAACAGTGTCTTTTCATTCCTGACATTCTGCAGGCCAAGGCTTGGCATCCTAATCTTCTTTACCTGACCCATTTCTCAGGACTGAGCTAGACGTTTCCTGAAGCTCATCTTCGTTACTCAGTTCTGAAGTGTCACCACTGCTGATCCCTGCAGAAAGAAGTAAAATTCCTTTACAGTCTCAGCCTGTGTCCTAGGACCTATACAGCATGGAGTCCTTTAAAAGGAAATCTGGAAAGGGGAAGCTTATGTAGAAGAGGTAGGAATATTCCTACCACCAGGCCCCCTACGGCTCCATCTGACCTCCTGGTCAAGGTTGCTCCAGGGACCACCCCCAAGGCCGGGACTGGACACAACTTTGCCATGGAAGGCACTCGCTTTGGTCACTATTCTTTACCCTTTCCTCTTGTCTGCACATACTTCTGCTTCCACTTTGTTTCTTATCCAGGAGGACCATGGAAGCAACATTTTCAAGATGTCAGAGCCTCCATCAGCTGGGCCCTCAGTGAGCACCCCTCCACCCTGGGAACCACTTTATCCTTTTATGTGAGTGAAGAATAAACCTGTACTGCACTTGTGACACTGAACTTCTTGAGGCCTACAAGTAACATCAATTAGCCCAGCTCACCTAATTCAACATGTATAATGTGAATCATCTAAAATGCCAACAAAGTTATCATTTTATTTTAAAGGATATTACCAAAAATTTGAATGAAGCTTTTGTAGCAAAGAAAGATATTTGTTACAGCAAGAGTTTTGATTGTTCTTACGTCTTTTCCTGTTGCTCATGCTGCAAATTGATGTGTTTTCAATATCCCAAGGATCTAGGAAGGAAAGGAAAATACAACCAGTAATCTATATCTAAAAGAGTAGTAAATCTTATGACTACTCACACTGTAGACAGGATTTGGACTATAAAGACACAATGATGATCATTTCTGTCTCTTCCTGTCTAAAGGAAGTGAGCTCTACCAAATGGAGCAAAGGCCCCCCCCCCCAGTCCTTTAGCCCTAATTACAAAGTCAAAGAAGTTTTGAAAGCCAATATTTTTTCACAGGTTTGTACTAACTAGTTTGGTAATGAATCTGGACTTCAGCTGCCATGAGTCCAATAAAATATTTATCACAGTTGTTGTGAATTCGCACCATTTGCTGCAGGAACACTGATACAGTATATTGGAGAATGAGATTCTGTCCCAGACCCTACTGGAGTGTTTTATAACAAATAGGATATACACCACACTGTCTTTCTAAAATAATAAAACATTATACCTTACATCTGGCTTTAAAGATTTTGAATAAACGATTATGAATTTTTGCTAAGAGTCCAGGTTGTTAGTTCTGACTCTTCCAATAATTGTCCATATGTGATGTGTAAAGATCCTTAAATGTTTATGTGCTGGAGTTTCCTCATCTGTGAAATGAGGGAACAACAGTTTTCTGACCTACCTTTTAGGTTGTTGTAAACATAAAATGATACCTTATTTGTGAAGATGTTTTCAAATATCACTATACACGCCAATGTCATGTTGCAGGTAACGCTGGGTTCCTACCTGGCTCTGCCTTTTACTCTCCATAAAAGACCCTCAAACATTACCAACTCCAGTTTCCTCATCTATAAACCTGGGATAACCTGGTTACCCTAACTCCCTGTTAAGGTTTTTGTAAAAACAAAGGGAAGCTTTATTTATAAAAACCCTATGAGAAATCACCATGTAAGCCAATGATTTAGCTATAATTGGGGTTTGAGAGTATTTGGTCTTAAGCTATTTTTCCATCAATAATTTAATAGAAGCACAAATTATTCTGTGAAGTCTTTCTAAGTTGGGGACTAATGACAATATTGACAACAAATAGAGGAATGCTGTGCTTAGTGCTCCATAGAATAAAAGCATGCTGAGGAAGAAGTACACTGTTTCCACTCTTTAGCATTAATAGATACGATAGTGTGTAGTAAAAGGTATAATTTTACTAGCATATTTTTGCTACATCTTCAATATATCAATTGACTGGGCTCATCCAGTTAAACAACAGTTTATATACAATGCCTTCTTGCCTCCTTCCACTTCCCAACAGGGCCAGAAAAGTTAAATGTGGAAAATGATATCCTAGAAGGAATCAAATCAAGGCATGTGGAGAATGCTCAGAATAAGATTCACCAGGAAAACAGAGCTCTGGGTTTACACTCGGGATATTTGCTGTCCATGGCTGCAATCCTTATCGTCCTACATGAGCCATCTGGGATCATGAGCAGGTGGCTTCTCTGGCCCCTCCTCCCTCACTTGGTTCTAAAAAGTCAAGGTTATTGGTCACTGCACAAAGGAAAAGGATTCTCGAGGGGTTTGGGCATGTGACCAAGGAACCCATTCAGCAGGAATTTCCCTCATGAGACAACTTGCAGAAGTCTTGAAAAGCCATGCGAGGCATGGCCCGCACCCAGGACACCCTGGGCTGCCTTTCTAAGTCATCTGCTGTGTAGGTTAGTGATGTTCCATTCCCTGTTCCCAGAGCAGAGACAATTCAAATGCAAGGGGCAACTTTGCTCTGCTTGAACCTTACCGTCCTTCCCTTCTCTCTCTTCTACTTCTGACTCCTTCTGTTGTCTTTTCAAGCTTCCTTCATCTGCTGTTTCTCATGTAGGGTACCTCGGAGACCTTGTGTTCAGGGCCTTGTGTGAGCCTACTCTCCTCACCTCCTCCCACCCCCTGCCAACCTGGTGCCCTCCTGAACTATTTGCAAGCCTGGGAAATCATTTTCTCATGTGTCTGAGCCGTAGATGTGTTTTAGGACTACCTTCTAGAGCAGTCTTCCTACTAGTACTAAGACAAAGGTGTTCCCTAAAAACTGCAACAGATCTACATTTTACTTTGATAGATCTAGTGAGCAATTAGATTGAGTGTATTATTTAAAATATTGCTCTTTTGTAGCACCAAGATCAGGTAACATTTTATTTCTTCTTAGGACTGTTCCTAGCGTGTTTCCATAAATAGGTATGTTTCTGATATTGTCTAGGTCTGAAAAGTAGAAAGGGACAAAAATTTACCAACTGTACACTACAGAGACACAGATCTTATGGCAACTCAGGCTACCCATAGGATTGAGGAAATAACATTTTGATAATCATTTCGAGCTTCAATTTTACAAGAAAATAATGCAGAATCCAGGACGCTAGCCTTGTTATTCCCTTCAGTCTCCCATGAGACTTTGTAGAGAACTTGAAACATTTATGTGATTGTGTTTCCTCATCTAGAAGCAAGGGTTACAATGTCCATCCTGCTTAGCCCTTAAGGTTGTCGTAAGATATTGTTTGCAAAGGTCCTTTGAAAAATCACTGTATATGCCATGGCTTGTTGAAGAATTCTGTCAAAAACAATCCTTTGGGTTTCAGAATGCCTTATATGAAGTCTTTATTTCTGCTAACACTAGGTAGCTGGACAAGTTATGACATGATTCAAGTTTGTGATCAGATGATAATATGACCTTCCAGTAAAGGGATACAGCCCACCCTTGAACAATATGGGTTTGAACTGCACAGGTCCACTTAAACTCAGATTTTTTCCATACTAAATACTACAGCAGGACTTCCCTGGTGGCACAGTGGTGGAGAATCTGCCTGCCAATGCAGGGGACAAGGGTTCGATCCCTGGTCTGGGAAGATCCCACATGCTGCAGAGCAACTAAGCCCGTGTGCCACAACTACTGAGCCTGCGCACCACAACTAGTGAAGCCCACGCGCCTAGAGCCCGTGCTCCACAACTAGAGAAAGCCCCTGCTCAGCAACAAAGACCCAACACACCCAAAAAAAAAAAAAAAGAAAGAAAGAAGAAAAAGAAATTAAATACTATAGCACTAAACGATCCACAGTTGGTGGAATTCATGGATGCCACCTGCGTGTAGGGAGGGCTGACTCTTAAGTTATAGGCAGATTTTTGACTGCACTGGAGGTTGGTGCCCTTAACCCACGCATTGCCAACCGTATTTAGCTTTCTGTTCTTTGCAGAAATCACTGCATAAATCCACCACTTCATAGGCATAGCAACTAGTAGGGTTTTTTTTTTGGCTGCGCGCAGGCTTTCTCTAGTTGCGACGAGTGGGGGCTACTCTTTGTTGCGGTGCACGGGCCTCTCATCGCGGTGGCTTCTCTTGCTGTGGAGCACGGGATCTAGGCACACGGGCTCAGTAGTTGTGGCACATGGGCTCAGTAGTTGTGGCATGCGAGCTCTAGAGCGCAGGCTCAGCAGCTGTGGCGCACGGGCTTAGTTGCTCCGCGGCATGTGGGATCTTCCCAGACCAGGGCTCGAACCCATGTCCCCTGAATTGGCAGGCGGATTCTTAACCACTGTGCCACCAGGGAAGCCCACAGCTAGTAGTTTTAAACACACTCATTACTTTGCTGGCCTATTTCTACTATATAATCAATATAGGGTACATATATTTATTAATGGGACCCTATAGTTAATAGGTCTCATCCCCAGATATAGATTTCACATCTCTCTGCATTTCCCATAAAAGTCCAGGAAAAAAAGACAGAGAATAGGATTCCAGAGTAAACTGGAACCACGCTACAGAAGGGGCTCAGAATAAGATGCTCAGGAAACAGTGACTCTAGTTCAGGTTCCTGCAGCCTAGGCCTTGCTCTCCCACTTCCTTACCAGACGCCTTTCTCAGTGCTGATGTGGAGGGCTCTGGGGACACGTCTCCATCGCTGGATTCTGCGGAGTCCTCACTGCTGATCACTGCACAGAGGAACAAAACCACTTAGGATCTCAGGGTGGAGCCCACACCGCAGGAAACCTCAGAATGAGAGCACTAGGAAGGTCTAGAAGCTAAGTTAACTCAAGGCACCGTGACCTGTGCTTGAATGTGTGTGACCTGCAGGTCTCTCCAGGTCCTGCACAAAACGTGATGATATTCACAGAGGGCAGCTTTGCCCATTCTGCCAACACTCTTCTTCCCTCACCCTCATTCTACCTCTTACCACCACCCTCAATCTACCTCTGACCCTCTGCTTCATTCTACCTCTTTCTTTCATTCTTATTTTATTTCTTTACCTTCCTCTTGGCTTGGCCAGTTTTCCCTACTTATGCCTCTCTTTCTGGGGGTGGTATCTCTTTATACCTCGCTTTGTCTTCATGTGTTTCTTTTCCATCTCCTCTCTTGAATACCTTGGGTCTCTGATTTTTTCCCTTTTCTTTATTTGTACCCCCATACTTTCCTCTCTTGCTTTAGAAATTGTCTCTTGGACATCAGTACTTATTATTTACCCCTTTTGTCTTTTGATATTTTTCCAGTTCCTGGGGAATCTCTTCTGCTAAACTCACTGCACAGGGCACTGGTTCCCTCCCCTTCCTGCCTCTGTCCGTGGCCACCAGCCTCTGACCTGCCTCAGCCTCTTGCCCTGTTCCTGTGATTCCTGCTCCACATTGTGTCAGCCTTACCTATTACATCAGGTGCCTGGTTACAGTCAGTCCTTGCTTGGGTTTGCCATTCAACTTCGGGGTTAAAAAATGGCTTTTCCTTCTTTATATCCACCAGAAGGACAGAACAGGAATTGATTTCAAATCCATGGTTGGGTAGATTTGCATCTGGATCAAATTGTAATGAATGAAGAATTTTAATTTGTCACTCCAAAAGGTAGTAAGCACTGTTCATTAGCATTAACAGCCTTCTCCTTGTAATTCCACTGCAGGAGGGAGGCTTCACCCCGACCCTTCTCCTTGCTGCTGTTCAACTCTGTCCCTGTCTTTGTGTCTCTCTCAATTCTCAGGTTTGTTTTTACTTTCTTTTCACTTACTTTTCTCATCTTTTGATGATTTTTCGCTTTTCAAAAATAAAAATCACAATTTCAGTATAACCCATAGATAAAAATGCATAAATCATAAATTTTGAATTATCACAGAACAAGCATATCTGGGTAACCATCACTTTGGTCAAGTAATAGGAGATTACTAACACTCCAGAAACCTCTTAGAGATGCCCCACTAACTGTCCAGGTGTATCTTGCTCAAGTTAACCACCACTTTGACACTTTTAATACCACAGATGATTGATTTTACTAGTTCAAAATTTATACAAATTTATACAAGTGGAATCATTCACTCTTGCTCTCTCTCTCTGTCCCTCTGACTTTTCAGGGGCAGGGGTGGATTTGGCTTCTTTAGTCAACATGTGTGTGATAGTCATCTGTATCCATTTCGTATATTTATCTTCACCACTATATAATATTCCTTTATAGAAATTATCCATTAAAAAATAAAACCATAAAATATCCATTTTTGCTGGCTCAAGCTTTAGAATACTATGAATGATGCTATGATGAACACTCTTTTGTGTGTGTTTTGATGGAGATAACATGCATTTCCGTTGATCTGTTGAGGAATGTAACTGCTGAGTCATAGGCTATGTGTAACGTTAGGATTGACAGAAGTGACAAAACCATGGTTGGCTTAATCCACTAAGTTTTGGGACTATTTTTTTATACAGCAGTAAATAACTGATACCACTTCCAAATAGAGATGTCCATCAGATCTTTGAATACAGATCTTCAAGCACTTGGAGGAATGAGTCTAGAGATCAGGTGTGGCTGGAGATGTACATTTAGGAATCAATAGATGATGGATGGTACTGAAACCATGGGGAGGGTGAGATGCCTGAGGAGAGGCCTATTTTTATCTGAGGGGTTTACAGGGCTATTCTGATCATTGCAAATACCTTAACCTTCTCAATGGTATTAGGAACAGTCCCTTGTGTCTTCTTTTTTGATGACTGTCTCTCAAATGGGGCAATGTCTTGATTTGTCTCCTCTCTCTGTTTGGCCCACTCTTTACCAATTTTTAATTAATTGTCCTTTAAGTTATTCTCTTTGTGCCTCTCCTACCCCCATTTTTCTATTTATTGGTATTCTTTTTCATCTGTATCTTTCTCTATTCATCTCTTTTCCTCTACATTTGTAATCACTGTCCCCAGGGTCCAGCAGGGTCTAGGACCAGGCAAAGGATGTGCCTAGGGCACACCAAGGTGCCAAGGGTAAGATAACCCTTATATGTGCCCCAGGGTCTCACCCTAGACCTGACCCTGCTGTCCCGTACCTGCTTTTTCAATGTATCCATTCTCTGTTACGTTTCCTACTTTCTCCTACTCTATCCCTGTTTCTTAATTATAATTATGACCTGCGTATGTCTCCTCTATATCAATTTTGTCTTTCTATATATTTTCCTCATTTAAGCATTCAAATCATCACCAAAGTTCTCCCTGTGTGCCATTGTCCAACAAACCACATCCCTCTACCTGCCACTTCCTTCTAAAAGGCCCTTCACCTGGGCTTCCTTACTTGCAAATCTGACCTGCAACATCTTACATGATTTACATGTTTCTGTTATAACCTCTGAAAAGGAAGTTGCAACTTATTTCTTTTCATCAACTCCACAACATGGCATTATTTTGATTCCATGTCAATTTATCTAAAATCTATCTCACTCTTGTACTTTGTTATTTGGTGCTCCACAGTCCACCTTTTCCTATTCTTCCTCTTTGCATTCTCTTCTCAGGGACACCCCATCCACTAAAGAGCTCAGCTCTCCTTCTCCCTTGCAACTTACACCTGCTAAAATCAGCCAGAGGTTGTGGAGAAGGCTGTGTGTCTTGGACAGTGTTAGGATTGGGAAGGGGTATATTAGTATGGGAGAACAAAGGAGAGCATTTACTCTCATAGAAAAACAAAGATGTAATTAGAAAATTGGTAAGTAATTACTTTCTTCCTCATAAGGCAATGGGCTGGGTGTCTCTTTTCTTGCATCACCATTATATGATTGGATAGGTACTTGTTCGCAGGACTCTGAAGATAAAAAAGACCACAGAGACTTGCTTTGCCCTGTTTCCATTTTCTTGCATTTCATCTGACTTCTCTTTCCTTCTTATGTTTCTACTTATAGCCTGTCTGCATATATTGCCACCTTCACCCCGTGAAAGTGCCATGTTTCATTTATTCTGGAGCCGATCTCTCCCTGACTTGTTCGACTTTTGTTTCTGTCTCTCTTCCCTGGTGGGGCTCTGCAACTCTTCGCCTTCTGTCTCTTAGTTTTTCCTTTCTCACTTTCTTCCTCCAGGTCTCTCCCATCAATATATCAGGCCCCATTCCTGCCCTCTGTGTATCTGTGTGATTTTCCCCTTCTTTGTTAATAGATGTATCCTTGAGTGGTGCATTACTTCCTTCTCTGCCACTAGTCAGGACCTCTTGGCCATTCCACACTCACACAAACCCAGCCAGTCTTACCTGCTGGTTCAGACTCTTGGGCACATTGTTCATTTGCTTGTTGGCTTTCTAGTGCATCGTTTTGGTCACTGGTTGTATCTTTCCTCTTTGCATTTATCTGTTCTGTTTCACAGAGGTGATCCGAGAGTGCATTTTCAGGTGAGGTCGTACCTAAATCATGTTTTGATTCATCATACTTTGTTTTCCTCTGGCATCAATCAGCGTCCAACAGGAAAATACAAACCACTTTAAGCTTTTAAAGCAGAGGAAATTTAATCCAGGGATTGGTTACTTGGTGAATGGAAGAGCAGAGAAGATCAAGTGGAAGAATGCAGCAACCTGAAGCACAGTCAACAGAAAGCTATGGGAGGGACGGAGGGTGGGCTCATGGGCTGAGGTCACGGAGTAGGCAGAAGCTGGACCGTGGCTGGCCTGCCTGGTGGAAGGTGGAGTCAAGGCTGTGATGCAGCCACTCCTAGAATCGCTACTGGAGATAGTGGTGGGGCAACACCTGGCTTCTCCCTTATTCCCACTCTCTTGCTAGTGTCTCCCACATTAGGAACCCAGCGGGGAGCCAGCAGCAAGGGGAGCTGGCAAGCAAGTCCACAGGGGCAAGTGGCCAGAGAGAGAGGGCAGAGAAGAGCAGGGGAGGGTAAGGAATGAGGCCCTGGGTAAACCACCCAGGACCAGCACACACACCCTTCCCCCATGGCAAACCTTCTCTGCTCATTATTGATTCCATCGACCCATCCCACTCTGTTCCCACCGGCCTCAATAATGTATGAATACATAGACATATTTTTCAGTGCAGTGTGGATTTTTCTCATTTAGTGCTTTTCTAAACAAAGTAATTTACGTAAAGCATGATTTAAAATTATTTCCCAAGGTTTTAATATAGAACGTGGGCCCTGGTGCATGCTTTGTGCCACATCCTGGTGGGCATGAGACACAGCCCTTCCTGTCCCTGTGCATGTCACAGCCCGCCGTACTTGTTGGGTCACACTCTTGGACACACTTATTGGTGGCCTGTTGTGTATCATTTGGGTCCTAGGTTGAAGTTTCTCTCTTTATATTCATTGCTCGCCATCACTGAGATGCTCTGGGATTCCACTTCCTGGCAGGGTTGCCCCCAGACCACACTGTGAGTTTTAAAGAATTTCATTGCCTCCTCCCTCCACTCCCCCCCCACCCCCCGCCACACACACACATGTAGAATCCCTTCTCTCTGCTCCTTACTCGTCGCAGTTCCATCCACTCACCCCTTCCTGTTCCCACCAGCTGTACGAATAGATGAATGGCTAATATGTATTCATACATTTTGGGGTATTTTAAAATGTTAACTTTCTGGATAAGTGTGATTTGGTAAAAGTATAACTGTGTTTTCAGAAATCACTCTGAAAGTTTTTTCTTTTCTAAAAATGTATTACTAATTTAGAACATTCTTTCTTAAATAACACATCCCGACTGGAAGCTACATAATAAGAGCCTTTCATATTGTGGGAAGTTCCCTGAGACTCTTCTATGTTCCTTAATTTCTAAGGAGAGTCATGGAATAAAGATTTATAATTTATTATAGACTAGTGTGCTCTAAGCATGGGGAAACTATGACCCTCAATTTATCTTCCTGGGCCAGAAGTTGGTATTGCTTTTATCACTGCTTTTCCAGCCTGGGGAATCAGTAAATCCAACGGACATCTGTGAGAGAAGAAAATCCCAAAGTTTACTATAATGGTTAAAAGCTTAGACTCTGGCACCAGATACAAATAATGATGATAATTAAATGTAGTAATGATAACAAATGCATGGAACACTGATGAACCCCCAGGCATGATTGTGAATGCTTTACATGATATGACTTGTTTAAAATCCAGCACCCTCTGAAGTAGGTACTATTATCATGTCCTTTTTAAAGATGTTGAAACTGAGGGACAAAAAGAGGTAGTCACTTCCCTAAGATCGCGAGGTAGAATTTGAAGCTAGGCCGTGGGCACCTGAATTCCTGCTGTGACACTATTCACAGCAGAGTTCAATCCCAATTCTCAGTTGGGTGAACTTGTGCAAATAACCAAACTCTCTAAGCTGATACTTTTTCCTCTGAAAAACAAGGGTAATATATACCTCATTTTCAGGTTTGAGGGAAGATTAAATAAACGGTTAGCTGCATCAGTATACAGTATACTGTGATCGGAAAAATCAAATCATTATGATTATGTTTTAGATTAACAATATATTTGTTTGTACCAGTATTTTTTACTCAGGATCAAACACGTGCTGAATACCTAGTCATTCTGGGTAATGCATTTTCATCATTGTTCCATTTCATTGCCTCATGACAGATAGGTATGATGATCCCTACATTACAAATGAGAACACTGAGACTCAGGGAAATAATAATATTTTAAATAATAACACTATTAGCAGTGTTATGGGCTAATGGAGGTCAAGCGCTGTAAGCCGTGGTTATTGGTTGCTAAAGTACCAAAGGTTTCTTTCGGACGCCTGCCTGGTGTTTGGAGGGCAGCTCCTGGCCTCTGCTCCAGGGATGGAGGGAGAGGGTTTGCACGGGAGGCAGTTGGTGTCCATGGCCCTGGGGGAGGGACCCGGCAGGGGAGGTCCCCTGTCCCCTGAGGAGCGCTCATCACCTGCTCCCCCGCCACTGTGGCCGCAGCACTGGCCACTGCTGCACATGACATCAAAGCACTGAGGTCGCTGCCTGATCAAGCAGGACAGAGCAGAAAACTGTGAAGCCAGGCACCTGGGCAAAAGGTCCAGGCCCAGAGCCTTCAGGGACTGGCAGCAAGTGCGTTTAAGGAGCGTGGAAGGAGCCACCCTCCCAGGCAACTCAGAGTACGAAGACTCTGTTATCTAAATCCTCGGAGAAATTGCAGATGCAAAGACTGACAATTTTTTGATACAAAGCAGCAGCCACTCCACCCCCAGAACTGTCCAGAATGGGACACAAGCAGCAAAGGATCATAGAACAGAGTCAAGAACAGACCATCGTAAGATGAGGACTCTCTGGAACGCCAAGTCCGGCCTTGACAGGAGTTTTCCCAAGTTCCTAGGGGGGAAAATTAAAAGTTTATCTCAGATATTGAAGTATGGGCTGTGCCAACCTCCCCTAATCCCTTTTTTATAGATAAGAAGTTTAAGAGCCCCTGCAGATATCAATACAGAGACCATCTGGACCTGGTGGATCTCATCCAACTCTTGTAGTCAAACTCCAGTCCATAGACTGGAAGACAGGTCAGTGGCACCCTGGCTGAGAATGCCTCGGCCAGGCCATCTCACTGGGTGACCTCCACCAGCCATTCAGTAACTAGTGATGGCTTATCTTGACTCCCACGGTCATAGTGAACTTGCCTTTGTCTCCAGAGCTGCCCCTGACTGGTGGCCTTCCCTTACTTCCTGCAAAGTTCTGCTGCCTCTTCCCCACTCCCTCTTACTCCACTCCCTCCCTGTGCAGGTCTTGTTGGCCTTTCCATGAGGATTCAGTGTCTGATTCTCCACTTTCTCCAGCCCTTGGGATTCTTTTTCAGTATCTTTCCCTATTTTTTTTTTTTTCATGGTTCTGTCTTTTCCATTAGGTTACCAGGTAGTATCCAGGGTTGCAAACACAGGCTCTGGGTTCAGAATGCCTGGGTCCATCGCTGCTCATTGACCCCAGGACAACTATTTACATGGTCTATCTAGATTTCAGCTTCCTTATCTGCAAAATGGGCACATAAGTGATATCATCCAATGGCACTAATCCCACAGCTGCCAGAATAAACGTTCAATCAAGTGAGCTGTTAATAACTTGGCTGTTTTTGTTGTGTCCCTGACCCCTTTCTCCTTTCATTTCTTCTTTTTCTGCCTCTCTGTCTCTCAAATACCCACATCCTCTCCTCCACGTCTCTACCACTTCCTCGCTTCTGTCTCTGTATGACTGCCTTTCTCCTTGAACATTCCTGCTCTTGAACAATATCCCCCACGTTTAAATCAGTCCCTTCTTCTGCCGTCATCAAGGGTCTCCTCTTTGACGTTGACCTTGGGCCCATAGTCCTTAGCCCTTCACGCCTTTACACTGATCTTCTCCTACAGGAGTCTTTCTAAATCACAATTACTTCCAGGTAGTCATTCTCTTTAAATCTGGTTAGTGACACCCTGGGTTCCTCTTCCTTTGTCTTGGTATTTGGGCCAACAATCTCTTGTCACAGCTACTTCTCCAGGACTCAGCCTCTGGTTAGATGCTCATATAGACACCCCTCGCCACCTTCTCCATGGTCCTTCAACATTTCTTCCCTGATTCTCAGTGTTTGCTCAGGACTCGGACTCCCACCTCCCCTTCTCCTTTTCCTCTTAGCAGATGGGAATCGCTTTTGTATTTGTCTCAATCACCTTGCTCAAGGCTTAGTGGGAGAATAGGCCTCTCCTCCCTCTCTTCTTCATTGCTTTCTTCATGATTATTTTTCTCGTGGATTGCTGAAGAGAGGGACAGAGAAGAAGACAATTAGAGATCTCCGCCAGAGACCAGGAACATCATCTCAAAATTACAAATTTAGAAATTCCTAGCCCTCGGGTCACTCAGAGCTCAGCGGGTCCCAATCTTCATGGTAAAGTTCCCCCATCATCCTTGGACAGAAGAGAAGCCCCAGCAAGGGAACTGTCATGTTCCACACCCAGAACTGAGCCACTTGTATGTAAGGATAAAGGAGTCGTGGAAACATCCTGATCCTGTCAGTTACGTAAAATAATCCTCACATCGTGGGGGAAGCACATGTCAAGATAAATAAGGAAAGTGCAATGTGTTTACTGAACTGTTCAAACTGCAAGGAAGAAGCAGAGAGATTTCCTCTGGAGAAGGGGTAGGATCCTAAAGAGATCCGTGTGCATAAAAGGGAGAGCCCAAGAGCCAGAAGGATGGGACTAGGGACGTCCCTGGTGGTCCAGCGGTGAAGACTCTGAGCTCCCAATGCAGAGGGCCCAGGTTCCCATCCCTGGTCAGGGAGCTAGATCCGCGTGCCGCAACTAAGAACCTGCATTCTGCAACTAAAAGAGCCTGCATGCTGCCTCAAAGATCCAGCGTGCCACAACTAAGATCTGGTGCAGCCAAATAAATAAATAAATATTAAAAAGAAATAAAAATAAAGATGGGACTAGATAAGACGAGGGTTGGGCTTAATTGTGTTGGGGAGGATGAGCGGTTCCAAAAGAGACCAAGCAGAGGGGCTGACACGTGTGGTGGGGTTACTAGACAGGGTTCCCCTAGTGGTCCAGATCCCAGAAAGAAGGACACTCTGAAGCCGCAAGCAGGGAGTGCCTGTGGCAGCACCGCAGGACGTCCCCACGACTCCTGGACCAGGGACCCAGGAGGCTGCCCCAACAAGGAGAGGCCAGGACACCAGCCCAGGGCCCCTGCAGCTAGGTGACCCAGCAAGGGTAGGAGGAAGGAAATAAACCAGGGAGCCTAGGGGGTGGGTCCCTGCCAGGAGTCCGGGGAGGAGACACCAGGGGAGGCAGTGGAGCCCGGGCTGCCCCAGAGCTGATGGCAGGAGCACCTCCTGGGACAGTGTCTTCGAGGGGGTGAGATGGACAGGACTGTGAGAGCCATGGCTGCTTTGTCTTCCCCAGGACATGGGCTTCAAGCCTCAGCAAAACCAGGCGGAAGGTGTGAGGAGAACAATGGCCCAAAGCCCAGAAGAGTTGAAGGAGGCCTGTGGGCAGGCGCTGGGGGCTTCAGCACATGAGATGGAGTTGGGGACCTGGCAATAGGAGAGATGTCACGCCCTGGTCACAGTCCCCAGCCTCTAACTTTGGCCGCTGACCCGAGCTCTCAGGGACAGCAGAGTCCAGGAGGCGGCAGCAGCGGCCTCCCCCGGGGGCAGGTGGATGGCAGCAAGTGTAGGTGTGAGTCGCCCCAGCATTTAAAAAGTATAAATTATGCCTTCGCAGGAAAAAGTCAAGATTTAGTTTTGTATAGCACCAAAAACAGTTCCTGGAAGAGAAGAGCTTTTGTGATTATTTGAGGAGAAAAAGTGAAACACCATTTTTCCTTCAAGGGCAGATTTGATATTGAGTCAGCTTTCTTGCTCATTACTCTGGAAATCTGGTGAAAGTGGCCTTTCTTCTGTGTTACTAAGCCAACCCCGGGTTTAGGGCTTAAAATGACCTGCGGCTGGTAAATTACATGTGGACTGGGATCTATGGACTGTTCTCGGGTCTTCCTTCAACGTGGTGATTCTTGTAACTCAGCTTGTCCCTCTAGGGGTCCCTAAAAGTTATGATTCTGGGGTTGTTGGGATACTGACTCCCACTGATCTGGTGTTGCCAAGCCAGGATAGATCCTGCACCCACAGCTAAGCTTGAGGTGGGTAGTAGTGAACTCAGTGGGCTGCTGTGTAGGCCGCTGCTGCCCTGCCATTTGTCCTTCTATCTAAATTGGATGCCCCTGTGGCTCTGGTTGTCCTGTGAGTCTAAATGCCTAGTTAAGCAGAGCTCCAGGTTGGTGTTGTACTGTAGCCATTATAACGTGAGCTTCAATAAGGCTCATGGTATGTGTTTTGTTAACTGTTATATCCCCACTACCCAGCACCACGTATGGCTCGTGGTATAAGCTCAATATATACTTGTTGAACAAAATTGGCCTTGAACATCAAAAGGTAGATAATAAGCTAATTACCTTTTACAAAGCTTTCATAAATGTGATTTAAATCAGGATATTCCTGCCGGTTGACCTCACTGAACACAGCTTCCAGAAGCGACAAGTCAAATGTCTTCTCCAGCTCACTGAGAACATTGTAAACCACCCTCGATACAGGGACCAGGTTTCTACAAGAATCTTGACAGTCCTAGAAAATATTGAATGGAGAAAATATAAATACAGACTTCCACGTTACAGAAGAGTCCTAGAAAGAGATTTTATGGTTAATGTATTCCAATTTCCATACATATGTATCTTTTCACATAAAGGTTTAGAATTTCTGTGTATTTGTATGGCTACCAAGTGGAACAGTAAATCCTTTCTCCTTAGAAATCCCCATTTGTGAATCTGATCTCCCCACCCTCATTTACATTAGATGTAAGAAGGAGAAATTCTGAAGAATAAAATTGGGTTCAAAGTTAATGGATATGTAGGCTTCTAAGAGCTTCGTCAAATGTTTTAGGAATAGACAAGGCAGGTGATGAGCAGCTATCCTGTTGACTGGACAACTCCTGCCCCTTCACCAAGACTGACTTGGCGTGGAAGGGCTCAAGGAAGGCAGGTGACAGTTTCCCCATTTGTGAACTTGACCACAGGGAAAGCATATTTGTAGGGCAAGGAGAAGACTTGCATCTCTGTAGCTCCAACAACACCTATTGCTAAAATTAACCCAAATTCCAAGACTCCAGAAATAGCATAAATAAAATAAGTAAATAAATGGAAAAAAAAAGATTCCCCCCCCGAAAAAAAACCATTGGAGAAAGAATAGCAAGCATATACCCCCAAATTTGTCCTAACAGGACATCAATTCCCTGTGGGTTTTAATGTTCTCAGATCTAACTATTTAAATTGAAGTTCATTGAAAAGAAATGCTGTGTCAATTATTATTTCATTAAATCATCTCATTTAAATTATTCATCAATTCATTAAAATTCTTTTAATTCTTAGTTTATGCTCTACTGTGTGCATTCCTACAAGGAATTAAACATCTGTGGAGCACACCTGCTTCTGATGCAGCCTGTCTCCAGTGCTACTCACCTTGATGCCAGTGGTCACCATGCGCACCATCCCTTCAGTTAGAAGCAGGACTGTCTCCAGTGATGCCTGTTTCTACTCTCTCTCTCCTTTTTTAGCTTATCACAATACTTGAACAATTGCAAAAATACTTGAAAAGGTCTTCTTCTCATAGGAAACTCCTCAGTTAGCTACTTGTGCCCTTACTTCTGTGTTCAGGTTATCGAAGCATAACTTAGTATGGGGCTAGTTTACCAGATTGTGACATAATAAACCTCACTTACTTCATACAATTTATTGGTGATGAGTTCACGGTCACGAAGACCCTCAAAGAAAGGAAACGTCTTTTTTATTGCAGTTGAAATCTCCACTTTATGTCTTTTGAAGTGCCTGAATACAGTCTCAAAGATAAGCCTGTCGTCTGTGTTCTGATTTTCTATGGATATCCTAGGGAGGAAGAATACCATGTGAAAACGGTCATCAATATTCCAAGATGCTTGTGGAGGCTGTAACATTTTATATATAAAGGATAGGTTGTAAAGAACCAACATATATAAAATAAGTGGTTTCAGTAGAGACCAGAATAAATGGAATTGAAACAACAAACAATGATATAATTGAAGAAAGTGAGGAGGTTAAGAAAGACTGAAGCACAGGACTGAAAAAGTCCATTCCAGTCTGTCCCAATTAAAACCATTGTAAAGATATCTCCCCTTATCTGGTATATTTTTTAATTAAAAAAATTTTAAATTTGTACAAAATCAAGGTGGAATAAACAGAGGAATGAAAACAATGGAATAAAAAATCTAACCTTGAAAAATGTTTGTTAATTAATAACTAAGAGAAAATAAAACAAGATGTCCCCTCCTCTGATCTATAACTGTTAAGAGAAATACCATCTTGTATTATAAAACTAGTTCATAAATGATAAGATGTGGTTAAGAATATGATACGGATAAACTGAGAAATTCACAAGACTATCAGTCATTTCTTCCGGGACTTCTACTTTGTGTTAGTATAAATCTTTCTGTGTTATTGTTTTATATAGTGAATCTTTCTAGACATCTGAATTTCAGAAATTGCTGCTATTTTCTGTGATAGTAATTTTAAACCTCAGCCTTTAATTCTGGTTCTTAGGTGATTATTTTATTGCTCTGATAATGTTTTAATCAACATTTTGTATTCATAAGAGTTATGAAGACATTAGGATTCTTTGTCAAACCAGAAGAAAATTATTGTCACTTACCAGTACCCAAAACCATCAAAGAAATGACACATTATTTTGTTGAATTCTGCATAAAGAAGTTTCTGATTAAAGACTGCAGATTGAAGAGGATCATTTGTCTTCTCTTTTATTATCTCCCCTCCCCCCCACTAAAATGCTAATGAAGGGATTGGATTCACAATGACGAGGAGAATGTCAGGGGGCAATGAGCAGATGAGAGATTACTACCGAAATCTATAAGACAAAAACTGGTCAGAGGATCACTAATTACTGTTGTAGGTGGAGGATGCTCCCAGAGGTCAGAGAAGCAACCAGTGTACCCTGCAGCACCTGGAGAAGCAGTGGAGATCACAAGGGAGACATGGTGCTGAAAACTGTTGTGTTATTTGAAAAATGAAGAACAGAACAACACACCCTTCACCCCTCAACTTGCCTCCTGACCACTTGTGCCCAGGCAGCCTCTCAGAGGGAAACATTGCTGTCCTTTCTGTCGCCATATGTTAATTTTGCCTGTTCCTGGATTCCATATACATGAAAATAATACAACACATGTGCTTTGTGTCTGACTTCTTTTGCTCATCATCCATGTTGTTGGATGAACAGAAATTTGTTCTTTTTTATTGTTGAAGGTATTCCATTGTGTGGACCTACCATAATCCGTTTATTCATTTTCCTGTTTATGGACACTTGGGTGGATTCTAGTTTGGGACTAGTTTGAATAAAGCTGTTGTTCTTGTACAAGTTTTTTAGTGGCAAGATGTTTTAATTTCTCTTGTGTAAATAACTAGGAGTGGAATTGTTGGGTCATTGTGTAGGAATATGTTTAATCGTTTTAGAACCTGTCAAACTGTATTTCAAAGTCTATGTTTGACCCATTTTAGTCTATAATGTATAATGTGATATCCCATATAGTTTTAATTTGTATTTCTTTAATGACTGATAATATTGAGCACACTTCTGTATGCTTATTGGCAATTCATAATCTCCTTTTGTGAAGTGTCTTTTCAAGCCTTTGGCCCATTTATGTTATTAGATTGATTGTCATTTATTATTTACTGATGTGTAGGAGTTTGTATATATTATGGAAACAAGTGTTTTGTTTAATGTACGCATTATGAATATTTTTTCCCATTCTGTGGTTTGCCTTTCATTTTCTTGACCATGTCTTTTGACCTGGTTAAGCTATCATCTTTTTCTTCTGTGGCTAATAACTTCAGTGTACTATTTAAGAAATCTTTGCCTTCCCCAAGTTAATGAAAATATTCAAAAAGTAATTTACAGTATAAGCATGGATCTATTTCTGGATTTTCTATGCTGTACTATTTATCTGTTTGTCTATCCTTGTGCCAATAGTATATTGACTTGAATACTACAACTTATAGTAAGTTTTGAAGTCAATTAGGAAAATATTGTCTTGGGTTTTCTAGGTCTTTTGTTTTTCCACATATTTTTTAAATTGGATTTGTCAATTTCTACAAGAGACGCATTGTAGAGTTTTATAAGGTTTGCATTGAATTTGTTGATAAATTTGGTGAAAAGTGACATCTTAACAATATTGAGCTCTAATCCATTTATTTATTTTTCCTTAATCTTGCCAGAAGTGTTTACAGCTTTCAGTATAGAAGTCATACACTTCTTTCATTAAAATTATTCTTAGTTATTTTATTGTTTGAGGGGGCTACTTTAAATGATATTGCTTTTTAAATTATTTCTAACAATTGTATGAACATAGAATTGATTTTCAGAAACATTAACCATGTATTCATGACCTTCCTAAATTCATGTATTCTAGTAATATATTTGTAGATTTCCTTTGGATTTTATAGAAAAAACAATCATGTCATCAGCAAATAAAACTCATTTTTTTTTTTTTTTTTTGCGATACGCGGGCCTCTCACCGTTGTGGCCTCTCCCGTTGCGGGGCACAGGCTCCGGATGCGCAGGCCCAGCGGCCATGGCTCACGGGCCCAGCAGCTCCACGGCATGTGGGATCCTCCCAGACAGGGGCACGAACCCGTGTCCCCTGCACCGGCAGGCGGACTCTCAACCACTGCACCACCAGGGAAGCCCTCTTTTTTCTTTCTTGTTGCACTGGTTAAGAGTTTAAATACAATGTTGAGGAGAAATGGTGAGAATGGAATCCCTTGCCTTGTTTCCAATGTTAGAGAAAATGCATTTAGTATCACCATCAAGTATGATGTCATACACACACACACACACAACTGAGGAAGTTTCTGTTTATTGCTAGTTTGCTGAGAGTTTTATCATGGACAGATGTTAAATATTATCAAATGCATCTATTGAGCTATTCATATCGTTTTCCTTCTTTATTCTTTGATTTAGTGAGTCACGTTGATTGATTTCCAGAGCTTCCTCTTAAGTAGAAGCAAATAACCACAGGTCAGCAGACATTTGAAGAAAGTCTCCAATATCAGAAAGAAAGAACAACATTAAAAAAGAGAAAAAGTTGCCCCAGGAGAAACAGAGATATTGTAGGAAACAGGAGAAACTTCCAAAACCTCTAATATTTTTAGAGAGATTTGAGAATACATATTGCACCCCTGGTTACAAAGAAAAAAGAACTGTCAGAGAAAGAGATAGTGGCATTAGATATTTTTTTAAATTGATTTTTGGAAATTTACTAAGATTTACTAAAATGGTTGTAAAATAAAGTTGGGGAAATTTCCCACAAAATTAAATGAAGAGATTAAAAGAACAAAAAAGAATAAATTTGAAAGACAACATAGGAGAGTAAGATTAATTTAGGGGTCTAATAGCAACCTAATTAGAGTCAAGAAAGATGTGCAAGGAAATGTAGAGGAGGACCACATCAAGAGAATTATTTAAGGAGATATGTACCAGGGAGTAGAAGGACATGGATTTTTTAAAAAGGACTTAGAGAAATGAATTTTAAAAGAACCAAACCAAGGCATATCACTATGAAATGCCAACATCTAAAAAACAGAGAAGAGCTTAAAATATTCCAGAAAGAATTAAGAGACTGGTCACTTGTGGAGGAATGATGGCAAGAATAGCTTGAGACGTCTCATCAGTAACAGATCTAGCCCTTCAAAATACAGAGTGAATCAGGACAACTTCAGACATGTAGGGCTGAGAAATTTTACTTTACAAACATCTATTTTGAGTGTTTTCCTAAAATTTTCTTTATTTCCTTTATACATATGTCAATACATATTTTTAAGGTTTAAAAATACAGTTTATACGTGCTCTAAAATTTTTATGCAATCATTATTTTCCTTTCCATCCACATCACTGTGCCCACTCCTCCTGCATAGTCCATTTTAATCACCTTGCATGTATTCTTTCCTAAATTCTACATAAGCATATAAATCCATCTACCTATTTCTATAACCTGCCCATAACTTGCAGGGGGTTTATTCATCATATTATATTATAATATTATATAATTTTCTTTGAATTACAAATTGCCTTCTGCATCAAATTTGTCTTCACATTAATACCTTGCAAAATATTCTCTAAGTTGGGCTTCCCTGGTGGCGCAGTGGTTGAGAGTCCGCCTGCCGATGCAGGGGACACGGGTTTGTGCCCTGGTCCGGGAAGATCCCACATGCCGCGGAGCGGCTGGGCCCGTGAGCCATGGACACTGAGCCTGCGCGTCCGGAGCCTGTGCTCCGCAACGGGAGAGGCCACAACAGTGAGAGGCCCGCGTACCACCAAAAAAAAAAAAATTCTCTAAGTCATCTAGTGTGGTTCTAGCTTGTTTATTTATTTTGTCAATGTATAATATTGAACAGCACACACCTACTCTTAGGAAAATACAATATGATGGATTTCGGAAAAACAGGGAAGTATTCCAGTAATGAGGAAGATGTGAAAATTAGAAACCAGTGGATCCAGTAATGGATGCAAGTTGGCAGTCCAGTAACAGATGGAGAACATGAACATCTCAGATGGAACAGGTGATGATTAAAGCATATAAATAAGTGCAATGAATGACAACAATGTCATAAGGGAAGGGAGAAGGGAATTGGGAATAGTCTGCTATAAGGTACCTGTACTACAGGGGAAGTGGTATAAAATATGTATTGCAATCTCTAGACAACGACCAAAAGCATTTAAAAAGAAGTATAATTGATATATTAATAGAAGACTAAGATGGGCTCATATAAAATGCTAAATTAAAGCTAGAGAAGGCAGAAAAAGAGGGGGAAAAAAGAGACAAAGAACAAATACAATGAATAAAGAACAGTTACAAACATGGTAATATAATCCAGTATATCAAAAATTACTTTCAGTGTGAATGGCCTGAATACTCCAATTAAAAACAGAGATTGTCAAAGTGACTGAGAAAACAAGACCCAACCTTATATTGTCAATAAGAAAAAAACAAATATGAAGACGTGGGTTAAGAATGGAGAAGGAGATACCATGTCAACACTAATCAAAAGAAAAATAGAGTAGCTATATTATTTCCAGAGAAAAAAAGACTCAGGACAAGAAAAAATATTAATTATGAGAAAGAGAGCATTACATATGATAAAGGGGTCACTTTTCCAAGAAGACATAACAATGCTTAATGAGGTATTTACACATGATAAACACACAGCATCAAATTGTGTAAGGGAAAAATTGATAGAACAGTAATAGAAATAGACAAATCCACTATTCCAGTTGGATACATGAACAGCCCTCTTCTGGTCATTTATAGATCAAGCAGGTAGAGAAGCCATAAGAATATAGTTGACCTGAACATCACTACCAATCAACTTGATCTGTTTGACATTTTTAGAATACTCCATCCGACCACAGCAGAATACACATACTCCTCAAGAACACATGGAATAATCACCCTTACCAAGATAGAATACACTCTGGGCCATAAAACACATCTTAAATTTAAAAGAATAGAAATCATAAAAAGTGTGTTCTCAGAAAAAAGGAATTAAACTACAAATAAATAACAGAAAGGGGTGGGAAAGTCCCCCAAATACATGGAGATTTAAAAATACACTCTTAAATAACACATGGGTCAAGAAAAAGTCTTAAGAGAAATTTTTAAATATTTTGAACTGAACGAAAATAAACTAAACTACAACTTATCGAAATTTGTGGGATCCTGAAAAAGCAGTGACTACAAAGAAATGAATTCCACTGAATGTATATATTATTATGTATACATTAGAAAAGAAGAAAGATGTAAAATCAATAATATAAGTTTCTCCCATTGGAAAGTGGAAAAAAAAGAGCAACTTAAGCTTAAAGCAGTAGAAGAAATGAAATAAAAGAGCAAAAAGCAATGAAAGAGGGCTTTTCTGGTGGCGCAGTGGTTGGGAGTCTGCCTGCCAATGCAGGGGACATGGGTTCGTGCCCTGGTCCGGGAAGATCCAACGTGCTGCGGAGCGGCTGGGTCCATGAGCCATGGCCACTGAGCCTGTGTGTCCGGAGCCTGTGCTCCACAACGGGAGAGGCCACAACAGTGAGAGGCCCGCATACCACAAAAAAAAAAAAAAAAAAAGCAATGAAAGAGAAAATTCCACAAAACCTAAAACTTGTTCTTGGAAAAGATCAATAAAATTGATAAAGTTCTACCCAGGCTAACTAAAGAAAAAAAGAGAAAGAAGTCACAAATTACCAATATCAGAAGTGAAAGTAGGATCATCACAACTGATTTTATGAATATTAAAAGGATAACAAAGGAATACTCTGAACAAATCTGTTCCCCAAAATTTGATAACTTAAATAAAATTGACCAAATCCTAGAGAGATACAAACTATCAAAACTCACACAAGGAGAAATGGATAGTTTGAATAGGCCTATATTCATTACAAAATTGAATTAGTAATTAATAACTTTGAAAAAAATAAGAACTAGGCCCAGGGGATTCCACTGGTTAAGGCTACCAAACATTTAAGGAAGAAATGATACCCATTCTCCACACTCTTGCCCAGAAAATAGAAGCAGAGAGAACACTTCTTAATTCCTTCTATGAGCCTAGCACTACTGCAGTACCCAAAGCAGGTAAAGACAAACTACAGATCAATATCTCTCATGAATATAGATGTAAAAATCTTCAAGAAAATATTAGTAAATTGCATCCAAAAGTGTAAAAAAATATAGAGCATGACCAAGTGTAACTTATTCCAGATATGCAAGCCTGGTTCAATATTTGAAATCAATCAGTGTAATCCACCATATCAACATGTAAAAGAAAAAAGTTTGGATGATCATATCAACTGATGTGGAAAAGTCATTTAACAAATTCCATCACTTTTTCATGTAAATACCCCTAGAAAACTAGAAATAGAGAGGAACATCTTCAAAATGAGAAAGAATATCTATTAAAACATCTATAGCTAGTATCATACTGTTGAAAACCTGCACACTTTCCTCCTAGGATCAGAAACAAGGCAAAGATGTCCTCTTTCACTATTCCTATTCAACACTGTACTAGAAGGCACAGCTAGTGCAAAAAAAGGAGAAAAGGAAATTTAATGTACAGAGTTTGGGAAGGAATAAAACTATCTTTGTTCGCAGATAACATGACTCTTTATGTAGAAAATCCCAAAAATTCACATGCACACAAAATCTGGAACTAATAGTTAAGTATAGAGAGGTTGCTGGACACTAGGCTAACATAAAAAGATCAACTGCTTTTGTATATACCAGCACTGAAAACTCGGAATTTGAAATGCATTAAGACAATAACATTTACAATAGCACCAAAAATATTAAATACTTAGGTATGAATCTAACAAAATATATACAGAATGTATATGCAGAAAATTACTCTAGAAAGAGAAGAATTTTATTTTGAAAAATAATATAATAGTAACTACTTTGATATAAAATTTCAAATTATATAAACAGTGTTGAGCTTAGTGGTAAAGGAAAATTCTTATTAAATTATTTCTTTTAAACATGAAATTTGAACAATATGGTTTCAAATTCACCACTAAAAAATACAGAAACATAGATTAAAAATTATTTTGAAAAGTTGAAAATAACCACTGGTTGAGTGAAATCAGACTCTAATAAAACCTTATGAAACACTAAAAAGTAATATAAAAAGGAAATAGAGCTTGCATCTTTAGAGAGTAAAAAATCAAGGAAACTAATAGGAATTTAATAACTAACAGAAAAAAAAGTATGAAAAATACAATATTAAAAACACTAAATGTAAATGAAAAAAATAATGGTATCAAAAGGCACAGGATTAAAAATAGAATCCAATAAGAGACACAAGAAAGACAAAGTGACAAAAAATTTGTTAAAATCAAAGATAGGCAAGTTATGGTATTCAGATATAAACAAAATAAAAAATAAGGGTATTTATACTCATCTCAAAGCAAAATTCAAAGAACAAATAATGGGGCAAATGTTTTATGAATATTGAGAAACAATTCACCTCTAGTGTTTGACTCTTCACATATTCAAAAAATGATCAAAATATACAGACTCTGGAAAAATTCGCAAGAAAGATTTATTATTTAATCTTGTGACCTAAAAACAGAGAAAATTTTCTCTCAATGTCCTTTAAATGCATACAATACAGATATAATCTTGACCATAAATGAAGTCTCAATAAGTTATAATCAGTAGATGCTAAATAGGCTGCACGTTAAAGAAAATAAACCACACAGAGTTTTATAAAACAAAACAAGGACTAAGATAAAAACCACAAGCCTCAAGGGTCAGTAAGTGGTGAGAGCACCAGAATCACAACTACCTGCTGGACAATCATGAACAGGAAGATACTGGAACTCACCAAAAAAGATATTCCACATCCAAAGACAAAGGAGAAGCCACAATGAGATGGTAGGAGGGGTGTAAAAACAGTAAAATCAAATCCCATTACTGCTGGGTGAGTGACTCACAGATTGGAGAACATTTATACCACAGAAGTCCACCCACTGGACTGAATGTTCTGAGCCCCACGTCAGGCTTCCCAACCTGGGGGTCTGGCAATGGGAGGAAGAATTCCTAGAGAATCAGACTTTGAAGGCTAGGAGGATTTGATTACAGGACTTTGACAGGACTGGGGGGAAGAGAGACTCCACTCTTGGCGGGCATACACAAGGTAGTGTACGCATCAGGACCCAGGGGAAGGAGCAGTGACCCCATAGGAGACTGAATCAGACCTACCTGCTAGTGTTGCAAGGTCTCCTGCAGAGGCGGGGGGGTGGCTGTGGTTCACCACGAGGACAAGGACACTGGCAGGAGAAGATCTGGGAAGTACTCCTTGGTGTGAGCCCTCCCAGAGTCCGCCATTAGCCCCACCAAAGAGCCCCTGTAGGCTCCAGTGTTGGGTCACCTCAGGCCAAACAACCAACAGGGAGGGAACCCAGCCCTACCCATCAGCATACAAGTGGATTAAAGTTTTACTGAGCTCTGTCCAGCAGAGCAACAGCTAGCTCTACCCACCACCAGTGCCTCCCATCAGGAAACTTGCACAAGCCTCTTAGACAGCCTATCCACCAGAGGGCAGACAGCAGAAGCAAGAAGAACTACAATCCTGCAACCTGTGGAACAAAAACCACATTCACAGAAAGATAGACAAGGTGAAAAGGCAGAGGACTATGTACCAGATGAAGGAACAAGATAAAACCCCAGAAAAACAACTAAATGAAGTGGAGATAGGCAACCTTCCAGAAAAATAATTCAGAGTAATGATGGTGAAGATGATCCAGGACATAGGAAAAAGAATGGAGGCAAAGGTCGAGAAGATGCAAGAAATGTTTAACAAAGACCTAGAAGAATTAAAGAACAAACAGAGATGAACAATACAATAACTGAAATGAAAAATACACTAGAAGGAATCCATAGCAAAATAACTGAGGCAGAAGAACAGATAAGTAACCTGGAAGATAGAATGGTGGAATTCACTGCTGCAGAACAGAATAAAGAAAAAAGAATGAAAAGAAATGAAGACAGCCTAAGAGACCTCTGGGTCAACATTAAACGCAACAGCATTCACATTATAGGGGGCCCAGAAGGAGAAGAGAGAGAGAAAGGACCAGAGAAAATATTTGAAGAGATTATAGTCAAAAACTTCCCTAACATGGGAAAGGAAATAGCCACCCAAGTCCAGGAAGCGCAGAGAGTCCCTAACAGGATAAACCCAAGGAGAAACATGCTGAGACACATAGTAATCAAATTGGCAAAAAAAAAAAAGACCACAAAAAATGATTGAAATTAGCAAGGGAAAAATGACAAATAAGGTACAAGGGAAATCCCAAAAGGTTAACAGCTGATTTCTCAGCAGAAACTCTACAAGCCAGAAGGGAGTGGTAGACATATTTAAAGTGATGAAAGGGAAGAACCTACAAACAAGATTACTCTAGTGGCAAGGATCTCATTCAGATCTGATGGAGAAATCAAGAGCTTTACAGACAAGCAAAAGCTAAGAGAATTCAGCACGACCAAACCAGCTCTACAGCAAATGCTAAAGGAACTTCTCTTAGTGGGAAACAAGAGAAGAAAAGGACCTACAAAAGTAAACCTGAAACAATAAAGAAAATGGTAATAGGAACACACATATCAATAATTACCTTAAACGTGAATGGATTAAATGCTCCAACCAAAAGACACAGGCTCACTGGATGGCTACAAAAACAAGACCCATCTATATGCTGTCTACAAGAAACCCACTTCAGACCTAGGGACACATACAGGCTGAAAGTGAGGGGATGGAAGAAGATATTCCATGCAAATGGAAATCAAAAGAAAGCTGGAGTAGCAATACTCATATCAGAGAAAATAGACTTAAAAAAAGAATGTTACAAGAGACAAGGGAGGACACTACATAATGATCAAGGGATCAATTCAAGAAGATATAACAATTATAAATATATATGCACCCAACATAGGAGCACCACAATACATAAGGCAACTGTTAACTCCCATAAAAGAGGAAGTCATCAGTAACACAATAATAGTGGGGGACTTTAACACCACACTTACACCAATGGACACATCATCCAAACAGAAAATTAATAAGGAAACACAACCTTTAAATGACACAATAGACCAGATAGATTTAATTGATATTCATAGGACATTCCATCCAAAAACAGCAGATTACACTTTCTTCTCAAGTGCATATGGAGCATTCTCCAGGATAAATCACATCTTGGGTCACATCAAGCCTCAGTAAATTTAAGAAAATTGAAATCATATCAAGCATATTTTCTGACCACAATGCTATGAGATTAGACATCAATTACAGGGAAAAAATGTAAAAAACACAAACACATGGAGGCTAAACAATATGTCACTAAATAACCAAGAGATCACTGAAGAAATCAAAATATGCCTAGAAACAAATGACAATGAAAACACGATGACCCAAAACCTATGGGATGCAGCAAAAGCAGTTCTAAGAGGGAAGTTTATAGCAATACAAGCCTACCTCAAGAAACAAGAAAAATCTCAAACAATCTAACTTTACACATAAAGGAACTAGAGAAAGAAGGACAAACAAAACCCAAAGTTAGCAGAAGGAAAGAAATCATAAAGATCAGAGCAGAAATAAATGAAATTGAAACAAAGAAAACAATAGCAAAGATCAATAAAACTAAAA
Organism: Monodon monoceros; assembly: GCF_005190385.1. Lineage (NCBI taxonomy): Eukaryota > Metazoa > Chordata > Mammalia > Artiodactyla > Monodontidae > Monodon > Monodon monoceros. The sequence goes on from NW_021703772.1 coordinate 9,128,962, forward strand.
GCTGGTTCTTTGAGAAGATAAACAAAATTGATAAACCATTAGCCAGACTCATCAAGAAAAAGAGGGAGAGGACTCAAATCAATAAAATTAGAAATGAAAAAGGAGAAGTTACAACAGACACCACAGAAATAGAAAGCATCCTAAGAGACTACTACAAGCAACTCTATGCCAATAAAATGGACAACCTGGAAGAAATGGACAAATTTTAGAAAAGTATAACCTTCCAAGATGGAACCACAAAGCAATAGAAAATATGAACAGACCAATCACAACTAATGAAATTGAAACAATGATTAAAAATCTTCCAACAAAAAAACCCCGGGACCAGATGGCTTCACAGGTGAATTCTATCAAACATTTAGAGAAGAGCTAACAACCATCCTTCTCAAACTCCTCCAAAAAATTGCAGAGGAAGGAATACTCCCAAACTGATTCTATGAGGCCACCATCACCCTGATACCAAAACCAGACAAAGATACTACAAAAAAAGAAAATTACAGACCAATATCACTGATGAATATGGATGCACAAATACTCATCATAATACTAGCAAACAGAATCCAGCAACACATTAAAAGCATCATACACCATGATCAAGTGGAATTTATCTGAGGGATGCAAGAATTCTTCAGTATACGCAAATCAATCAATGTGATACACCATAATAACAAATTGAAGAATAAAAACCATATGATCATCTCAATAAATGCAGAAAAAGCTTTTGACAAAATTCAACACCCATTTATGATAAAAACTCTCCAGAAAGTGGGCAAAGGGGGAACCTACTTCAACATAATAAAGGCCATATATGACAAACCCACAGCAAACATCATTCTCAATGGTGAAAAACTGAAAGCATTTCCTCTAAGATCAGGAAGAAGTTAAGGATGTCCACTCTCACCACTATTATTCAACATAGTTTTGGAAGTCCTAGCCACAGCAATCAGAGAAGAAAAAGAAATAAAAGGAATACAAATTGGAAAAGAAGAAGTAAAACTGTCACTGTTTTCAGATGACATGATACTATACACAGAGAATCCTAAAGATGCCACCAGAAAACTACTAGAGCTAATCAGTGAATTTCGTAAAGTTGCAGGATACAAAATTAAGGCACAGAAATCTCCTGCATTCCTGTGCACTAATGATGAAAAATCTGAAAGAGAAATTAAGGAAACACTCCCATTTACCATTGCAACAAAAAGAATAAAATACCTAGGAATAAACCTACCTAGGGAGACAAAAGACCTGTATGCAGAAAACTATAAGACACTGATGAAAGAAATTAAAGATGATACAAACAGATGGAGAGATATACCATGTTATTGGATTGGAAGAATCAATATTGTGAAAATGAGTATACTACCCAAAGCAATCTACACTTTCAGTGAAATCCCTATCAAATTATGAATGCCATTTTTTTCAGAACTAGAACAAAAAAATCTCAAAATTTGTATGGAGACACAAAAGACCCTGAATATCCAAAGCAGACTTGAAGGAAAAAAACGGAGCTGGAGGAATCAGACTCCCTGACTTCAGACTATACTACAAAGCTACAGTAATTAAGACAGTATGGTACTGGCACAAAAACAGAAATATAGGTCAATGGAACAGGATAGAAAGCCCAGAGATAAACCCACACACATATGGTCAACTAATCTATGACAAAGGAGGCAAGGATATACTATGGAGAAAAGACAGTCTCTTCAATAAGTGATGCTGGGAAAACTGGACAGCTACATATAAAAGAATGAAATTAGAACACTCCCTAACACCATAAACAAAAATAAACTCAAAATGAATCAGAGAACTTAATGTAAGACTGGACACTATAAAACTTTTAGAGGAAAACATAGGAAGAACACTCTTTGACATAAATCACAGCAAGATCTTTTTTGATCCACCTCTAGAGTAATGGAAATAAAAACAAAAATAAACAAATATAACCTAATGAAACTTAAAAGCTTTTGCAAAGCAAAGAAAACTACAAACAAGATGAAAAGACAACCCTCAGAGTGGGAAAAAGTATTTGCAAAAGAATCAGTGGACAAAGAATTAATCTCCAAAATATATAAACAACTCATGCAGCTGAATATTACAAAAACAAACAACCCAATCCAAAAATGGGCAGAAGACCTAAGTAGACATTTCTCCAAAGAAAACATACAGATGGCCAAGAAGATGAAAATCTGTTCAACATTAGAAATTATTAGAGAGATGCAAATCAAAACTACAATGAGGTATCACCTCACGACAGTCAGAAGGACCATCATCAAAAACTCTACAAACAATAAATGATGGAGAGGGTGTGGAGAAAAGGGAACCCTCTTGCACTGTTGGTGGGAATGTAAATTGATCCAGCCACTATGGAGAACAGTATGGAGGTTCCTTAAAATACTAAAAATAGAACTAACTAATAGAACATAAAAATATGACCCAGCAATCCCACTCCTGGGCATTTATCCTGCGAAAACCATAATTCAAAAAGATACACGCACCCCAACGTTCACTGCAGCATTATTTACAATAGCCAGGACAGGGAAGCAACCTACATGTCCGTCAATAGAAAAATGGATAAAGAAGATGTGGTACATATATATAACTGAATATTACTCAGCCATTAATAAGAATGAAATAATGCCATTTGCAGCAACATGGATGGACCTGGAGATTATCACACTAAGTGAAGTAAATCAGACAGAGAAAAACAAATATGATATTGCTTATATGCAGAATCTAAAAAATATGATACAAATGAACTTATTAACAAAACAGAAGCACACTCACAGACTTAGAAAACAAACTTATGGTTTCCAAAGGGGCAAGGTGGGGGGAGGGATAAACTGGGAGTTTGGGATTGACATATACACACTCTGGTATTTAAAATAGATAACCAACAGGGATTTACTGTATAGCACAGGGAACTCTGCTAAATATTCTATAATAAGCTTACTGGGAAAAGAATTTGAAGAAGAATAGATACATGTGTATGTATAACTGAATCACATTGCTGTATACCTAAAACTAACACAACATTGTAAATCAACTATACTCCAATATAAAATAAAAATTAAAAAAAATAAAATGGCAAGCAAAAAAGTCTGAATAATATTCCATTATAAGTGTATTCCACATATTCTTTTTTTGTTTTTTGTTTTTTGTTTTTGCGGTACGCGGGCCTCTCACTGTTGTGGCCTCTCCCGTTGTGGAGCACAGGCTCCAGACGCGCAGGCTCAGCGGCCATGGCTCACGGGCCCAGCTGCTCTGTGGCATGCGGGATCTTCCCGGACCAGGGCACAAACCCATGTCCCCTGCATTGGCAGGCGGACTCTCAACCACTGCACCACCAGGGAAGCCCCAGTTGAATTTTTAATAAACAAACAGGTGTATATTATTCCCTCAATGTCAGGAGTTATTTGGTATCTTTTCTCAAGCTAAAAACTGAAACTTGATATTATTTCTCTCCTCTCTCTTCCTATTCCCATCATAAACTTTCTGAGTCTTTGTGGTCTGAAAATATCTTCATTTTACTTTCATACATGCATGAGTACTTGTGTATGTTTAGAATTAAGGTTCAAAATTATTTTTCACTTAAAAATTAGAACATTTTCCTTCATTGTCTTCCTGTGTTCAGTGTCACATATGAAAATTGCAGCTTCCATCAGGTTTTCATTCCTTGTATGTCCATTGCTTTTACTTTCTGGAAACTTTATGATTTGTTTGTTATCTGTGATATTCTAGATTTTCACTAGAATTGTGAAATCCTAGGTATGGGATTTAAAAATTCATTCTCTGTAATGATGGGACTTTTAAGTCTAAAGTTCTAGCTTCCATTCTGAGAATTGTTTTACCCTCTTTTTATTTGATGTCCTCATTCTCATTCTTTCTCTTCTTCTGGAATTCCATTGGCAGAATGTTGAAACATCAGATTATGCAGTATATCTTAATTTTTTCACCTTTTCCAGTTCTTCTAACTAACCTTACTTCAACTGAGTCTATTCAGCTAACACACTTACCTTTGTTTTTATTAAAAATTTTTTAATGAGTTAAAATTTATATACCATAAAATTTGGCTGTTCTAAGTTTACAATTCAATGATTTTTAGTTAATGTACAGAGTTCTGCAATCATGAACACAATCCAAACTTAGAACATTTTTATTACCCCAGAAAGTTTGCTTATGGCTATTTGCTGTTGATTCCTGTTTCTATTCCCCAGCCCCAGGCAACCACTACTCTATTACCTGTCTCTGTATATTTCCTTTTTCTGGACCTTTCATATAGATGAAAGCAAAGATTACATGGTCTTTTGCAACTAACTTTTTTCACTGAGCATAATGTCTTCAGGTTTCATCCATGTTGCCTCATGTATTAGTATTTCATTCCTTTTTATTGCTGAATAGTATTCCATTGGGTGGAATTATCACATTTTATTTATCCATTCACTAGTAATGGACATTTGGATTGTTTCCACTTTTGGCTATTATGGAAAATGCTGCCATGAATATTGGCATACAAGTCTTTTTGTGGACATATGTTTTTATTTCTACATAGCTACCTAGGAGTGGAATTATTGGGTCATATGATAACATTATTTTAGCTTTTTAAGAAACTGTTTTACAGTGCTTCCAAAGAACCATTTTACATTCCTACCACTAGGAATGTAAGGGCTCTAGCTTTTCCACTATCTTGCTAACGCTTTATGTCTTTGATTGTAGCCAATCCAGTGGGTATACATTGGTATTTTGTTTTGATTTTAATTTGCTTTTTTCCCTAATGGCTAATGATGTTGAGCATTTCACATGTTTATTACCTTCCATATGGCTCCATGGAGAAATATCTATTCAAACCATTGGCCCATCTTTTAATTGGACTGTTTGTCTAATTATTGAGTTGTAAGAATTCTTTACATATCCAGGTGCAGTTGTTCATTACAAATATGATTGGTTAATATTTTCTTCCAGACTGGGATTAGTCTTTTATTTTCTTAATGGTGTCTTTTGAAGCACAAAAGATTTAAGTTTTGTGAACTCTGATTTATCAACATATTATTTTATGAATCATGCTTTTTGTGTTCCAACTACCTTTTTGTCTAACCCAAAGTCACAAAGATTTTTCTTCTAAAAGTTTTATCATTTTCTAAATTTGGGGTTTGGGATTAACAGATATACATTACTATATATAAAGTAGATAAACAACAAGGACCTACTGTATAGCAAAGGGAACTATATTCAATATCTTATAATAACCTATAATGGAAAAGAATCTGAAAAAGAATATATATGTATATGTATATATATATATATATATATAACTGAATCACTTTGCTGTACATCTGAACCATTATAAATCAACTATACTTCAATAAAAAAATGAAAATTAAAAAAAGTTTTATCATTTTCACTCTCACACACACCCAGCTACACAATTTGTGGGACCCAGGGAAAAAGAAATTAGGGGGACCCTTGTTTACAAGCCATTAAGAATTTCAGGACAGTGAAAGCAGAGCAGTAAACCAAGCGCAAGGCCTTGTGCATCTGAATAAGATGCATGGCCCTGAATGTGGCCCTGCTCTTACATTTTGTCTTTGATCCATTTTGAGTTGATTTTTGCAAATGGTGTGAGGTAAGGGTATAAATTAATCTTTTCGCATGTGGATATCCAAATGTTCTAGCAGCATTTGTTGAAGAGATGATCTTTTCCTCCTTGAGTTGCCTTGGCACTTTTGTTGAAAATCAATTGACCCAAAACATCAGTGTTTATTTCTGCACTCTCTATTCTGTTCCATTGATTCTAGATCTATCTTTATGCCAGTGCTTTAACTGTCTTTATTAATGTAGCTTTATAAAAGTATTAAAATCAGGAACTGTAAGTCTTACAACTTTTTCCTTTTTAAGATCATTTTCACTATTCTGGGTCCTTTGCATTTCCACACAAATTTTAAGATCAGCTTCTCAATTTCTGCGAAAAGGCCTGCTGGGATTTTGATTTTGCATTGAATCTGCAGATCAATTTGGGAAGAATTGTCATCTTAAAAATATCGAGTCCTCCAATCCATAAACTGTAATTTTCTATTTATTTCGATATTTAATTTTTCTTACAATGTTTTGCAGTTTTGGCATATAAGTCTTATGTTACATTTGTTACGTTTATTCCTAAATATTTTATTACTTTGCCTACTTTTATTTCTGTAAGACAACTTTTAAATTTCTAAGTTTCATAGTTAATTGTTTTATAGAAGCAGTATTATCTCATAAGCTGTGGGAGCATTGAATATACTTATATATATAGTCATGAAGTCTTGTTCAGTTGGCTCTGTTATTTCTATTTCCTCTGATATTACCAAGAAATGATAAAAGAAGGATCTGAAGGGACCTGGTGCAACCTGGACACTCTTCACTAAGCCACTGTTAACAGCCTGGGGCATAGCATTCCATGCCTTTCCCATCACTTGTTCCAAACTTTACCACAAGTAAAATATTGTTATTACTTTGACTTGTATAAAAATAGGGGCATTTTATATATATATATATATATATATATATATATTTTTTTTTTTTTTTTTTTTTTGGCTGCATTGGGTCTTCATTGCTGCATGCAGGCTTTCTCTAGTTGTGGCGAGTGGGGGCTACTCTTCATTGTGGTGTGCGTGCTTCTCATTGTGGTGGCTTCTCTTGCTGTGGAGCACAGGCTCTAGGTGCACAGGCTTCAGTAGTAGTGGCACAGGGGCTCATTAGTTGCAGCATGTGGGCTCAGTAGTTGTGGCTCGTGTGCTCTAGAGCACAGGCTCGATAGTGGTGGCACATGGGCTTAGCTTCTCCCTGGCATGTGGGATCTTCCTAGACCAGGGATCGAACCTGTGTCCTCTGCATTGGCAGGTGGATTCTTAACCACTGTGCCACCAGGGAAGTCCTGGGCCTGATATATTAATCTGAACTTGTTTTTATTCATTAATAAAACTATGCCCTTCTATCCAAATTATTAGAAATAAATAGGTATGTAATACTCTAGCGATATGTATTTACCATAATTTACTCAACCATTCAGCTCAATGGACAATCAGATTTTTTTCAGATTTAGAGGTCAGTGTTATGTAGTCATTGTTCTATTTTGCTATCAAAAAATAACGTTTCAATAAAGACATTTGTACTTACGGGCATCTAACCAATTTATTCGTGCTTTGTGTGCATCAAGTACTCAAGAAAAATCAAGGGACAAAATAGACAAATTTCCTATGCTATGGCATATGCATTTTGGGAGAAGACAGTCAATGATTGAGACAATAAACACTAAATAAAATAAATAAGTAATTAATTTAGTATGTTAGGGAGTGATAAGGACATAGACAATAAAAATAGAGCCAGATTAGGAGGTTGGGAGTATGCAGGTTGGGTGGGGGGCTGTGGCTGTGATTTTGAGTAGGTTGGTCAAAACAGTCCTCATTGAGAAGGTGACCTGGAGCAAGGATTTTAAGGAGATGGAAAGTTAGTTCAGTAATAGGTATCTGGACAAAGAATATATCACACAGAAGTGAGAGCCAGCACCACGTTCCTAGAGCTGTAGTGTGCCTAGTGTAGTCAAGAAACAGCAAAGAGTAGTGTGGCCAGAGAGAAGTGAGGTAGAGGAGAGAAGAGAAGGGCTGGATCATTTCAGGTCCTCTGAACACTCTTAAGGACTTGGCTTTTACTTTGGGGGAAATAGGTAGTCACTGAAAGTTCTGGAGCTTTTGTATATGCATATTGGTGTTTTTATTTTCACAGGATAGGTTCCAAAAGTAGGACTGACTGCTGGGTTAAGCTGTAGTGTATCTTAAAATTTAGTAGATATTGCCAGATCTTTCCTAAAAAGGCTCTAGCAATTCATGCTGAACCCAGCAATAAATGTCTGTTTCTCTGAATCTTCTCCCACACTGCAGTGTCATTTACAAAGTTATGTTTGCCAACCTAAGGGGTGAGAAATGGTTTCTCACTACCATTTAATTTGTATGTATTCATATGTTTATTGCACATTTTTATTTTCTCTTCTCTAAGCTTTCTGTTCAAGTCCATTTTCTTTGGAGTTATTTGTCATATTTTATCAGTGGGCTGCAGTCTGTGTATATCAGATATATTAAGCCTTCGTTATATGTGTTGAAAGATTTTTCTACATTGTCTTTTAATGTCTGTATTGCTTTTTTACATTAATTCTATTAAATCTTCCTCTACCTACCTTCTTTTTTTTAATTAATTTTTATTGGAGTATAATTGATTTACAATGTTGTTAGTTTCTGCTGTGCAGCAAAGTGAATCAGTTATACATATACATGTATCCACTCTTTTTTAGATTCTTTTCCCATATAGGTCATTACAGAGTATTGTTTTCTCCAGATATAGGCCCAGGAGTGGGATTGCTGGGTCATATTGTAGTTCTATTTTTAGTTTTTAAAGGAACCTCTGTACTGTTCTCCCTAGTGGCTGTACCAATTTACATTCCTGCCAACAGTGCAAGAGGGTTCCCTTTTCTCTACACCTTCTCCAGCATTTATTGCTTGTAGAGTTTTTGATGATGGCCCTTCTGACTGGTGTGAGGTGATATCTCACTGTAGTTTTGATTTGCATTTCTCTAATAATTTGTGATGTTGAGTATCTATTTATGTGCTTTTTGGCCATATGTATATCTTCTTTGGAGAAATGTCTGTTTAGATCTTCCACCCATTTTTTGATTGGGTTGTTTATGTTTTGATATTGAGTTGTATGAATTGCTTGTATATTTTGGAGATTAATCCTTTGTCAGTTGCTTCATTTGCAAAAATTTTCTCCCATTCTACGGGTTGTCTTTTCATCTTGTTTATGGTTTCCTTTGCTGTGCAAAAGCTTTTAAGTTTAATTAGGTCCCATTTGTTTATTTTTGTTTTAATTTTCATTACTCTAGGAGGCAGGTCAGAAAAGATGTTGCTGTGATTTATGTCAAAGAGCGTTCAGTCTGTTTTCCTCTAAGAGTTTTATAGTATCCTACCTCACATTTAGGTCTTTAATCCATTTTGAGTTAATTTTTGTCTATGGTGTTAGGGAGTGTTCTAATTTCATTCTTTTACATGTAGCTGTCCAGTTTTCCCAGAACCACTTATTGAAGAGGCTGTCTTTTCTCCATTGTGTATTCTTGCCTCCTTTGTCATAGAGTAGGTGACCATGGGTGCATAGGTTTATGGGCTTTCTATCCTGTTCCATTGATCTATTTTTCTGTTTTTGTGCCAGTACCATACTGTTTTGATGACTGTAGCTTTGTAGTATAGTCTGAAGTCAGGGAGCCTGATTCCTCCAGCTCTATTTTTCTTTCTCAAGATTGCTTTCTATTCAGGGTCTTTTGTGTCTCCATACAAATTTAAAATTTTTTATTCTAGTTCCGTGAAAAATTCCATTGGTAATTTGATAAGGATTGCATTGACTCTATAGACTACCTTGGGTAGTACAGTCATTTTGACAATATTGATTCTTCCGGTCCAATAACGTGGTATATCTTTCCACCTGTTTGTGTCATCTTTGATTTCTTTCATCAGCTTCTCATAGCTTTCAGAGTACAAGTCTTTTGTCTCTTTGTTTATTCCTAGGTATTTTATTCTTTTTGATGTGATGGTAAGTAGGATTGTTTCTTTAAAAAAGAAAGAAATCCTGCCATTTAGGACAACATGGTTGAACCTAGAGGTTCATTATGCTAAGTTAAATAAAGAAGTCACAGAAGGATAAATACTGCATGATTCCACTTACATAAAGTATCTAAAATAGTCAAACTCATAGAAGTAGAGAATTGAATGGTGGTTACCAGTGCTGGGGGTGGGAAATGGGTAATTGTTTTTCAATGGGTATAAAGTTTCAGTTATGCAAGATGAATAAGTTCTAGAGATCTACTATAAAACATAGTACCTATAGTTAACAAATACAAAAAGGGGTTTGGAGGTGATGAATATGTTTAGTACCTTGGTTGTGGTGATGGTATCATGTCCAAACTCATCAAATTTTATACATTAGATATGCGCAATTTTTTGTATATCAATTATACTTCAATAAATCTTTAAAAAATATAGTTACACAAGGGGAAACTGGAAAGAGGCAAGCCAATTTAGGCTTCTGAATTGTGAAAGGGGTCAGGAATCAGAGGCACCATTACTTCAGAAGACAGATTGAGTGGTGAAAGTCAAAACTGGCACAATGAAACTCACCAGTCAACTAGAGGCATCCTTTACACAGAGCCCTAATCAAGTTTTCATGTCTCATTCTTAAATGTAAATGGACACCTGATGGAATCCTTGAGAAGAAACAAATAGTAGGGAAAGAGATGGAAAGTAACTAACTCTCAAAAAAACCTTGTAATAAATGGAATTAAAAAAAAAAAACTATTATCTTCAGTAGTAGAAAAACAGTATCGGATTCATTTTTCAAAAAAGATGTATAAAAAAAGAGTTTTAAAAAGAGGTTTTGGAAATTAAAAATATGATGGCAGAAATTTAAAAATCACTAGAATGAATGAATGAGCTGAGAAATTTTTACAGATGGTAGATTCAAAAGAAAAAAAATATAAAGAACTGCCCCAAGACCCTGAAAAGCAGGAAGCTTGTAGAGGATAAACCTAGGAGACCTAATATCCAACTAACATGAATTCCAAAGGATAGGAGAAAGCAGAAGGGAGGAAATAACTGAAGAACTATTACAAGCAAAATTGTGTGACTTAAAATAAGTAGGTTTCCATTTGAAAGGGCCCTGGAGTACCCAGAACAATGAATAAAACCAACCCTCACACTAAGGCAATTAAAAGAACAAGAGAAATCTCCTGAAAGAACAAACAATGAAACAGACCTCTCCAGTCTGTCAGATCCTGAATTGAAAAAGGAGGTAGTAAAATTGCTGAAGGAATTAAGAAACACTATTGATAGAAATGCAGATCACTGTAATACAGAACTAGAAATTATAAAGAGGAGCCAATCAAATTTAGACAACTCAATTGCTGAGATGAAAACTGAGCTAAAGGCAATAAATCTGTCGCATTTCTTTACACTGACAATGAAATATCAGAAAGGGAAAGTTAAAAAAAAAGCAGTCACTTTTAAAATTGCATCAAAAACCCCCCAAAACTTAGGAATAAACCTGACCAAGGAAGTGAAAGACTTATATGCTGAGAACTATAAAACATTGATAAAGGAAATCAAAGATTTCTGCAGAAAAATACAAGACAATATTAGGAGAAGTCCACTTAGTAAGATTTATATCCATAAGATCAACAAACTCAAACCAATAGTTTTCCCCTAGGCCAGCAATAAAAATTTAGAAAATGTAAAAGAAAAATGAGTTCCCGTTTATAAATATAATTGTAAAATGCCTAGCACTAAATTTACCCAATGAGCTTACCATAGGGATCATTAAAAAACAATAACTTTACTATAGAACTTGAATATGTACTTGAATAAATAAAGAGACACGCCATCTTTCTAGTTGGGACCATTCAGAATTTTTTAAATTTTAATTTAATTTTTAAATTTTAATTTAAAATTTAATTTAAATCTATATATTCATTCAATGTCTATTGACTGAATCCCAGAAAGATGGGTTATACTACAGAACATTAACAATTGGTCCCAACATTTATCTAGAAGAGAAAGAACTCAAGAATATCTATGAATATTTTGAAAATAGGAATGATAAAGAGCTTTACCTATAAAGCCATAGTAACTAAAATATTTCAGTGTTGAAAGAGGAATAAAAAAATAGAATCATGGATCAGAACAAGGATCACCTATATATAAAAGGTAATCTAGTATATGTTTAAAATGTTCTTTCAAATCAGTAGTTAAATGATAAACTACTAAGTTAATGTTATTGCATAAATGGTCCTTTTTTTGAAGGAAAAAAATGGTAGTTCAGTAGCTCATTCCATTTGCAAAAACAAATCTCCCGTGGAATTAAGAAAGAAATATAAATCAACCAAAAAAACAACTAAGCAAACTATAAAACATTTTATCTTTCCTTTTTTCTTTCCTTTCTATCTGCCATTCTATTGGCCACTGTCCCTTATTCGAAGAAAATTTTTGCAAATACCTTACCAGGAGTCCTTACAAAATTCATGATTATTTCCATTTTCACAGAGATTCCATTAAATATCCTGATCTTTCAACTTGCTGACCTTCTTATCTCTAATAATCTTGTCTTCCACTTGATTTCTGCAACTTTCTTCCATGGCCATACTTTAGACTTCATCATTTCTCCAATTTATGCATGCTCCAAAATCTCAGACTCAAATATGACTACTGCCTCATCTATTGCAGGTCATGTCTTCTAACACCTGCACTCCAATGAATCTGTGATCCCCTACCCTCAGGTTCCCAATTCTGCTACTTTTTAAAAAAATTTTTCATAATTGCTTCTATGTCTTCACTTTTCTTACCCACCTAAATTCATGATATACTGTTATATTCCAGTGTTCTTAACCTTGGCTATACATTAGAATCTACTAAGGAGTTTTAAAACATTCTAATATCCAAATACAACTGGGAAGGGGATCAGTAAGTTCAAAGCTCCCCATCATGCAGTCAAGTTCTAGGACTGCTATTAAAATCTGCCTCTTAGATTCACTTTTAACTTCCTCGTTCACATCTCCCTCCAGTGAATTTATCTAATATATTGATAACCCTGGATAAAATCAGATTAGCCCCTCTTCCACTCATCAGCACCCAAGCTATCTGGAGAAAAAAAAACAAGCATGCTAAGTGCTCTCTCTTTACGTTTATAATCATTAAGCTGAAATGGATTCTCGGTGCTGTTGAGTAATCGTACATCATGCTACTCATTTCACTTTTTCCTTCCCTGAATGACTGTTTTACAGCTTTTCTATCCTCAAACTCTTCCAACCCTTTCTCTCCCTCTCAACTGAGAATGTAGATGCAAAACAGAAGAATGTAACTGCATCCTCTCACCATGGAATACATCAGCCTACCTACATGGGCACCCATTGGCCTTCCCTCCTGTTACAGTGCACAGATTGCCTCTCTTCAGCCTAAGGACAATCCACCCACTTGGGCACTGTTTTACATTACCTCTCCCTGACTCAGGCACAATCAATACAGAATCATTCTTTCTCACTTCTGCCTCAACAACTTTTCCTTCTCTATTGGAGAAGGAAACATACAGCATGCTTCAATATTACCCATTTAAAAATATCCCTACACTCAGATTACCTCTCCTGTTGTGTTTCTTGTTTGAAATTGTCCATATTAACTGTCTCCACTTTTCCACCTCAGTCTCTCTTGCACGCATTCAAGTTTTACCCCTACCAATACCCTATACATAATATTCTGGGTTTATGTTTTCCCTGACCTCCACACTGCCAAACCCAAAGGCCAATTCTCAGTCCTCCTCTTACTTTATCCCTCAACCTCATGGACATTGATAAACTTCTCCCTTCTGGAAATGCTTTCTTCATTTGGCTCCTGAGAGCCATGCCTTTATGGCTTTCCAACTATCTCCTTGGCTATTCCTACTCTTTTGCATGTATTCAACTCCTCAAGGACAGTTCTCTTACCTCTTTTCTATCTGCACTCCTTCCCTGTGTAATCCTATCTATTCCCATGGCTTTGGATACCAGCCACACATGGACAATTCCCAAATGTGCATCTCTACCTCATATCTCTCCCCTGGACTCCAGATTTATATTCAACCATCTTCACTTTGATGACACAGGTAGGCTTTTTACAATTAGCAGGCAGCAACGGATCACTGATCTTCTGAGTCACCTCTTGAAACCTGCTTATTTTCTAATTTTTCCATATATAGGATTTAGTAAATACATATAACAGCACCTATGAGGTATATGCTCTTATTATCCCATTTTACAGATGAAGAAACAGAGGTACAGAGATGTTAAGCAATATCCCCAAGGCCACATAATTATTGAAGAACAGAGTGAGGCTTTGGGCCAGAGTCCAGGCCCTTTAATCACTACACAATGTTGCCATCTAGGCAAATGACAACGCTCTCCTTTAATTTCTTTGGCTAAAACATTTCCAGTCTTCTATGACACTTCTCTTCCTCTCATACTTAATGTCTGATCCATCTTTGACTGTTCTTGGCTTTACCATAGAAATATATCCAGTATCCCACCCTTTTTCTTTATATTCATTGCACCAACCTGGTCCCAACCACCATCATCTCTTGCCTGGCTACTGTCATAGCTACCAACTAGTCTTCTTGTTTCCACTCATGTCATATTGCAGCTGTTCTCCAAACATCAAACATAAGCAAAAGAGATCTTTTAAAAACTGAAATCAGATTACTTCACTCTATTGAAAACCCTCCAATGACTCCCCACTCTATTTTGAATAAAATATAAAGTCTTGACCATGACCCATGAGAAACATGACCTTCCAACCTCATTTTCTACTACTCCTCTTCTAGATCACTGCCCTTTGGCACCTTAACCTCCAAGCCTTCTTCAGACATTCCAAGCATGTTTCTATGCCTGACTTTTCGTTGGCTGTTTCCTCTACTTAGAACATTTCTTCAGGAATTGGCATGGTGCTTTTCCTCAATACATTCATGACTCTCATCAAATACTAACCTCTCAGAAAGCCCTCCCAGGACATCCTGTCTAAAATTGCACTCCCATTACACTCTATCCATGTACCCCATATGCTTTTTTCTTTATACTCTTACCACTTTCTGTCATTAAATTATACATTTATTTGTTCATCTGTTTACTATTTGTCTCTCACTGGAATGTCATTTCCATTAGGGCGGGGACTTGGTCTGCTTTGCTCACTATTATATTCCAGCATCTCATTAAGTTCTGAAAACATGGTATAGGGAAATATTTGTGAATGAATGAATAAAGTATTAGTATAATATATAGGAGAATATGGTTAGAATTCTGAGTATATAAAAGGCATTTTAAAAAAAGCATAAGGAGGATAACATTGGTAAACTTGAGTATAAAAATGGATATGGATACATGTACCCCAATGTTAATAGCAGCATTATTTAAATTGCCAAGATATGGAAGCAACTTAAGTGCCCATCAACAGATGAATGTATAAATAAGGCATGATGCACACACACACACACACACACACACACACACACACACACACTGGAATATTACTCAGCCATTAAAAAAACAAAATTTTGCTATTTGCAATAATGTGAATGGACCTAGAGTATTGTGCTTAGTGATACAAGTCAGATAGAAAAAGACAAATACTCTATGTTATCACTTATATATGGAATCTAAAATATAAAACAAATAAATGTATATAACAAAACAGCAACAGATATAGAGAACAAGCTAGTGGTTACCAGTGAGGAGAGGGAAGTGGGGAGGGGCAAGATAGGCGTATGAGATTAAGAGACACAAACTACTATGTATAAAATAAATAAGCAACAGGGATACATTGTATAGCACATGGAAATATATCCATTATTTTCTAATAACTTTAAATGGAGTACAATCTATAAAAAATCGAATCACTGTGTTGTACACCTAAAACTCATGTAATATTGTAAATCAACTCTACTTCAATTAAAAATAATAAAAAATTTTTTTAAATTGTATGTGATTTTTGAATAAAATGGGAAAATGAAACTAGACTATAGGTTAACCCTTGGTTAGTATCCACATAAAATAATGTAAACAAAAATTCATCAGAGGGTAGGATCGAACAGTTTGAGGCAGGCCAGAAGTCCAGTGTAGAACAATTAGAAGAGCTGGGTAGAATACCAGAAAATGATTTTAAAGGGACTAGAGAGCTACAGAAGCAACAGAGTCTGCAGAGACTAAGGTTCTAGAGACTGGAGACCTTTGGGAGCTGAGAAGCTATAATTGTTATTTTTCAGGGTGGTGGCTGGATTTGCTGATTCTGGGAACAGAGGCTGAGAATTTGGGCTTGGCCAAGACCAAAGAGTGTTACTCTTAGCAAGGAACACAGAGAGTTTGTGACAGTCACACAGGGCTGGAGACTTGAGGGGCCTCAACACACAACCCATTCTTCTTCCCAAGATATTTGGTAAAGTTTTTAAGGCCAGGAGGCTGGAATAAAAATGTAAAAAGTCTCTGAAAAGCAAAGCAGAATTACCTGAAGGCTCACCATGCAGAAAAGGCAAAGACAATCACGATGAGGTCCAGAGAACATAAAGGGAGAGAGTTGAAAGCTCTGAAGGGAGTGATGATGTGGCTTTGCAATCTGTAGCCTTTTTGTCCCATGAGAGCACTTGTAAATTCTGAACACAGCTAGAAGCTAAGAATCTGGACTTGGCACAGGCAAAGGGCTGTAGCTGGAGGACAAAGAAACTAGCAGAACTTCTGATGGTCATTTGGAGTTGGAGTGCAAAGTTAGAGACTTCAAGGAAATTAAAAACTTGGTTGGTTTTCTCAAGAACTTTTTTCATTTCTAAAGCTGCATGAAGGAAGAGGGTGAAAATATGACAAAAGCTTTGAAAAGCAGAGAAAACTTGATTGCTCTTTCCCAGTTGAAAGCCCTGGATGTCCTCATCTGTGATCAGGGCAAACCAGAGGTATATTAAATCTTATCAAAAAATGCATACTAATCTTGACTCATTTCATGCCCTGAATGTGTAATGTAGTCTGCCTCATTGTTTTACTTGCTTAGCAGAGGAAAGGGGAATCACTCTTATGTGGAAGAGAATATTTGGGGGCTCTATGTCTTGCATACACAATGTCTGGCATTCAATCAAAAATTAATAGGCATGTCAAAAGATAGGACTATAAGACCAAACCAAGAGAAAAAAAGATGATGGAAGCAAGTGCACAGATGATCCAGAGATTGGACTTAGCACATAAAATCTGTGATTAACATGGTCAAGAAAATGGATGAAATGATGGAGAAAATAGAAAGTCAGATAATTCTACCAGAGAATTGGAATCTACAAAAAATAATGAAATGGAAAATTTAGATCTAAAAATACAATTTTAAAAATGAAACTTGTTGGTAGTATTTAGCAGAAGGTTGGATTAAAAAGACAACACTTGTCGATTGGCTAACTAGAAGATAGATACCTCAATAAAAGACATCCAACTAAAGTACAGACATTTAAAAAATGGAAAAATGCAGAAAAGCATGAAAGGAATATGTGAGAGACAGTCAAAAGGTCTAGTATAATCTGCTTTTGAGCCCTAGAAAGAGAGAGGAGGAAGCTGGGGGGAGGGCAGAAGAAATATTTGAAGAGTTAACGGCTAAGGATTTTCCAAAACAGATAAAAGGCATCAACTCACAAATTCAAGCAACTGTGAAAACACCAACAGGTTAAATGCAAAACAAAAACAATAAAAAAACAAACAAACAAATCTAGACTCACTACAGTTTAAATGCTAAGAGAAAATCCTAGAAGCAGTCAGAGAAAACTTCAAGAGCCACAATCAAACCTCAAGCCATAAACTTTGAAAAATGGCAGTTAATCAATCAATCAATCAATCAATCACTTAGTCAATGACCATAAGTTTCCGGTGTGGTAGGTCAGGATTCAAAACATCTCAATCTCTCCCAACTCCCACAAGCAGTACAGAGTTCTGCTGAAAAAAACTTGAGTTGGAAAAAGCATTTAAACATGTTATTAATCATAGAAGAGATGAAACCACCATAAGGATTTGCCAGGCAAAAGTAAAGGGGAAGGAGAAACCAGAGAGGTAAGCAAAGCACAGAGAGGTAAGCAAAGCACTTTTGATTTGAGGGCATCTGCTGACCCCAGAGAATCAGGACCTCAGGTTTGACAGCCTTAAGGAGTGAGAGAGACAGAAATAAAGTCTAGAGTCCACACAGGGTGGAAAGTCCAATGGGAGTCCAGACCCTGACCTTGACATATTCATGGTGAGAATAAGTGGAGGGACATCTCTGAATTTACTGAATTGTATTCCCAGTTAAATCACCTGGGTTCCCCCAGGTTCTCTCAGCCCCTGAACATGTGCTAAACAGTTCCCAAATTGGTGCGTCCCGAGGCACCTGGTTGTAGCAAACAGAAATCCTTTCCAAAGCCTAGTACCTTCACTGTGGTCCCAGATTTTACCTATAAATAATTTTTCTAAATACGATGCTAGTACATAGTCAAAGATAACCAGCTATATAAGCAAAATAATCTTTGTGAATAGAGTGTGGAAAGGAAAAAAAATAGTAACTTTATAGTGGAAAAGCCTGGCAAACACTACCTAAACCAAATGATCAAGGCCAGCATTCCTGGTGATAAGTCAGGTTGACATATCCCCTGATATGAGGTGATGAGAAGGGCATTTCACCTCTGTGGTTTTCTTTCATAAAACCTATAACCCCAGTATAATCATGAGAAAGACATCAAGACAAACCAAAATTGAAAGATTCTACAAAATGCCTGATCAGTACTCTTCAAACTGTCAAGGTTGTGAAAGACAAGGAAAGACTGAGAAACTGTCACAGACCAGAAGAGAAGAGGTGATGGGATGTCTCAATGCAATGTGGTATAGTGGATTCAATCCTGCAAAAGAAAATGGACGTTGGTGGAAAAACTGGTGAAACAGAAAAAAGTCTGGGCTTTAGTTAGCAGTAACCTACTAATATTGGGTTTTATTAGTTTTGACAAATGTACCACAATAATGTAAGAGGATAACAACACAGGAAATGAAACTGGGTGGACAGTATTAGAGACTGCTGTACTATCTTTGCAACTTTTCTGTAAATATAACATTATTCCAAAATAAAAAGTTTATTTAAAAAAAGAAATTTGTGAGTGAGAACTGGCAGAAACAACAGAAAACAGGGTCACAAACACCTCATATATTGAAAGTATAAGATGCCAAATACAAAACTTCTTTAATCTGTGTAAGTCTTTTTATTAAAAAAGAAAGCCTATAGCAAACATCATTCATAATTGTATAATGATAAAGGACTTCCCTTTGGGACTGGAATCAAGATAGAGATGATTACTATCACTACTTATACTCGCCATGTACAAAGTCCTAGACCACACAGCAAGGAAAGAAAAAGAAGTAGGAAGTATAAGAATTAGATTGAAAGTAACAAAATAGTCATTATGTATACATTATATAAATTTATATCTATATATAAAATATATCTCTCCATACAATTTATTGGAATTTTTTAAAGTTTGGCAGTTTCAATTTATTTTTATATCTTAGTAACAAGCAGCTAGAAAGTTGATTTTTAAATTATATAGATATCATAGCACAAAGATCTCAAGTATCTATGAATAAATCTAGCAGAAGTATAAGACTTCTAGACAGAAAAGTTTAAATTTTATTAGAAAATATTTTTAAATTAATATATATATACCATATTAATGAGATGGAAGACAAGATTGTAAAGATGTCAATTCTCTTCAAATTGACCTATAGAGTCAACGCAATCCTAACCAAAATCTCGACAAGATTTTGACAAGCTGATTTGGAGATGCAAAGGGCCAAGACACTTTGGAAGAAGAAAAGAACATGGGAAGATTTACTCTTCAAGAGTTCACGTGAAGTTGTTGTTGCCATGACAGTGTGGAAATGCATAAGGAGAGGTTGTCATAGGTCAATGGCAGAGAAGAGAGTGCACAGAAACAGACCCTGTACATATGGCCCCTTGGCTAATGGGAAAGGGAGCACTGCAGATCAGTGGGGAAAGGGATGGTTTAACAGATTAAAGCATTCTCAGACAAAAATTCATAAGAATTAAAGTAGAAGCTTTAACCGTAGATCAGACGGGAAGTAATATGGTCTCAGATAAGACAGGAAATGTGGAGGGAAGAAAACAAAAACATTCACTCAGCTTAAGGCTGTGGGTGGTGGGAGAGCTTCCCAGGTCATGCTGGAATGAAATGGGCTGTAAAACCAGGGCAGGCATATGAACAAGAAAGTAAAGCAACACTTGAAACCAAACTGCAAATAGAATCAATCTGGAAGGATAACCCAGAGGATGAAGAAAACATCCCCAAAGCACTGAACATCACACAAAAACCTAAATAATAAAGCAAGAGCATGAAGATAGGGTGATAAAATAACAATATGTGACTTCAAGTGGAGTTGGAAGAGCTGTAGAAACAAATTAAGATCCCCCCAAATAAACAAATCAACTTTAAAAAAAAACCCAAGAAACCAAAATCTACTAAAAATTAAATAATTGTCATGAAGAAAAGTTTGAGACAACCATCACGAGCAGAAAGTAAAAAGCTAAAGAGTTGAAAGATTAGGGACAGATAAAAGCTGTGAAGGCTGAAGTTGCTCCAGTGGAAGACTAATTTTGCCCCAAAATTGAAATAGAAAATCGTTTTGGTGATACTAGAGGAGAAACTTACCCTGAAGTAAAGGTAGAATTGAATCTATCACCTTAAAAACACAAGGGCTATATTTAAAGACTGTGCACACAGAATTTATCAATAACTTTCTGCACCACTTTATTTATTCATAATAACAAGGGCACATCTATTTTATAAAATCAATACAATAATAAGGCTATACTTTAAAGTTTAAGCTTTAATAAGATAAAGTCACCACAACAAAGTGAAAGGGCAAGGAAAGTATATTTATAAGTTTCAGAATTTTAGCAAATTCTCCCTTACAGTTAAAGAAAGAACAATCACCTCAACTCACTAACACTGGCAATAAATCAACCAGCACTTCATAGAAGAGGCCAATAAACAAAAAAACTGTTCAACCTCTCATGTAATCAGGAGGGTAAAGTTAACAAGATGCAACTCTTGATCCACCACCTCTGCAAAGTTTGGGTGTGGGGAGATGGTTCACCTAAATCTTGTAGGTGAATACGTTGGTTCAGCTACTTAGAAAGGCCGTTTGCAGAATCTATAAACAATTAAATATTAGTACCCTTTGCCTCAGCAATTCCATTTTTTTGGTTATTGACACAAGACAAACACTTTTATATGTACAAAAATATAAAGAAATACATAATCGTTGTTATCACTGCTTCTTGGTAAAAGTGAACAATTGAAAATGATCTAAATGTCTGTCAATAGCGTGGGGAGGAGGGATGCTTTAAAAACCATAGTGTATGGGGCTTCCCTGGTGGCGCAGTGGTTAGGAACCCGCCTACCAATGCAAGGGACATGGGTTTAAGCCCTGGTCTGGGAAGATCCCACATGCCGCGGAGCAACTAAGCCTGTGCGCCACAGCTAGTGAGCCTGCGCTCTAGATCCCACGAGCCACGACTACTGAGGCCTACATGCTGCAACTACTGAAGCCCACACGCCTAGAGCCCATGCTCCGCAACAAGAGAAACCACTGCAATAAGCGTGCACTCCGCAACAAAGACCCAATGCAGCCAAAAATAAAAAAACAAAACAAACAAAAAAAAAACTATGGTGTAAGTCAGAATGGCCATCATCAAAAAGTCTATAAATAATAAATGCTGGAGACGGTGTGGAGAAAAGAGAACCCTCCTACCCTGCTGGTGGGAATGTAAATTGGTTCAGCTACTATGGAGAATAGTATGGAGGTTCCTTAAAAAACTAAAAACAGAGCTACCATATGATCCAGCAATCCCACTCCTGGGCATATATCTGGAGAAAACCATACTTGGAAAAGACACACGCACCCCAATGTTCATAGCAGCACTATTTACAATAGCCAAGATGTGGAAGCAACCTAAATGTCCATCAACAGATGAACGGCGAAAGAAGATTGGTATATTTATACAATGGAATATTACTCAGCCATAAAAAAGAATGAAATAATGCCATTTGCAGCAACATGGAGGGACCTAGAGGTGAAGTAAGTCAGACAGAGAAAGACAAATCTCATATTATATCACTTATTTGTGGAATCTAAATATGATACAAATGAACTTATTTACAAAACAGAAACAGACTCACAGACATAGGAAACAAACTTATGGTTACCAAAGGGGAAACGTGGGAGGGGAGGGATAAATTAGGAATTTTGGAGTAACATATACACACTAGTATATAAAGTAGACAAACAACAAGGACCTACTGTACAGCACAGGGAACTATACTCAATATTTTGTAAAACCTATATGGGAAAAGAATCTGAAAAAGAATATATATTTTTATATGTATATATGTGTGTGTGTGTGTGTGTGTATATATATATATAGCTGAATCACTTTGCTCTACACCTGAAACTAACACCATATTGCAAATCAACTATATTTCAATTAAATAAACAAACAATAAAAACGATGGTGTATCCATTCTAGGGATAGTATTGGGTTGGCCAACAAGTTCGTTCAGATTTTTCTGTAACCTCTTATGGAACTTTTTGACCAACCCAATATATAGCTGTTAAAAAGAATGAGAAGAGCCTATGGCTATTAAAGTAAGTGAAAATGCAAAATGGCATTCACAATATGAATCCATTTTTTAAAAAACAGGATTCAAATTTTGTATTTAAGAAAATGAGTTATATATGTAAATGCAAAGAAAAGGATCTGGAAGGTTATGCCTGCGACTCTAACAGGACTGGTATTGGAAGCTGCAAGTGGGTGAGTGGTGAACAGGACTTTTTCCCTCTATATACTTTTGTATCGTTTGAAATTTTATGAGCAAGAATGCATAATGTATTTCTTTTGTATTAAAAAATCAAAAAAATTAAAATATTAAGTAGTGTTATTTCTGACCCATTACTAGAGAAAAAGATAGGATTTCTACTCTTTTTCTTGTAGAGGTGTAACCTATTCCAGAACAGAAAATGAAACCGAACATAAAATTACTCAGCCTGTGCTAGCTCTTTGCAGTTTGGGGTATTTCTCTTCCCTTTAATTTCTTTGCTCGGGATCGCTGGAGGAAGAACCCAGGCCCCCAGCTAGAACTGGGAATAGTGGTCCCGTCCACAGGACAGATACGAGACCGACAGCACCACCCAGGGTTTGAGAATAAATCAGGGGTTTCTCCTGAATTTTTTATTTTCGAAACTACCTTCTTTGAAATGACCTATGTGAAGGTAGAACTGACCTGAGGGGAACGAGAGTGACCTGGGGCCACAAGGAAATAAATCCTCACTGCAAAGCCTCAGGAAGGACTGCTGCCTTCAGACAGGCCTGCCAGCTGAGCAGTAGCTGCAAAACAAGTAGTCACCTGTGTTGTGGCTGCAGGACTCAACCAGCAGGCGCCCTGAGGCAGTTTAAAATCCCATTTCCTCATTATACATTCCTGCCCTTCATTACACTGCAGGTGACTGTTCCCCTACACCAGGCGTAAAGCAGAGGTTTAGTGCAGAGTCCAAAGGACAGCACTGAAGCAGCAGCGAGGCCACAGGGAAAGGTGGGAGGAAGGGGGAGAAAGACTGACCTGCTGCTGAGCTCGCTGCCCCCACCAGCCATCTTCCCGCCCAGCCTGGCCTGGGCCTGAGCTTGGCCTCCGACCCCTCCAGGCTCCCCAGCCTCGGTCCGGTCCCGGGAGGCTGCTGGAGCCCTGAGCCCTGAGCAGGAAGTCTGCTCTTGGGACTCACCCAGAGATGACTCCGCCCAAGTAGGGAAAAGGGAAGTGAAAGTATTTATCAGTGAGCTGTGCTGTGCAGATGCCCTCCCTCTTCTCGCAACTCCACTGTGCTTCCAGCCATCCTGACATGTGATCGAGGGATGAAAGACAAGGAATGACAGTCGGGGCCTGGAGGGCCAGGGGAGGAGCAGGGCCAGCCCTCAGGGGTCCACCTGTTTGTGCAAAGACAGCAACAACTTCTGCATGACCCCAACTGTCCCCAGTCTCCTGCCTTCTCAGAGAGGTTCAGAGCTTAGTACACGGTCGGGGTAAACTCCATGTGTGCCCCTTCCCCTTTCCGAGATGACCATGGTGGGGAGAGGGAAAGACAGAGACTTCAAATCTTTTCTCCGGGCTGTGGGAGACCCTGGACCGACGCATTTAGGTCGCAGCGTATGGACATGGACCAGGAGACAGCCCAAATGCTCAGGTTTATAAAGTGGAGAGAATGTTCTTAGTATTCCTGGAAATCAGCCAGAGGTAGAAGAAAAATCTCCAAGGCCCTGGGGCCAGAGCCAAGTTGGTGACAAGTGTTGACATCTTAGGTACAAGGGTGCAAGATGCCCCGACTATGGGGTTGCTTCACAACTGCAGCCAGGGGTGAAGAGGAGAAACCTGGGAAGTAGTCATGGGAATGCTGAGGGGCAAAGGCTTCTCTTTAGATGGAGATGGAGGTTGGAACCCAGATAACCTAGAAATGAAAAGGCAGGTGACCCCAGCTGAGAGGGTGACCCTTGGCCCTGAAGTTGTGTCTGTGCACAGGTTTTTCACTCAGATACTGAGTCATCATTCCACAAAGACTGAGAAGTGATCAGAAGACTCACTTGAGTGAGCACAAAAGCAAAGCATATTTGAAAATGAGGGGAAAGGTTTCTACCTTCTCTCCACTTCTTTCTTTCCCCCAAAGAAGTGAGCATCATATCTCAGTGGTTAGGACAGATCCCAGGACACTGATGAGGGCATCTCTTCCAGTGGGCAGGGTCTCAGTGGTACCAGGTCCTGCACACGTGTGGATCCCTCTCTCCCTCCCTCACTTTGGGGGTGTAGAAGGACTAGTAAGCCAAGCCTCTGTCCTCTGCTCCTGACTCCATGGGGCATGGGGTCCAGACAAGGCTGGCACAGACCACACCTGCCGTTTCTAGTGTCCCCTCTCCCTCTTCTCTCTGTCCCTGGGCAGCTGGTGGCCCAGGCCACTGCCGTGCTGGCTGTTGACATAAATGTACCCACTTTTGTGTTGTCTGTTTAGGACTTTCAAGTTGAGCACCTGGAATTAGAGGCCACCTAGCAGCGGCTGAACGAGCAATCCACAGGGTGGACACTCCCGCGTGGGGGCTGCTCCTGGCCCCTGGCAGAGACCTTCCTGTGGGTCTGAGAAAGCTGGGCCTGCACCACACTCTGTGAGAGCAGTGGGAGTTTCTGAAGCATCCCCAGGCCTCTGTGGAGAATGCAGTTTCTTTAAGCCAGGAACTCGGGTTTGGAAAAGGACAGGACCAAATTAAGAAGCAGGTTGATCCTAGGATAAACCATAATGAAAAAACATATATATATATAAAAGAGAATATATATCTATGTATAACTGCATCACTTTGCTGTACAGCAGAAATTAATACAACATTGTGAATCAACCATACTTCAATTAAAAAAAAAAAAAAGAAGAGGTTGAACTCCTCCTACAAACCCTGCTGGAGAGATTGAAGGAAATAAGGGGGCACCTGGGGCATTTTCCATGGCTGTGAGGACCGCTGGCAACGGGAAGCATCTCTGCTGTCCCGGGAGGATCCCAGCTACTGGGCCCGGAAACCCAGAGGGCAGGGGAGGTCGTGGTGGAGGAGGGACCTGGGGCAGAGGACCCGCTAAGGCGACGGGCTTCACAAGCTTCACCAGGAACAGCTTCCCCTCAGACTTCAGTAGTGGGGCTGAGTCTCTAAGCTGGGAGACCCCAGTGGGGACCAGAGGCTTGTCCCTGAGACCAGACAGGGATCTGAGCTCAAAGGGCAGAAGGAAGCAGCGTCAGTTGACAGAGTGGCCACTGGGGCCAGAGGATCAAGACCCTCCGCTTCTCCGTGGGCGTAGAAGTGGAGCGGAGTGGACGCCTGGGACCCAAGTGGTTACACTCAGGCCCTGCTCCATTGTCCCCTTCCAGGCGCAGCACATCAGTCAGTGGGACTGGCCTGGACCCCCTGCTCCTCTCTCCTCCTGGGAGACTCTCTGGGTACAAGGGGTGAGTCTGCTTGTTCCTTGTCGGGTCTCCCTGGGCTTGTCCTTCCTGCAGGGCCAGGGCTCTGTCAGCCCTTCCAAGGTCAAGTGCACAGAGACAGGGGCCTGGGGAGTGGGGCGGTGTGGGGTGTGACTGATTGGAGCTGTGTAAGACTGTGTGGATAAGCCCAATTCTGAGGTTCCGTTTTAGGGATCTCTTTTTTGCTACATGGTAAGCCACATCACTAAGCCCCGTCCAGCTTTTATCATGAAGAAAACTAGTATTTTGATCCCCATCTGTCTCACCGTTTTGCCTGTCAGTTGGTTTTGAACTCAAGTGGGGAGGGTCTATACACAGAATTTGGGGTTCTTCTCTGTGACTTTCACCTTCCTGGGATTTTCCTCTCTCTCCCCAGAAAGCCTGGTTGCCCTGGGCTTCTTCCTGGCTCTGCTGACCAGAAAGAAGGTGGGCTTCCTACCAAAGTTTTGGCCACCCCATGTAAGGCTGCGGCTGCTCTCAAGTAGAGTAATAATAAACAGGAAACATTTTGTCTGGCTGCTTCCCTTGAGTTTTGACTTCCCTCTACCATCAGCCTGCTTTTGTTCACTTTCTAGAAGCCGTAGGCAACTGTTCTTTGCATATTGTCCTCATAGGGACGTCTTCCACCCAGTTTACTCAGGGAGAGCTGGAGAACCCCGTTCTCTCCTCCAGACAGAAGGCCCGGTCCTCTCCACCCAGATAGCAGGGTGTGTGCTGATGCTCTGGAACCCGCACTGGGAGGTTCAGGCTGAAGGGTGGAGCCCAGGACCTCAGGAGCATCAGTCCTACTGCAGTTCCCAGGGACACAGGCACACTCCAGGTGTGACCCCAGGTAAGACCACAGCCAGGCTCCTTTACAGCCAACAGCCCACATATGCGTCCAGGTAAATGGAACCGACAGGGGCGATGGGCTTAGTGGCCATCCTTGCCCTTGGCTGTCCAAGGTGGTGGAGTGGACGCTCTGCCTTTGGTACAGGAGACCATCCCAGCTTAGACTGCGGTCTTCTCCTGTGTTCTGCCATTCTTAAACCTGGGACCTGTATCAGGCCTCCCTTTTGTCTGCCTTCCAGCTGCAGTTGTAAGGGTGTCTTTGCTTTGACTAATAGATTTAAGGCTGTCATTTCCTCTTTTCAATATATTAGTGGCACCTAGCAATAGCCACCAAAATCTACAATTCCATTTACCATTTCTCCCTTTGTGAATGCCAATTTCAAAAGCTAGTGAAATCCTCTTTATCTCATCGAGTTTCCCAAAGGTGAAAGTTTGGCAACAGCACTATTAGAGCACACCAGGGACCATCAATATACCACCCATCACCATCTGGCCAGACTGTGATCCAAATCCAGAACCCACCCTTACAGCCTGCTTGCTAGGATCGTTACCTTAAGTTGGGTTCCCTAGAAGCAGAGTCTGAGATAAAGTCTCTTAAGTAAGTGATTTATTGTGAGTTTCTTTGGGAGAAACGGGGGAGGGAAGCAGGATTATAGGAAAAGCTTAAGCAAGGGTGTAATCACAGCCACAGACTAGCTCCAGCCGGATCTCATGAGGAACACAGGAGCATGAATCATAACACAAGGTTGAGTCCACCTTGGCACTGGAGGCTGGCCCCCAGGCCAAGGAAGTGTAACCCTCCAGGTGAAGCTGGCTCCGTTTGGCTGAAGGCAATGCTCTGGGGAGGGGCGGCATAAGCAGCCAGCCTTCCATGCGGCTGGGGGATGAGAAGTCTGCTCCAAAAGGGGTTTTCCAGGACACTAACAACATCCACTATTCCAGTGAACCGTCCTCGTTTGTCTCCTGAATAGTGAACACTTCCTTGAAATTCTTCTCAAATTCGGCCTCCAGTCTAAGTCCCATTAGGCCAAAGTCATTGAACTGGAAAAAAATAAAATAAAATGAACACAAAAATCATGATGCTCATTATCAGTGTCATTGCACCTTGTAATTGAGAATGATCAGGACTCTTGTCTTAGACACCCTAAGTTATATGAACCAGGTTATGCTAAAAAACTCATGCAGCGAGGAGCAACAAGATAGAAATGGGAACTCATAACCACACCTTACTTATTTGGACTCTTACTTATTTGGTTGGGTTATTGATTTCAGTCAGAGTTAGAAAAGTAATCTATGCTCTTTGTAACAGTGCAAATAGTACAGATTGCTTTTAAGTTAGATCAATGACCTTCCTTTTTCATTGACACTTCTGTTCCCCTCTGGCGACTCCTGTTAAACTATATGATCCATTCACATGGAGTGGAATCTGGAGATTGGGATTTCGGAAGAGGTCAGATTGCGTGTTTTGGGGGAGAGATAAGAAGCACAGTGTGACTTTAAGATGCAAGTCTCTTCTCCCTGGGTTTGGAGCAGGCAGGGCTCTGCTGTTCTCAATGGAAGGGAGGGTCTGAGCTCTTCGAGGCCTGGGGGTCTGGTTGCAGGGACACCTTCTGATTCGCTGTTACTACGCCTTGCTGAGCTCCAGTCTTGAACGGAAAAGTCACTGACTTCCGGAACTCTTGCTTTGCAGGTTTCATAGGATGAGGGAAAGTAAAATTTCCCAGGCACCAGAAAATGAGGGCAGAGTGGCTCAATGGACAGAAAATGAAATGGAAGCGGGGAGAGCCACTTACCTTGTAAGATGCCCTGTGGTTCTGAAAGATGAGGCGCATGTCCTGCACAAACCCCTCCACATGGGAGTAACCCTGCTCGTTCAGCCTCTTCTTGATCTTGTCCAACCACATGGGTTCCTTTAGGTTTTTAGAAGCCTCTTTAATCTAGTGAAAAACAAAAATCAATGGGAGAATTACTGGCAGAGTTCAATGTGTGCCTCCTGTGGATTCCCATCAAATCCAGTAGAAATACAGAAAGGTAACAGCAGCTCATGCTCTCACTCCCAGGGGATTCTGATCTCAAATCCCATGGGTACCTGTTTCAAGGTGGGGTAACATCATGGCAGCCTGTAATCACAGTTTGTCATTGTTACTTACATAATAGTAGTATGGAATCTTCGCAAAAAAGGTGCTCTCTGAATGACAATAGACCTTCAAGAGGAGGAACTCACATTTCTGCAAAAGAAGGTGGCTGTCAGTGAAAAGCACCTTGGAGACAATGAGCCCATATACATGCCCAGGCAGAGGCATGACTCACACCAGACATGCAATGGCTGCAAACAAGTTCTGGTGTGATTTCAGTGTGACTGAGTCATGGCTCACCCTTTGGTTGCCTTTCTCCTGACCCTGCCTATCTGACTTCTCACATGTGAGGGGAAAGGGGAAGAATTGGGGTTCCCATCCGACTCACCAACTGTTCCTCAGGCTGCATCTGCCTTGCCAGGACCTCAGATTCCCCAAGACATTGCTGGCTTCCTGAAGACTCCTTTATCCTGCAGAAGGTGCAACTCCACAGGTTCCTAAGGGGCCAGACATAAGTGAGTGAGGGCAAGGTCCCTGGAACCTGTCATCACTCCTATGTCTGATACTGTCCTCCTTTCAGGAATGTTGATGGACACAGCTGGAGGAAGAAAGGGGCACCTCCAGAGTCTCCAAGAACCCCACGTGGGGTCTGAGCCAATGACCCTCATCCCATCGAAGGAGAAACAAGGGGTCAGGGCATGGAGGTGGTGTCAGGATGAGTAGTGGGCTCTTCTTTCTCTGTCTGTTTCTGGGGACACAAGGAATCCTACCCGCCAGGCCTGAGTGTCGAAACTGGGTCTTAACCCCTGGGGGGCCTCGGGCTTCCCTCAGCCCATTAAAAACGTGGCAAAATGAGGGAACCAGCCCATGTTTCCTGCCTTTTCTGAATAAGTGCAGAACACAAACGAGTGGCATTTCCACCCCCATGAACAGGAGTCCATGCTGGAAAACTTCTAGGAAAGGACAGTAGCAGTATGTGGGCAAAGGACCTGGCTACTGACCTAGAGGAGAGCAAAACGCATTAACCTGCCACTGCCAGCATCTTGAAACAGCTCTCTGGATCATACTGCTGGACCCTGTACCTATGGCCCTGCTGTTTCCCCATCTAGACATAGTAAGAACTCTGTAGGGAGAGTGTGTACGGCAGGAGGAAGGGTCCCTAATAAGAAGGGAGGGGCTGCATCTCACGAACCTCTCAGTTTCCACAGGTGGGATGTGACAGTCCTCATGAAAAGATCTCGAACAAGTATCACAGCAAAACAGCTTTCCTCCATCCCTGCACGTCTCACACACATCTGAGTTTCCCAGCTAGAAGGTAAAACAACATCTATGTCCCTGGTGAGACCCCAGAAGGCCAGAACTAGGGGAATCTAGAACTCATTGCCTTTGTGTGAATCTGAATGGACACTTATATGCTTCTCCCTGAGATATTAAAGAGCAGCATAGCGTGGTGATTTCAGAAGCAGAAATTGTGGTCTGCAATGAAATTCAGGAGGAAGGGCCTGTGTGTCAGACCAGAAAAGTCTTCCCTATGAACCAGAGACTCGGGCTTCCCTGGTGGTGCAGTGGCTGAGGATCTGCCTGCCAGTGCAGGGGACATGGGTTCGAGCCCTGGTCTGGGAAGATCCCACATGCCGCGGAGCAACTAGGCCCGTGAGCCACAACTACTGAGCCTGCGCGTCTGGAGTCTGGGATCCGCAACAAGAGAGGCCGCGACAGTGAGAGGCCTGCGCACCGCGATGAAGAGTGGACCCCGCTCACCGCAACTAGAGAAAGCCCTCGCACAGAAACGAAGACCCAACACAGCCAAAAATAAATTAATTAATTAAAAAAAAAAAAAAACAGAGACTCTAACACTGAAAGGCTAGCAACAAAGCAAGACAATTTTTTAGGAATCTGAATAACTTTATTACCTTGCAGATAAAATAAGCTCCTGAAATAAAGTGTTAAATGCATTTGTCTACACCACAATAACTAAACTGACTCCTTGAAGGGTGATATATTGAGAATTTAATAAGGTGGATTAAACTTAGTGTGGAAAGTAATACAAGATTATTTTAACAATTATTTTGAGTCTTGTTCTGGGCTTTTGCGTGAAACTACTTGTATTGGGTGAATCGGGATTCTGGCCATTTCTTTTTTTTTTTTTTTTTTTTTTGGTGATACGCGGGCCTCTCACTGTTGTGGCCTCTCCTGTTGCAGAGCACAGGCTCCGGACGCGCAGGCTCAGCGGCCATGGCTCACGGGCCCAGCCACTCCGCGGCATGTGGGATCTTCCCGGACCGGGTCAAGAACCCGTGTCCCCTGCATCGGCAGGCGGACTCTCAACCATTGCGCCACCAGGGAAGCCCCCATTTCTTTTGCTTTTGAAATGGTCATATATGAGGAAGTGCTAGCTCCAAGGACCATTTTGCCAAAAAGTTCCCATTCAATGTTCTGGGGATCCTCAAGGACACCCCCCAATTGGAGACTGAGACTGCTCTGACATGGAGTCACGGGGCCATGTTTTTTCTCATCAGTGTAGGAACTGACAGATTACCATCATCATTCTCTAGAAAGTGATGACCCCTCTTCCCAGAAGAACAAGGAATAACAAATATAACCAATGTCTAAGAACCTCACATTTGTGTATTTTTTAGCAGATTTATCTAGCTCTTTGTTTCTTAGTCCAGCTGCACATTAGAACTTTCAGGGCAGAGTATATAAAATACCAATGCCCTGGTCCCTACGCCAGAAATTCTGAATCAATTTGTCTGGGTAGGGCAGATCCATTGGTGTTCTTCTTTAATTCATGGAATGGGTAATTTTGTGTATCAGAATCATCTGGGGAGTTTTAAACAATCCCAATGTCCAAGTCATAGCCTAGAGTGATGAACAGAATTTCCTCTAGGGTGGGATCTGGGCAATACTATTTTCCAAATGTCTTAGTTTCAGCCTAAGTTGAGACTTACCCTGAGCAAAGGGGATATTATAGGCCTGAATTGGCCTGTAATACCAGTCCCAGGAAAGATTATTAACAGCAATGAGGGTACTCTAGCTGGAACAGCTGCCATCTCCTCCCCATGGACTTTTGGCCGTGGGCTGTGAGACCTGACCCTCTGTGTCTATATCCATCCCAAACAAGCCACACAAACACTGGACTCCAGCACTGTTTAGATGACTAAAGAATCTTTCAGTTGTCCAAGGGTCAGAAAGAGTGTGGATAAGATCTAAATATTGTTGGGGGGATTGCTTTGGAGGTAAACTATAAGTAAAACTACTTGACTATCCCTCCTCTTTTGGACGTTGTGTGTCAGTATTACTGCATATTAACCCATGTGAGTGCTTCCCCCTGGAGTTGTGCAAAAGTGACTCTGCTTAAAATGTCCATCTTGTTGCAATGAAGGGAATCAAAATATGATTCAACTTAGAGAGTGGAGTCATCCATAATTTTAGCAGACCTTAAAGCATCCAGCCATATGGTACCAGTTTGAGTAAAAATGCCCTGTGATTTGCTATGTGGTGACCAGCTCAGCACCATGATGGCTCCCTCAAGATTGGTTACGGGGCTTCCGTGAAGAACCCACTAGCCCTGAGTGCATTTCTCTGCAGGACTCACAACAGGGTTCACACCTTAACTTGCCAGGTTGGCCTGGTCTGTTCCTTCTGAGTGACGCTTAAAACCATCTAGCTCTACCTGTACCTTGGAATAGATGTTTGGGATTTTCCTTTCCTTCCTTATTGCCTTCTTTAAATTGCTGTTTTCCCCTCAAATTTCCTCCTTATCCTTCATCTGCAGGCCAGCCGCACCCATTACTACTTCAAGCCCAGGCTCTAGAGACCCCAGTGGTCTCAAGCTCTGCCTCCCAGACTCACTTTCGGGGGAAATGGGAAGGTTTCCACTGAACAAATGGAAAGGATGCTTTCAGGCTGAGACACCCAACGCCAGAACCATGTACCTGATGTGGGGGGTGCATCGGCTGTTCCCTGCTCATCACACATAGCAACATGCTGCACCTGAGTGAGAGTGTGCTTCAGGGAAATGCAGTGATGACTCAGAGAATGTGCCGAGGGAAAAGGCCCACATTGTCCTGGGGTTACAGGCGGGCGTTAGTACTTACACAAAGGTTATCTAAAGTATTGTCGTGAGACTTCCGTACTCTTTTCTGCATAAAAGAGAGAAAGATTAAAGGACAATATTGAATGTGATGTATGCCTCCATCACTTATTTAAACAGCAATCTGTTGAGGGATTCAAGACACGGTTTACCCATTACTTCATACCTGTTTTTATGGATACACATATCTACTTGGAAAATAAAAAGTACCAAAGTACCACTGTTTGGCCCAATGCAAGTTCTATTCCCTGGCTCTCAGATGCAAAGTGGGGTTTTGTGAAGCCATACAGGGAGTCTGGCCCTGGTTCCCACAGATGGAGTTGGAGAAACTCTGCTGGTTTTCTTGCTTTGAGAGGCCCTTAGGCATTTTTCTCTATATTAGAAAATGTCATCCCATCTGGAGGAGCTGCAGTGAGAGTATCAGGCCGAGGACTCATCGTCAACAGCTCCAGTGACCACAGGGCCTAGAGGCCTGGCATCCATGCCAGGTGTCCCAGAGAAGAATGTCACCACCTATCACAGGTCTCCTGGGGCACAGCCCCAAAGATAAAATGTGCCCAAGTATCCCAGGGTTGCAACTCTTCTTCCAGAAGGTCACCCTCCTCTTCCCTCCCTCTGAATCCCAAAAAGTCAGCTAGCTGACTCTTCAGAGGTAACTGACTACCACCCACTAACTTTACATTGCGTTCCAATATTCAGTAGAATGACCTGACCTCCTTCCCTCTAGGACACAGGCAGCCTCAGCTTTTATCTGCAGCCCAGGGCAGAGTGGTCATGGAAAAGTGTGATCCATGAGACAGTGATCTGAGAGGTGTCCATGTCACTGTCCACGTTTCTGTGTGGCCTAAAGTTCACCACCCATCCCCATTAGTTATTCTTCCATGTTAGACAATGAAGTTGAAACAATCCTTGAGGTCAGAGATATTGTTTCAATCTTCTAATGACCATTGGGCATTTAGTGTGCACTCAATCACTGTATGTTGGATAAGTGAATAAATGAGTATCATTTCACTTAGGAACAGATTACGTGCTACCCCCTAAGCAAATATTAGCCTACAATAAAAAGGTTGTTCTAAAGGTGTGCATCAGATTATTTTACAACACAGCAGCTGTCATCTAAAGGTGTTAGTGACCTTTGTGAGGAGCCAGGAAGCTGTCATGTGGTGTTGAGAGTGACAATGAAGATTCCAGAAGCCAAGGGGCAAGAGAGGTTCTGAGAGGCACAGAGGACCCATGGAGGTAGTAATGGGTCCTGAGATCCGCCACTTGGGGAGCTTCTGTTCTTGCTCATAGGGAGATGCAAAGTATAGAGGTAACTGCAGGTTGTTGCTAAAAAGTGCTGCACCCACAAATAAGGGTAGAATCTGTTGGTAGGACATTGTCAGCTTATGTGGGTAATCTAACTGAGTAACTCTTGGCACCTGGGGAATGCTACAGATGCTGGTCTTTAATATACTCACTAAGTAGGGCAAATAATATGATAGTTTCCCTTTAGGAAATCCAGTGAGTGAAATGTCCCAAGGACTTAGAGTTCAAACTGTCCAGAACATCAGATAATGTAAAGGCCTGGACCTCACATTTCCAGTGGAACATGAAGTCCCATTGGCCAGCTATGTCTGACCTGTCTTAGAAATCTATGAATGTCTTGAATGGCCATTTCTACATGAAGTGTATAAGAATGGCTCTTCTCACCTCCTCCTTCTTCTCAAGTTCTCATTCATACCCAACCCTGGAAAAACCATCACCATGTCCTGAATCTACACTGCACCATACATATTTGTTTGTTGCCTCCAGAGAGGAAGGAATCACTTTCATAGATAGAAGGGAGGTCTGCACAGCACCCCCTTGAGGAGCTGAAAGAGTGGCATCAGAGTAAACAATTTTCCAGGTCAGCCCCTCCTATACTTAGACTGTGAATAAACTTTTGCTCCATCAGATTTCATTAAAGTTAGGAAATAGTAACATGATTTTAAAAATCTGGGTTTGAGTTGAAGATGACCCTATCACCTTATTATGATATATTTTTATGTATTCCAGCATCATGTCTTCTTTTACAACTTTGACACCCTTACATCTGCATCTATAGCTAAAGCACATCCATGAGGTCTATTTTGATGGTTCCTTATCACCTCCATTTCAAATGGTTTACCATTCAAAGAAGATCTTGCCATATATACAACATAGTGTTCGAAGTAGGAACACTGAAGGTGCATACGGAAAGTTTTTAAAAGGTGGGAGTGGGGTGTTGGAGGAAGTTTAATAATAATTACCCAGTTGAGAAACCACAGAATAATACACAGTGCATGAAAAATCAGTTATGTAATGAGAACTTGTAGAAAGTTACGCAATAATCACCTTTCTCATCCTGCCATATTTCCTTGGAGGGTTATGGAGAAATCTTTTCTGAAAGATAAAAGGATCTAAGTATATGGTTGGCCTGTGAGTCTCGCATTTCGAACCTCCTCCCAAATATTTCTACTGGGATGTCCCACTGTCAGCCCAAAGCCAAGGTGTCTAAATGAGAAATCATCTCCCTCTCCTCACTTGTACTTCTTCTAGAATTCAATCAGTGGTAGCTTAAAAATCATCCTTAGCACTTTTTTTCCTCCTGTGCTTTTTTCCTAACTTTAAGAGGTTTTCCTTCATAATCTCTTTGACACCTCTCACCTCCTCTCCATTTCCACCAGTGTCACTCAAGCTTGAGTCCCTCTACCAGGGCTAGTCAATCAACACACACTTATCCCATGCCTATTTGGTGCCAGGCATTCTGGCCAATCTTGGGCACACAAAGATGGACAAACCCAAGAGGGGTCTAGAGAGAAAAAGGGGATGCATGGAAGGATGAGAATAAAACAGTATAAGAAAGGCCTTAGTAATGGGCTCAAGAAGCCTAGGGAAGGAATGGTCAGGGTCAGGTCAGGCAGGGAATAGTCAGGGAAAAATGGCATTTGAGCTGAGCATTGCATGTTGAGTGTAGGTTTCTTCGGCTGAAAGACACTGAAGTCATTTCAAGGCCCCATGGCCACCTAAAACACTATTTTAAATATGTCATTTCACATCTCAGAAGACTTCACTGATTTTGCATTATCTATATTGTGAGTTTAAACATATTAGCCTGGCATTAAATCCCTCCACAAACAACTCCAGTTGATGGATTATGCCTTATCACATACAATATGTCTACCTCAACCATGGTTCTGGTTTTCGTGCCATTCTTTGTCTGGAGTAACTTCTTCCTACTTGTTTGATTGTAAACTGTCTTCTTTCAGTGCATAAAGCTGTCTGCATGCACCTGAGTCAGAATGACCTTTCCTTCCTCCAAGCTCCTGCATCCATCCTGACGGAGCCCCTTTTACAACAGTGATGTGCTGCATTGTACTGAGGTTAGGAATGTGGAACACCTCTCCCCAGGTGAGAGGATAAACTCAGAGGCATCTGGGCTTTAGCTATAACTCATCTGGGCTTTAGCCATAACAAATATTTGGTGAGCAAATAGTGACCTTATTCTTGGGGCACAGCAAGGAAAGTCACGTCTCCCATCCCTGTCACTGGAATACCTCGATCAGCCAACGTAGGGGCATCCCACCGCAGCGAACACTTATCTTCCAGTTCTTGGATCTTTCGTGGCCTCCTCTGATTTCAAATTCCCTGGGGGTGAACCAGTCTCCATTCTCACTCTGTATACACTTCACCAAAACTCCTGTAAGACCAGGGTAAGTTAATCTTTAGCCCTCTTTGTTTTCAGATGGTGGGCTCCCAACACACTGGATCTGGACCTACCCAATTTGGTCTCAAGATCTAAAACAGGAGAGTCTAGCCTCCCCTTTCAGGTTTCAGAATCCCCAAACCTAGCCTTTAAGTCCCCTCAAAGGATATTTACTGCTTTGTGGCAACATTTCTTTAACCAGTGTGCAACAACAACAAAATGGTAATTACCATCAAAAACAACCTTTTAAAAGTATGTCAAAATCACCTACGAAGGAAAAGGAAGTGATTTTGAAGAGTGAGACCATTTCAATTTGCTAGGGATAGAGAACAAGTCAGAATCTCCTACGGACTTTGGGGAACCTCAGGTTGGGACTAAGATCTCCAATGGGGGCTCTGTGGCTCAGAACGGCACCACAGCAGCATCTGTGCCCTTTATTACACTTTTCATCCAGTTTAATGGCATTATTGAGCAGAGATTTTCCCATCCCTGAAATCATGGATAGCTGATATTAAAAATAATTGTGAAATGTTATCCAATGTAAAATTTAAGTTATGTATAAAAGATAATCACATGCTTAACACCACTAGTCATTAGAGAAATGCAAGTCAAACCCACAATGAGATACCATTTCACACCCACTAAGATGGCCATCATAGAAAAGTCAGACAATAACAAGTGTTGGCAAGGAAGTAGAGAAATGGGAGCCCTCATACATTGTTGGTGGGAATATAAAACAGTACAGCCACTGTGGAAAACATTTTGGTGTTTCCTCAGTAGGTTAAACATGGAATCATCATATGAACCAGCAATTCCACTCCTAGGTACATACCCAAAAGAATTAAAAACATATGTTCACACAAAAACTTGTACATGAATGTTCAAAACAGCATTATTCATAATAGTGAAAGAGTGGAAACAATCCAAACTGATGAAAAGATAAACAAAATATGGTATATACATACCATGGAATATTATATTATTGGGCAATAAGAAGGAATGAAGTACTAATACATACTATTATATGGATGAATCTTGAAAACATAATCTTAAGTGAGAGAGCCAGTCCCAAGAGGGCACATATTATATGATTCCATTTAAATGAAATACCTAGAATAGGCCAATTTGTGGAGCAGAAAATAGATTAGTGGAAAGAAAATAGATTGGCCCAGTTTAGGGCTGGGTGGTGGAGTGGGGTTAGGTGGGAATGGGCATTGATTGCTAATAGACATGGAGTTTCCTTTAGTGAAAAAATATTCTGACAAAAATATTCTAAAATTAGATTGTGGTGATGGCTGTACCATCTTGTGAATATACAAATAAAACTCAACATTGAATTGTACACTCTCAGTGGTGAATTGTATCTCGGTTAAGCTGTTTAAATACGTTACCTCAATTATGTACATTAATTCCTCGCAGCTACACCATGAAGCAGGTTTTTAATGATTTCTTTTTTAGATAAAGAATTTCAGGGTCAGAAAGGTCCCATTCTCTACTCGGCTGAATCAGTCCCTCTCGGCATAGCTGAGGCTGGGACTGAGGTTGTCTGATTCTGAATTCTGTTCTATCCTTACTACATCAAGCACCTGCCCTGGTGAAAATCATCCAGAGGGAGAGAGGATATGAAGTTGGAGGCTGAGGGCCTCTTCCCTTTTATTTCTTCTTCATTTCTCTTTGGCCTCCCCATGGACACTTTCACGTGGGAGTAAGCACCTAAAATG
Organism: Monodon monoceros; assembly: GCF_005190385.1. Classification (NCBI taxonomy): domain Eukaryota; kingdom Metazoa; phylum Chordata; class Mammalia; order Artiodactyla; family Monodontidae; genus Monodon; species Monodon monoceros. Next base: position 9,167,075 of record NW_021703772.1, read on the forward strand.
TATGATTTCTTAAAGTGTGAAAATAGCAACTTAGGGATCCCTTCCTCCTCTCAAGCCAAACCATTGTCCCAATTCCTTCAACTATGTGTAATTCACATGGATAATTCCATTACTTCTCGTGATCCCTTCAGATAGGAATTGCAAATAGACCATAAAACCCACCTTCTTTCAATTTCTTCTTATGTAACATCCCCTTCACCTTACCACAGGTCACAGGAAGTATCTGAGAGTGAAAATCCACTTTTTCATATCTGCGTTTTCTTTGCCCTGAAAGAGAAGATGTCTTCATTGTCTCATTTTCAATTGCGCACGTACTGCTTCTCCCATGCTGAGTTTGTTCCTATAATGGTATGGAGGAACTTAGAAAGCTTTATTCCATAAATCTCTAGAGTCAAAGTCTTTCTTCCAAGTGGCATTTTTGATACATAACTACAGAATGTCTACCTCTACCTCATCCCTCAAATCTCACACAAAACAGAATGTGTTAACAGAGAAATTGGGCTTCAGTAAAACTGTCTTAGCTCCCAGTCCAGTCAGCCCCACTGATTCTTACATGACAATGAAACATACAGCTGCATCATGTTCTGAAGGGAACCTCCAGTTATACTGTTTCACTGCAGTTAGGTAGCTGGAACAAAGCGAGAGGCTGTACTTGCATCTCTCTATTTGAGCGCTGGTTAGTGAGCAGAGAGAGAGAGTAATGATGGGGGAACCTAATGGAGGCGACGTCTGCCTTCTCTTTGTGTTCTTTGCTTTGCTTCACTTCTCCCGCACGTCGGCTTTCTCCTTAGCTGAAAGAGGAGCTCAGGAAGCTCTAGGATAATCTGCAAGTTGCATGGTGGCGAGGGCTGCTAGAGACCTGATTCCACAGCAGCAGGGGTGAAAGGTCTTCAAACTAGCTCAAGGAGGATATGTAACTGATCCTGACCCTCCAGCCAACGTTTTAGAGCTATGATGGGAAGAGGGGGAGCTGTCCGTGGTCCAGTTTTGAGGTAGTAGGCTAGCAGAACTGGGATGAACTGAGAAGGATGGTGTGGGCCTAATTCACGCTCTTGCTTTACAGATGAAGAAACGGAAGCAAAAGCTGTCAAGTGACAGGTCCAAGCCCACACAGTCAGAAGAGAATGACAGACTTCTGACTACCACTCCAGGCCACCCATGGTGTGCAACCTCTGACTCTCTGTGCGGCAGGAAAAGGGTCTGCTAAATAATATGGGGGTTGTATATGTGCCCTTTATATGAAAGCAGACTATTTCAGTTCAGCGAAGACAGCATCACTGTGGTAGCCCCTGGACCCATTGGGTCTGGTTTAGATCTGTCACCAAGTTACTTGTTTGTGGAATTATCTTCTTTTTCTTTCATACACATTTTGAAAATGGACCAAATCATAGACGTTTTCCAACGGTTAGTAAAGCTACATAAAGCAATTAGGGAAATGGATTTATCAGTAAAAACACAGAGTAAAGCACAGGAAATTAGCTGCATAATTATTGAGAGTGTACTCCCCTTTTCTTCTTTACCTCTTGACTTAACTTTTCTCTGTGGGGCTCTGTCACTATGAGTTAAGTGGAGTCTCCATCTGCCTCTCTTTCTCCCTGAGAAAATAGAAAAATAGAATCACAGTCACAGATATGCAGTTGCATTGTGTATATTAGTGCTCTACAGAATTTCCATTGAAATGTAACTTCCCCATAAGCCTGTCTAATGCACAAAGAAAAATACATAATGCCTAGTCCTTAAGCATGAAGAATTAGATGGCAAATCTTAGACTTATCTTGTATTTTACTTTTTATTGTCCCACATTAGTAAAACAAACAAATAATAGAAATCAGCATTTTATTTATGTCTCAAGCAGCCATGTGTTGAGTGCTTAATAGATGCCAATTGTACATCTACTAATGTACAATTAAAGGAAGTGAGTCAAGGGGAACCCTATGGTGGGCTTCACAGGTGAGACACATGTCCTGCACATCACCTAGAATGAAGTTATTTGTACATTTGTGTTGAAAGTTTTAGTAATGTGACCAAGAGTTTTGTCCACCTGGTTTTAGACAAAGATATTAGAATCGAAGAAACTAACAAGAAGTCTAATCAAGAGAATGGGTAGAACTGAGTCCTCCAAAACCTTGATTTCAAATAGTAATTAAGGACTGACTCAGTAGATGTTGCAGCAGAGGCTGTTCTGCCATTTACAAGTTAATTGACTGTGGACATGCATCTCAGTATGTTTGCTATCATTCACATGTGTTTTATTTTCTAAGGTAGGAAGATAAATTCATTTCCTGGTTTCTGTGTTCAAATGGCCACCATCTGATGGTGCTGAGTGGGGTAATACAGACCCCAGGAAGAAATATTTTCCAGACTACTCCTTCCTAACTGCTGCAAACTCCAAGCAGATTATGAGCATATATCAGACCAGCAAAGTAAAAAGGCTCTTTCCTTCAGTCAAACCCCAAACGGACGCATTGGTTGGAAAAATAATCCCACTTTCTGGTCTTTAGACTAAGCAGTTACTGAGAGGGTTTTCATTTCCTCAAGATCAAAATGGCCTCATGGGACAAATGTTGATGACTAGACCTTATCAGAAGACCAAACAAGTCACAACTTTGCAAGTTGTCACCCTGTTGTTATTTAACAAGATAATAGAATCTCAGACAAGAGGCCTACAGAGATTTCTAAACTTAAGAAATCTTAAGTTTAAGAAATCTTAAAACTTAAAGAAATGTCTAAACGTAAGAAAGTAGAAGACTTGGATAGTATAGCCGTGGGCTAAGGAGAACCACTAACAAGACAGAATTGCAGTTCTTAAAGAGGCAGGTTAATCGTTTGACTCCCTCTCACTTTCTCCCTCTGTAAGGTGGGTTCACTAGGCAATAGCAGGTCACCCAGCCAGGTATGGCTTTCTGAGGCTCTCCGCACCTCCTCTCTCACCCAAGATGCCAAAGTGGTGGAATACTCTAGAAGACCAGGATATTTCTGGTTCTCTTTCTCATTCCTCTCTCCTCTTCTAAAGGTCCATGCTCACAGCCCAGTGAGAAGAGATCCAGACATCTCTTCCTTGCCTCTCCCACATTCCAGTTTGGCTTGGCACTAAAGCTCTGATTACAACCTTGGACAGTCCAGCAAATGCAGAGTTCTTTCTTGCTCTCTGTCTCTATCTGTTGCTTCTGGTTATATCTTTCCTGGGTAGTGGGTATGTTGGATTTACCTTTCATCAAATCTGTTAGGCCTAATATTTGTAGGGAGAAAAAGGAAATACATTGAAGTCCATTCTAGTCTTTGGAGCTTCTAGTAAAAGGAGATTTGGTGCTTAAAACCCACTAATTCATAATATAGCGCTATTGTATTTTACTTTCAAAACAGATTGGCTGAGCAAGGCAGGATTTAACTATTTCTGTGTCCCCAGGCTCTAGTGCCCATTTAATAACACTGAAACCCCATAACAAACCCTAATAAATACTATGGCAGTCAGATTACAATGTAAGGTTATTTTTAAAAAATTGTTATGTTTGGTATTAACCTCTAGAAGTAAATATGACAATTTTAAATTTAATACTGTTTTCTCAAAATCTTAGTAGAACTAAGTCCCAGCCGTTGAGAACAATTCACTAAGTGCCAAAAAGGGTGACCAACTGCCCCAGTCTGTTCAGGACTAAGGGGTATCCAGGATGCAGGACTTTCAGTGGCAGAACTTGGAAAGTCCTGGGCAAACCGGGTCGAGTTGGTCACCTTACTTCACAGCCTACATCCAAAGGCAGTGCACCGAACCACCTATGCGACCGTCCAAAGTATTAGTGGAACAGGTTATGGCGGCCCTAGCTCTTCACTCATATCCAGGCTACATTTCTTTCCAAAAAAGTCAAGTTGGTGCCTCTTCCCTCACTGTGGAGTTAATGAAAGCATCTCGTGGAGGAAAGAGCTAGTGATTGTGCACTTTCCTTATCCAGTGTCATCTCACAGCTGTCCCTGTCAAGTAAGACACTTCCACACTCTTATCTCTCCTCTCTCATCCACTTCCCCAATCCTGAATGGGCTCAAGCCAGCAGCTCTTGAGTGGGAGCAGAGCCAAGAGAGAATGAGAGAAGACCCCGATTATGCCACCTCTCCACTGCAGGTGTTCCAGACCAAGCTTGCTCAGGCGGAAGGCAGGGAGGTGCTTTGAATTGGAGAAAATACTTAAGTTTTAATACCAGGCCTGAAAGGACCCCAATAACTGGAAAAAGACTCTTGTTCCTGTGAAAAGGGAACAGAAAAATGCTATGACCTGCCCAAGATAGGAAAAACTCACCTAGAAGGTAGATTTGAAAGGGGAATGAGAGAATGAACTTACTTTCTGTTTACAATTTATAAAAACTAGCCATTTTAATAAACCAATAATATAAGGTAAAGGAATTTTCATGAAAAACAGATAAAACTCAGAGGAAAAAAAAATTAGGTCCTGGGCAGTTAAGAGCTATGATATAAATGCAAACAATTTACAATCCTGGCTCCAAATGGGTTGCTTTCTAAAGATTTCATGGCTCTCAACTTGACTGGTAAGCTTGACTAGTAAAAACTTAACGAAGATCTGTGTTCCTCAAAACTTTAGCAAAATTTCTGTTGACCCCAAGGGCAAAATAGAAGTGGCACAAACAATCTTACTCCTGATTCTGGCAGGGTCCTGCAGGTGCATTTTCTCCTTCTTTCCACTCGAGGCCAGTTGGCCAGCAGCGTTGCTGTTGTCTAGGGGTAGGCAGGGGAAAAGATAGAGTTATGCAAACAGCAGCTGACATGTGAAACGAAAAGCAAGCGAGGAATTTTATGAGAGAGTATAATATAGTGGAAATAAAACATCAACTACGAGCCAGAAACCCAGGAAAATCCACTTAAACCTCTGTCCCTGTCTCTTCCTCCATAACATACACCTACTATTGTTGTTCTATATTATCACAGAACATCAAGTGTTAAACTTTTTTGAAAGTGCTTTATAAGCTGTGTATTACAAAGTACAATACCATAATTTATGGCTGTCTAATTGTAAAAATACATAAGAAATGTATCAATCTACCGCTGAACATGTGTTGAAAAGAGTTCAATTCAGAAGTATCAAAAAAAAAAAAAAAGCAAGTGAGGGAATATGGGTTTGAATTCTGAACCCCCTTGCACTATACACTTAGACAAGAAAGAAAGTTATGGCAAGGGATCTCAAGCAGGTGTCCAGAGCATTCTCTACTTACGAGGGACCACTTTTAAAGTACATACAAAATTTCATTATACTTTCGAAAAAAGTAGTTTAGAATTTATGTATGGACACACAGACCTAAATGAAAATGTCATAATGATTAAATACAAATATTTAGTGTTTTGAAAATAAGCATTCTTAAAATGGATGCAACCACTTTTTTCTTTCTTCCTGAACAATATTATACACATTCACTAATAGTGCAGCCATGTAAATTGGCAAGAATGTAAGATATATAGATTAGTGAAAATTAATAAATTTTAATTGGACTCTAAAATCTTGTATAGATCTAGTGATTCAAAATCGGAAACCATGTGGAAAATGAAGTCTAGCCCTCATTGTCTAGAGAAAAGTTGTTCCTTAAACCACTACTAAAATGAACAAGATTTCAGGGGTCTGATTAGAAGTAATATTTACACGTTATTGGAAACTCAGAAAATAAAAATTGCATGAAACATCACCATCTGGAGATAGCCACAATTAACTCGTCAGACTTTTCTTTTGCATATTTTACTGTTTAAACGACACTTTTCCATTACAATAGTTGAACATGTTTAAGATTTTGAGTATATACACATACCTTTAAAAAACACAAATAAAAATATAAACATCACCTATATTCCAATGACCAAATTCAACTACTGCATATATTTTTATGGATGTACTGACATCGATTTTCCTATATATCTATATCTATGTCTCCCTCTATATATAGATTGATAAATATGTATAAATAAGGAGTTATAGAGATATAAAAACAAATAATGCTTATGTATATATTTTCTTTAACACACACATACACGCACACACATACACATGCAGTCTGCTTTATTCACTTAGCCTTTAGAACGTCTCTCCAAATTAATGTTTCTTGACCTAGGAAAGAAGCCACATATTGAGGATGGTAGTGTCTTGGTAGCATTTAGCTCTGGACTATTACACACGTGAGAAATAAACCATTTTGTTGAAGCCACTGTATTTTTGGGCTTCTTTATTAAAGTGTCTTGGCCTATATCCTGACTGACATAGTAGCTAGGAAACTATTATTGTCCTCAAGAGACTGCAGGCTGCAAGAAGACAATAAGCAGTGCCTTATAAACTGAACAGGTGTGACTACTTCACTTTGCTGCTTACCTTTTTGATGTATTTTTCTCTGACGTTTTGCTTTTACTCTTGACCAGGAATGCCCTTTCTTTTTTTCTTAAAAAAAACATAATAAAGTTAATTACTTAGAGCTGTAAATATAATTCTCAGAGCCTTATATATCAGTAGTTTTCAAGTATTTTTTTCAGACCTTAGTTCACAAGGATGGGGCAAATTTCTTAACTACCAGTGTAGCAGTGTGAGGTTGATTTTGAGCTATATTTTACCCTGCGTAGATTTGGAGACTATAGGAGATGACTTTCTCTTGAACAAATATCAATTTTTTCCCTTTTCAAGTGTTCTTATGTAAATTCAAATGCTCTGAAGTTGGGAGGCATTCTCAACTTTAGTATGGAGAACTGCCATTAAATAATCTCTGTATTCTTGCAGTTGTAACACAAATCTTCTCACTTACGTTTAATATAGTGCCTGAAATTCCCAGAGGACTTAAGGAAACAGAGTGGATTTTGTGTTGTGTTTTGCTTTCTTGTGTGTGATATGAAAATGTGTGAATGTGTGAAGACCACTGGTGCTGGGCAAGTAGCTCAGTGCTGACTTACAAGGCAGGAAGGGCCAAAAAGCCTTGCTCTTCAAATGGAAATGCTATATTCAAGAATGCTGGATCTACCATATGATCCAACAACCCCACTCCTGGGCATATACCCGGAAAAGATGAAGACTCTAATTCAAAAAGATACATGCACCCCAGTGTTCATAGCAGCACTATTTACAATAGCCAAGACATGAAAGCAACCTAAGTGTGCATCAAGAGATGAGTAGATAAAGATGTGGTATATCTATACGATGGAATATTACTCATACATGAAAAAGAACAAAATGACATTTGGCAGCAACATGGATGGACCTAGAGGTTATCATATTAAGTGAAGTAAGTCAGAGAAACACAGATATCATGTGATATCACTTATATGTGGAATCTAAAAAAATGATACAAATGAACTTATTTACAACACAGAACTAGACTCACAGACATAGAAAACAAACTTATGGTTACCAGAGGGAAAAGGAGTATGGAGGGACAAACTAGGAGTATGGGATTAACAGTTACTACTATATACAAAATAGATAAACAGCAAGCTATATTCACTGTATAGCACAGGGAACTATACTCAATATCTTGTAATAACCTATAATAGAAAAGAATCTGAAAAATATATATATATAACTGAATCACTTTGCTGTACACCTGAAACTAATACTATATTGTAAATCAATTAATTCAATTTAAAAAGAAAAGAAAAAAAGAGAACGCAGCGACTGCCCCAGTGGCACCTTGGCTTTCTATTCTACTTCACAGCCTGAAGCAAATCTCAGCCTCACTGAGGTCTTCAATTCACCAAGATTCCCCAGAGGCCTGGGCCTGGTGCACTGATGCTTGGCTAAGCTGACAGCCGAAGTCCACTGGGCCACTGTCGCTGTTTGGCCTCAGAGCCAGCTTGGCAGAACCAAAGCCGATGTGGTCACTCCTCTTGTTGGCGGAAGTCAGATGACTGGGCTTTTGCACATAAGCTACATGCTTGGTCGTTCATGTGGAAAACTACAGACTGGCAGAGTAGGGACACTGATCTATGGGGCAGTGATTGTGGAAACGAACCGTGGTGCTGATTGACCAGTCTGGGCCCCTCATGGGAATGCCCAGGTGCCTGGTCTTTACTGACGGAGGCTGACATCATGATTCTGATGCAGGGGTTATGGCTGATCGCCAGGCTCGTGACTCCTGCTAGAAGCTGGCCCATTTGTCCCACGTGGGGGGAGCCACACTGCAAGGGGCTTTGCCTCTACCTGCTCCTGCCCGATCAGGCTTCAGGATGCTCTTGGGGTTCTGGGCAGTGCCGCAACATGGTCTATACTTCTGCTTACAGACCAGCTGACTCTGGCCGTACCATTGTGACCCTAGAAAGTCATGAGTATCTTGAGTCTGGCTGCCTGGACCACTACAGTCTGACAGTGATGTGCCCTTTAACAAAAGAGCTCTTCACAATGCACTGACTCTCTGGCCCACAACCCTCATCTCCTGTCCATACACCTCTGTAAGGCTCTTTGGTTACTGAAGGCAGCTGTGTCCAGAAAGGGATCAGCTCCTTCCTGGATAATGATCAGGACAAAAGCGGTGAGGGGTTAATAGTATTACATAGGCCAATTCTGAAAATCCAGGATTCTGTTTGAACATTCCTGGAAATGATGCCTCATTCTCTCCCCAACCAGCCTGGAAGGTACAGACTTGGAGGGCCTAAGGGATTCAGATTTAATTCTGGTTATTTTATGAAAGTGCCTTTGCCCCACTTGTATCTGACTATTCTGAATGAAAGGTCTGAGTGGGAATAAGAAATGATTGGGAAAGAAATATGAAGTCCCAGCCACTGGAATGTTATACACATATTTTGCAGCAGTGAAGGAAGAAGAAAACTCCAGGCATCTGAGGAGGGAATCCCATAAGCTCTAGAAGGTACAGGGGATGGAGGTACATTAATAATATCCATCTTTCAGAACTTCTCTGAATCCTTCTTCCAGAAGGAAAATGCTTGGTACAGCTCTCCCACTACAAAGATGCGGAATCTACTATTCACCAGATACAAGAAAAGGAGCTGGTCCCAGCGTCTGCATATCCCATGCAGAGTCCCTCCAGACATCACCCCCACCCCCATTCTCAGCCATTCTATGGTGGGGGGTGAAGAATGAACACCATCTGGTTGGTGTCACGGACAAAGAGGACAGATCAGATGGACTGTCCTCAGGAAGTGTCTGCCCTCCAAATCAAGGACTAGACGCAATGAACAGAACTGGGAACTTTCAGGCTCACAGTTGGCCAGGGGCCCACCCTGGAGATACTGTCCACATTCCCCCTGGCTTATGTATGTCCCATTAGGGGACCTCAACCACTGTAAATGTTTCCCTTCCAGGGGCACCATGTGTGCCCTTGGGATTGTACTTCTTGTGTGAAAGCCAGGCATTCACTTGCCTCTCTCATGCAAACGTGGAGAATTACACCTTAGGGGTGGTCATTAGAGACCTAAGGCATTTATGGTTTATGAAATTGGTTAAATGCAGCAGGAAATAAATTGAATGGACTTTGCCCTAGCCTACATTGGTTGGATTAATCAGGGTGGCTAGTGGAACGGTATCTTCATGGGGAAATTTGCCAGAATCTGATGTGTGATGTGAATTTGTTGGGGGGGGGAGGGTGGTTCTGTGGCATTTCCACATGGCTGAGAGTATCTTTTCAAGGATGTTTGAACAGCTAACAGCTTTGGAAGCTAGAGATAGTGTCGCCTTCCAGGTCAGAGGGCAGATTTGTTTCATGACCAATATAAAATAGAGAATGTCTCCCTCCTTAGAAATATTCCAGAATAGTAAAATTTTCTTAAATTCCAGCTAATGCCTCCCTCATGGATAAGTTTTGTGCAGGTTTGCTAGTAACCCCCTTCTAAGACTGGGGGTATTCCTCAACTTGGGCAGCTTGTGTGTGCCATATTACTAACCCCTATGTGGGTTTAAGGAGACAAAAAAACTGATGCACCTAGCCTATATCTCAGCAATTTCATTTATAGGAATTTATACAAGAGGTATAAAGGCATAGAGCCACAGAAAAGTTTCTACAAGAATGTTCATTGCAGCTTTTTCATATTAGCCCAAAACTGGAAACACTTGCGGTGTCAATAAATAGAAGAAAGTATACACAAAATATGGTATAGTCCATGCAATGTAACCTATTTTGTAACAAAATGGTATAAACTACTGATATATTCAACAATATGGATAAATCTCAAAAACATTATGCTGAGTGGAATAAACCTTACACCAAAAGAGAACATGCTCTAAAATCATATATAAAGTTTTATACCAAGCCAAATTAAGTTATCATGAAAAAAAAATAAGAATAGTGGTTGCCACTGATGAGTGAGGCATAAGGATATACCAGAAAGGGCATAAGTGCTTCCATGATGATGGTCATGTTCTGTATCCTGATAAGGATTTGGATTACATGGAAGAATACATTTATTAAAACTCATCAATGGTACACTTAGTATTTGTACATTTCATTATAAACTTTACCTTGCAAACAAGTATTGAACTCTAGTTAATGATGTACATGCTGAAGTATTTGGGGAGAAGTGTACTGACGTCTGCAACTTTGAAATGTTTCAAACTTGAAGATGGGTTAGTGGATATATAGAGAAATGGATAGATGGAAAGAAATCTGATAAAGCAAGAATAGTACAATGTTAATTGTGAAACTATGTTAAAGTATTCTGGTGTTTACTGTAAAATTCTCCCAAGTTTTCTCTAAATTTAAATTTTCCGTGATTCAGTGTTGGAGAAAGAGCTTTTAGAGAGAAAGGACAGATTATTTACCAAGAAATGACAATCACAATAAAAGAGGAATTTGCATCAGTCAGTCACAAAACAGATTCTAGAAGACAATGTAGTAAACACTTTACTAATGAAAAATAAAAGTCAACCTAGACATTTTAACCTTGGGTCTATCAAAAAAAAGACAAATTTGCACATACAACACTTGAAAAATTTACCACTTAGAGACCACACATTAAAAGAACCAAAGGATTTAATTCAGCTAGACAAAAAGCAAAATCAAAGAAAAGAAACAATGATGAGTACATAAAATGATTTTTTAAAATTTTAATTTAAGTAAATATCAACTGCAAAAATCATAATATTAATAGTTTCAAAATTGTAATTAAAAGAAAATAAAATGTTAAACAATACCTAAATGGTAGAGATGGATGGTCAACCTATAGTGAATCCATGCTAAGATCCTTATCATCTTTGGGGATTGGGGCATGGTTAAAAAGATTACAAAAATTTATCTCTAATCGCCAAACCAGCAGGGAAGAAAGGTAGAATACAGAATTCTATCTCAGCCCATTTGAAAGTAGGAAAGGACACAAAAACACAGAAAAATAAAGATGAACAGTGATATAGAATCTATAAGTCCACATATATTAGGAATCAGAATAAATGTAAACAAATAAAATTTAACTATTAAAAGATGAGGATTATCAGAGAAGTTTAGAAAAAGCTAAGTATTGTTACATGAGGCCTAAAACAAAGCTGCAAAAAAGGGCTTAATGCAAAGGGAGTAAAAAACCTCAAAAACATAAAAGTTCATGGAACACTATCAGCACCCTGAAAAAGAGATTTAAGATCAAAAGCATTAATAGGGATAAAGAGGAACACTGTATAATAATAAAAGGAAAAAATCCACTAAGTTATACAGTCATGAATAGCCTCAAAGTATTTAAAATAAAACAACAGAGTAGTGAGGAGGCAAATACACAACCATGTGGGAGAACTTACCACATCTAAGTAGAAACCTGATAGAAAGAATATAAGCTACTTTAGAAGATTTAGAAGAACCAAACAACAAAGTTGTGCTTGATAAAGACTGTTTATGGGGAGAGGCCAGATCCCAAGAAATAGTTCAATGCACACTATTTTTAAGTGGCACAGAACATTCACAAATATTGACGTAAATTAGGATGCAAAGGAACTTTCAACAAATTTTAAAGAATTGACGAGGTAAGTTTGTTAAAACTCATCCAATCATATCTTAACAGTGATGAGTGCTATTATAGAAAATTATAGCTCAATAAAGCTGACAAGGAAAGTAAAAATGTGCAAGATCTATTTAAAAAACTAAAACTTTGTTGAAGAACATAAAACGTGATCTGAATAAATGAGTAGTTCATTCTCCATGTAAAACCCTCATTTCTACCCAAATTTATCTCCAAATTGAATGTATTTTCAAAGTTCCAGTGCAGTTGGGGAGGTATTAAGAGGAAATCTTGATTGATTCTAAAATTCATGCACAGTGAGGGAGCCAGAATTACTGAAATTCTGAAACCTCCTTTTCTCTTGCTTCTCATTATATTTTTTTACTTTTTTCTTTGTTAAAAAAAAAGTATAACAAGTAGGAATAGAAAATTTTACTTTAAAGCACTGTAATTAAACCGACTTGATAACACGGTATTGTGAAGCAATTATATTCCAATAAAGATCTATTTAAAAAAATAAAATAAACTGACCAGCATTTCAGAGTAGAGTCAGACACAGATCTGTGAATACAGGAAAAGGGACAAGAGGGCATTAAAATCATGAAGAAAAAAATGTTGGTGTTCATAGGCACATGAAAAGATGTTCAACATCGCTAATCATCAGGGAAATGAAAATCAAAACCACAATGAGATATCACCTCACGTCTGTCAGAATGACTATCATCAAAAAGAATACAAACAGCGAAATTGGAAAGAACGTAGAGAAAAGGGAACCCTCCTACCCTGTTGGTGGGAATGTAAGTTGATGCAGCCACTGTGGAAAAAAGTTTGGGGGTTTCTAACAAAACTAAAAATAGAATTATCATATGGCCCAGCAATCCCACTCCTGGGCATATAGCCATAGAACACAAAAACACTAATTTGAAAAGATACATGTATCCCAATATTCACAGCAGCACTATTTACGTTGCCAAGATATGGAAGCAACCTAAGTGTCCATCAACAGATGAATGGAAAAAGAAGATGTGGTGTATATATATAGTATGGAATACTACTCAGCCATAAAAAGAATGAATTTGCAGCAATATGGATGAATTTGGAGGGAATTATGCTAAGTGAAATAAGTCAGACAGAGAAAGGCAAATACTGTATTATATAACTTATATTTGGAACCTAAAAAAACACAACAAAGTAGTCGAATATAACAAAAAAGAAGCAGACACAGATATAGAGAACAAACTAGTGGTTACTAGTGGGGAGAAGGAAGAGGGGAGGGGAAATATAGGGATGGGAATTAAGAGGTACAAACTATTATGTATAAAACAAGCTACAAGAATATATTGTACATCATGGGGAATATAGCAAATATTTTATAATAACTATAAATGGAATATAACCTTTAAAAACGGAATCACTATATTGTACACCTGTAACATATAATATTGTACATCAACTATACTTCAATTTAAAAAAAAGTGTTGGTGTTATTCCTTGTAATTACTATCTCACATCATACACAAAGAAGTGAATCCTATGTGAATAATAGCTTTAAGCATTTAAAAGCACTAAGTACTTCAAATATTCTAGAAGCAAATATAAATATTTTAAAAATATTGAGATGGAAAATATCTTTGTACATTATAAACAAAACCTAGAAGCCATAAAGGAAAACCTTGATAGTTCTTACTACATAAAATTTTCAAATTTCTCTAGAACAAAATATGCCATAAACAAGCCTAAGAGAATAACATCAAATGAGACAAAATAGTAACCACATACATAGGCAAAATTTTATATATATATGTATATATGTATATTCCTATGCTTCTTCAGCATGGTTAAAAAAAAAAGATAGCAATACTGGGCAAGGCTTATACACCAGCCATTTTTATTTATTTATTTATTTTCATCAGCCATTTTTAGAAAAAGGAAAACAAACAACCAATAACAAATGAAAAGTGCTTGACCACAACAAAAATGAGAGCAATGCAAATTAAAGCAGAATGAAATGAAACTTTTTACAATTAAGTTTGGCAAAATGTTAAATGTTTATAATGTCTGTGCATGATATACTGCTTTAAACTAAGGGAAATGTAACAGTAAGAATAGATTTATGATATAATGTGTTAGTATATGATATACATGTGTTAATACATGCATAGAAAAATCTAGAAAGATATACATCAATCAAAATTTACAAAGAGCATATATCTTAAAATTTTAAAAACAACAAAATTTTTGAAAAAATATAAGTCTCACTGAGCTAAAATCAAAGAATCCAGAGAGCTCTGTTCCTTTCTGGAAGCCGTAGGGGATAATTCATTTCTTTACCTTTTCCAGCTTCTGAAGGCTGCCCATATTTCTTGGCTCATTGCTCCCTGCCTTCATCTTCAAAGCCAGCCACATTGTATCTCTCTGATCATTATTCTATAGTCACATATCCCTCTCTCCATAGAAGGAAAGGTTTTCTGATTTTAAGGACCCCTGTGATTTGATGAGGGCCACCCAGATAATCTAGGAAAATCTCCGCATCTCAAAACCCTTAACTTAATCACACCATCAAAGTCTCTTTTGCCAGGTGAAGTAACAGATTACAGGTTCCAGGGACTAGAAAAAGGACATCTCTGTTTCTGTTGGTATAAAGTTTTCAAGAATCTTATCAATCTCTGATGTATGTCATGGGGATCTCCTCCATTAGACAACAGTCTCTTCTACAGATCTTTCTGTAGGTACTCACATATCTATTTTTCACTTCTGCTGAGATGGTTGAAGGTATCTATGGGTCACAAACTTAACCTCTTCAAAGAACATTTTATATGACTGAATACCCTGAATTTTCACTACTTCTGGGGCATTAGCAAAAAGTTATACAGCCACACTCTGGGTTGTCACTGCAGAGCACATTTTCCTGACAATGAAGCTCCGAATATGAGCATCTTTTGCAATCTGAATAGGCTAAGAATTTTCCAAATCATCAAGCTCGTATTCCTTTAGTTTAGCAGTTCTTCCCTTGACTTATCTCTTTCCTCTCACAGTTTACTCTAAGCAGCAACATGAAACCAGCTGCACCTTTATCATAGTACTTAGAAATCTCCTTAGCTATATATCCAGAAAATTCTGCTTTCCGCATAACTGCAGGATAGAATTTCACTGAGCTTTCTGCCACTATATAATAAGGATCCCCTTTCCTTTAATTTCCAAACACATGTTCCTTATTTCCTTCAGTGACACCTTTAAACTAACAGTGGTTTCATGACAATTTACACATTCTCTAATATGATATAGGTTCTCTACCATGTTCTTCACTTCCAAGTCCTCACAAGCAGAGTCTTCAGCACCACCTTTCTACTAACAAACTGCTCAAGGCAATCTAGACATTCTCTATCATTCTACTTAAAGTTCTTCTTATAACCCAATTTCCCTCTGGCCATTGCCCAATTACAAAGCCACTTCCACATTTTCAGGAATGCGATATAGCTGCACCCCACTTCCAATGACCAAAAATTCTGTTTTACTCTTTTATTGCTGCCATAACAAATGACCTCAAATTTAGTGACTTAAAACACTTTATTGTCTTACACTTGTGTCGGTTAGAAGTCTGACAAGGGTCTCTCTGGGCTAAAATCAAGATTTCAGTAGGCCTTCATTCCTGTCTGGAGGCTATAGAGGAAAATCTATTTCTTTTACTTTCCCAGCTTCTAGGAGCCACCCATATTCCTTTTTCCTCCCCTTCATCTGCAAAGCCAGCAAATATTGCATCTCTCTGTGACTATCTTCCATAATCGCTTCTCCCTCTCTTCACAGCCAGACACACTTCTTCATTTTTTAAGGCCCATTTGATGATATTGGACGCACCACAATAATCCAGGATAATCGCCCCTTTCAAGGTCCTTATCTTAATTATATCTGTAAAATCCCTTTTGCCATGTAAGAGAACAGATTACAGGTTCCAGAGATTAGGATATAGACATTTTTATGGGGCTGTCATATTATTAATATTTATTATTATAAATTATAATAATGAAACTGGCCTTAAAAACTCATTTTAATATCAAAAGCAAGTAAAATTGTATGCACTCTTACTTCTTTTCCTCTTGAGTTTTCCCAAAGTAGAGTTGTTTCCAAGATCCACAGTATCTAGAAATAACAGGTGGTGAGGAAACAAAAATGAATAAATAAAAGTTATAAATCTTAGAATGATTCATACTGCAAAAGGCTTGAATTTATAAAGATGTTTGGGTTATCATCTGTCTCTTCTTTCTAAAGGAACTAAACCTACTGAATTGAGAAGTGAGAGTCCAGGATGAGCCCTGGGTCTTCCTTTATTTCTTAATGGGACTTTGAAAAACGTTCTTCAATACCTATGTACTTCAGTTTACTCAGGGATATCTGTCTAGTTCTTAAGAATTTTGTTAGGATTAAATAAGATCTTATGTACAAAACTTAATAGGATCACTATATAAACAAGTGACATGCTGGAGAACATCTATCAAAAATATGTGCTGGGTTAAGAATAGTTGACCTGAAGTCTCTTCTCCTGACAATTAAGTGACAGGACTAGTTGTCTTTTGAGAACTTTCTAAGGTTGTGACAAAATGACACTATTATCTACTAGTGGACATACACTTGACTTTCTTGGGTGACAGGTATAGAAAACATTGTAAATCACAAGGCTTTATTAGTAATATACTGATGTAATAAACAATATACTGCCAATTTTAAAAGTGTATTTCTACTACATCATCCATATATAATCAACATGGGCCATCCCTTAGACACAATTTTATAATGACCTCTTGCTTCCCTGCTATTCCCAAAAGGATCAGGTCAAGCAAATGCAGAGATCAGGATACTGGGATGGATTGGACCACCTGCCACCACCCAACCTGCGTCTGTGTTACCAGTGGAGCCACCCCCATCTCACCACACTCAGGTATCCTTACCCATCATGTCACTAGCTTTTTTACTTTCAGTACTTCCTTCTGGACCTCCTGGCACATATTTTGAGAAACAAATAACACAGGAACACTTCTCATTTCCAAATGTTGGTGGCTCTGCTCCTGGGGCAAAATTGTGAATTATGAAGACTTTTCATTTCCCTAGTGATCCTCTTTTCTGAACCCTTGTTGATCCCACTTTTTCTACCTCTTCCTCTGAAATCTTTCATTTATCCTCCCTACACCTGACTCTTCCTTTAAGTCTCCATTTTCCCCTTTCTCATCCTTTTCTCTTTACCAGAACTTTGTTTCTACTTTTTTTCTTAATGCATAGTTACCTTGTCCATTATAAGATAGTGGGCTAGAAGTTCGCTCCTCAGAATCTCCTTCTGTATTCATCTGAAGATCTTCTAGTTTGCCAGATACTAAAGAGACACAGGAAAATTACCATCCACAGATCCTGAGACAGTGATTAGGGAAGAGTTCCTGGGGCTCTCATAATGCACACTAATATTCTGAACTATAATGAACTGCTTTCTAGCTCCAGTGCTGGACACCCCATGCCAAACAACTAGCAAGACAGGAACACAACCCCACTAACTAGCAGAGAGGCTGCCTAAAATCTTACTAAGTTCACAGACATCCCAAAACACACCACCAGACACGGCTCTGCCCACCAGAAAGACAAGATGCAGCCCCACCCACTAGAACACAGGCACAAGTCCCCTCCACCAGGAAGCCTACACAGACCCCTGAACCAACCTTACCCACTGGGGACGGACACCAAAAACAATGGGAACTACAAACCTGCAGCCTGCGAAAAGGAGACCCCAAGCACAGTAAGTTAAACAAAATGAGAAGACAGAGAAACACACAGCAGATGAAGGAGCAAGGTAAAAACCCACCAGACCAAAAAAATGAAGAGGAAATAGGCAGTCTACCTGAAAAAGAACTCATAGTAATGAATGATCCAAAATCTTGGAACTAAAGATGATCCAAAATCTTGGAAAAGATGATCCAAAACCTTGGAAATAGAATGGAGGAAATACAAGATACACTTAACAAGGACCAAGAAGAACTAAAGAGCAAACAAACAATGATGAGCAACAAAATAAATGAAATTTAAAATTCTCTAGAAGCAATCAATAGAATAACTGAGGCAGAAGAATGGATAAGTGACCTGGAAGACAGAATAGTGGAAATAACTACCACAGAGTGGAATACAGAAAAAAGAATGAAAAGAACTGAGGACAGTCTCAGAGACCTCTGGGACAATGTTAAACATGCCAACATTCGAATTATAGGGGTCTCAGAAGAAGAAGAGAAAAAGAAAGGGACTGAGAAAATATTTGAAGAGATTATAGTTGAAAACTTCCCTAACATGGGAAAGGAAAGAGTCAATCAAGTCCAGGAAGCACAGAGAGTCCCATACAGCATAAATCCAAGGAGAAACATGCCAAGACACATATTAATCAAACAATCAAAAATTAAATACAAAGAAAAAATATTAAAAGCAGAAAGGGAAAAACAACAAATAACATACAAGGGAATCCCCATAAGGTTGACAGCTGATCTTTCAGCAGAAACTCTGCAAGCCAGAAGGGAGTGGCAGGACATATTTAAAGTGATGAAAGGGAAAAACCTACAACCAAGATTACCCTACTCAGCAAGGGTCTCATTCAGATTCAATGGAGAAATTAAAACCTTTACAGACAAGCAAAAGCTAAGAGAATTCAGCACCACCAAACCAGCTTTACAACAAATGCTTAAGGAACTTCTCTAGGCAGGAAACACAAGAGAAGGAAAAGACCTACAAAAACAAACCCAAAACAATGAAGAAAATGGTAATAGGAACATACATATTGATAATTACCTTAAATGTAAATGGATTAAATGCTCCAACCAAAAGACATAGACTGGCTGAATGGATACAAAAACAAGACCCATATATATGCTGTCTACAAGAGGCCCACTTCAGACCTAGGGACACATACAGACTGAAAGTGAGGGGATGGAAAAAGATATTCCATGCAAATGGAAATCAAAAGAAAGCTGGAGTAGCAATTCTCATATCAGACAAAATAGACTTTAAGATAAAGACTATTACAAGAGACAAAGAAGGACACTATATAATGATCAAGGGATCAATCCAAGAAGAAGATATAACAATTGTAAATGTTTACACACCCAACACAGGAGCACTGCAATACATAAGGAAAATGCTAACAGCCATAAAAGGGGAAATCAACAGTAACACAATAATAGCAGGGGACTTTAACAGCCCACTTTCACCAATGGACAGATCATCCAAAGTGAAAATAAATAAGGAAACACAAGCTTTACATGACACATTAAACAAGATGGACTTAATTGATATTTATAGGAAATTTCATCCAAAAACAACAGAATACACTTACTTCTCAAGTGCTCGTGGGACATTCTCCAGGATAGATCATATCCTGGGACACAAGTCAAGCCTTGGTAAGTTTTAGAAAATTGAAATTGTATCAAGTATCTTTTATGACCACAGCGCTATGAGACTAGATATCAATTACAGGAAAAAAACTGTAAAAAAACCAAACACATGGAGGCTAAACAATATACTACTAAATAACCAAGAGATCACTGAAGAAATCAAAGAGGAAATCAAAAAATACCTAGAAACAAATGACAATGAAAACACGATGACCCATAACCTATGGGATGCAGCAAAAGCAGTTCTAAGAGGGAAGTTTATAGCAGTACTATCCTACCCCAAGAAATAAGGAAAATCTCAAATAAACAACCTAACCATACACCTAAAGCAATTAGAGAAAGAAGAACAAAAAAAACACCCAAAGTTAGCAGAAGGAAAGAAATCATAAAAATCAGATCAGAAATAAATGAAAAAGAAATGAAGGAAACAATAGCAAAGATCAATAAAACTAAAAGCTGGCTCTTTGAGAAGATAAACACAATTGATAAACCATTAGCCAGACTCATCTAGAAAAAAAGGGAGAAGACTCAAATCAACAGAATTAGAAATGAAAAAGGAGAAGTAACAACTGACACTGCAGAAATACAAAGGATCATGAGAGATTACTACAAGCAACTATATGCCAATAAAATGGAAAACCTGGAAGAAATGGACAAATTTTTAGAAAAGCACTACCTTCTGAGACTGAATCAGGAAGAAATAGAAAATATAAACAGACGAATCACAAGTACTGAAATTGAAATTGTGATTAAAAATCTTCCAACAAACAAAAGCCCAGGACCAGATGGCTTCACAGGCAAGTTCTATCAAACATTAGAGAAGAGCTAACACCCATCCTTCTCAAACTCTCCCAAAATATAGCAGAGGGAGGAATACTCCCAAACTCATTGCATGAGGCCACCACCACCCTGATACCAAAACCAGACAAAGATGTCACAAGGATAGAAAACTAGAGGCCAATAATACTGATGAACATAGATGCAAAAATCCTCAACAAAATACTAGCAAACAGAATCCAACAGCACATTAAAAGGATCATACATCATGATCAAGTGGGGTTTATCCCAGGAATGCAAGGATTCTTCAACATATGCAAATCAATCAATGTGATACACCATATTAACAAATTGAAGGATAAAAACCACATGATAATCTTAATAGATGCAGAAAAAGCTTTTGAAAAAATTCAACACCCATTTATGATAAAAAACCGACCAGAAAGTAGGCATAGAGGGAACTTACCTCAACATAATAAAAGCCATATATGACAAACCCACAGCCAACATCATTCTCAATGGTGAAAAACTGAAGCCATCTCCTCTAAGATCAGGAACAAGACAAGGGTGCCCACTATCACCATTACTATTCAACATAGTTTTGGAAGTTTTAGCCACAGTAATCACAGAAGAAAAAGAGATAAAAGGAATCCAAATCGGAAAAAAAGAAGTAAAACTCTCACTGTTTGCAGATGACATGATACTATACATAGAGAATCCTAAAGATGCTATCAGAAAACTACTAGAGCTAATCAATGAATTTGGTAAAGTTGCAGGATACAAAATTAATGCACAGAAATCTCTTGCATTCCTATACGCTAATGATGAAAAACCTGAAAGAGAAATTAAGGAAACACTCCCATTTACCATTGTGACAAAAAGAAGAAAATACGTAGGAATAAACCTACCTAAGGAGACGAAAGACCTGTATGCAGAAAACTATAAGACACTGATGAAAAAAATTAAAGATGATACAAACAGATAGAGAGGTATACCACATTCTTGGATTGAAAGAATCAATATTGTGAAAATGACAATACAACCCAAAGCAATCTACAGATTCAATGCAATCCCTATCAAACTACCAATGGCATTTTTCACAGAACTAGAACAAAAAATTTCACAATTTGTATGGAAACACAAAAGACCTCGAATAGGTAATCTTGAGAAAGAAAAACGGAGCTGGAGGAATCAGGCTCCCTGACTTCAGACTATACTACAAAGCCACAATAATCAAGACAGTATGGTACTGGCACAAAAACAGAAATCCAGATCAATGGAACAGGATAGAAAGCCCAGAGATAAACCCATGCACATATGGTCACCTTATTTTTGATAAAGGAGGCAAGAATATACAATGGAGAGAAGACAGCCTCTTCAATAAGTGGTGCTGGGAAAACTGGACAGCTACATGTAAAAGAATGAAATTAGAACACTTCCTAATACCATACACAAAAATAAACTCAAAATGGATTAAAGACCTAAATGTAAGGCCAGACGCTATAAAACCCTTAGAGGAAAACATAGGAAGAACACTCTTTGACATAAATCACAGGGTGATCCTTTTTGACCCACCTCCTAGAGAAATGGAAATAAAGACAAAAATAAATACATGGGACCTAATGAAACTTAAAAGGAAACTACAAATAAGAAGAAAGACAGCCCTCAGAATAGGAGAAATTATTTGCAAACGAAGCAAATGACAAAGGATTTATCTCCAAAGTATACAAGCAGTTCATGCAGCTCAGTATTAAAAAAACAAACAACCCAATCCAAAAATGGGCAGAAGAACTAAATAGACATTTCTCCAAAGAAGATATATGGATTGCCAACAAACACATGAAAGGATGCTCAACATCACTAATCACTAGAGAAATGAAAATCAAAACCACAATGAGGTATCACCTCACACTGGTGAGAATGGCCATAATTAAAACAATCTACAAACAATAAACGCTGGAGAGAGTGTGGAGAAAAGGGAACCCTCTTGCACTGTTGGTGGGAATGTAAATTGGTACAGCTACTATGGAGGTTCCTAACAAAACTAAAAATAGAACTACCATACGACCCAGAAATCCCACTGCTGGGCATATACCCTGAGAAAACCATAATTCAAAAAGAGACATGTACCACAATGTTCATTTCAGCACTATTTACAATAGCCAGGACATGGAAGCAACGTAAGTGTCCATTGACAGATGAATGGATAAAGAAGTTGTGGCACACATATATATATACAGTGGAATATTAGCTATAAAAAGAAACAAAATTGAGTCATTTGTAGTGAGGTGGATGGACCTAGAGACTGTCACACAGAGTGAAGTAAGTAAGAAAGAGAAAAACAAATACCGTATGCTAACACATATATATGGAATCTAAAAAAAAAAAAAAAATGGTTCTGATGAACCTAGCGGCAGGACAGCAATAAAGATGCAGATGCAGAGAATGGACTTGAGGACACAGGGAGGAGGACAGGTAATATGAGACAAAGTGATAGAGTTTCACTGACATATATACACTACCAAATGTAAAATAGATAGGTAGTGGGAAGCAGCCACATAGCATAGGGAGATCAGCTCGGTGCTTTGTGCCCACCTAGAGGGGTGGGATAGGGAGGGTGGGAGAGAGACGCAAGAGGGATGGTATATGGGGATATATGTATACATATAGCTGATTCACTTTGTTATACAGCAGAAACTAACACAACATTGTAAAGCAATTATACTCCAATAAAGATGAAAAAAAAAAAAAGAAAAGAAAAGAAAAACCAAAAAGAAAAACAACAATGAACTGCCTTCTGGGAAAAAGAATATCTGCTCCAATAATCACACCTGAGATCCAACAGAGCCATGTTTTTCCCATCTTTTGAACCTCATTCTGCTTTCTCTACTTTCATTTTTCTACTTTTATCCCTAAGAATAAAATAAAAAGATCTTATCCTTCTAGGAAAAACTGACTGTTCTTTGAAAGTTGCAAAAAGTAATTGCCAGAACCAGTTTTAAATTCATCCCAATTGGCCAATGACTGCTTGCATCACTAACCACATCTAAAGTCAGCTCATCAGTTGCAGACTTACACTTATGAAAATCAGCCAGTCAGCAACAGATACACTTCAGAAAGCCTGTGTGTATGGCTAAATGCTAACCGATTTATAAACACTCCTGTTTCTGAAAGTCTGCAGTCCCTGAACTACATGCTTCCCAAAAGCGTAAGTAAAAACACAACATTGTAAATCAACTATACTCCAATAAAAATTAATTAAAAATAAGTAAAATCAGCCGTTTCCTTTATTAAAAAAAACTGTGTACAGTGCTTCCTCCCACCATGTGTCTTGCTTAGCAAGCTATAAATCCAGCTTTAGCTTCAAATATTGCATGGTGGCCACTCTTCCTTCACAAATGGTGTTCCCACCAAGATCGTCTTGAGGACTCTTGCTTAGGGGTGTCTTGTGGGACCCTTGGACCAACAGGTGTTGGTCCAAAACCCCAGCTTCTTGTGCACAACTCAGATTGTCTTCCTGATCCACTGCCAAGTGAATCCATCTCAAGAACAACTTGAGCTCTGACTTGTTTCATTGAAGTTTTATTTCTGAATTTATTTTATTATTTAAAGATGTGTATGCAATTACATACAAAGTAAGCAGACATTTTGGTTTGGCGGGACAGCATTTAGCAAATGTTCTATTAATGTGCTTATTCTTCCACTACTTCATTTATTCTCACTTTTCTTTTGTCTATTTTTTTAAAAGTCTTGTCTCGTGTGTTTGTCTGTTCCTGATTTTCCTGTGCTTCTTCATTATTAGAAGATAGTGATCCAAAGCAAATAGATAGAGGCATAGATTTGATAAATCCCCAATCCAAGCTAGCCCCAAAGACTAATTAATGGATGGGGGTCCATTAGAAAGTCGATAATTTGTGCAAATATAGTTTGTCACATTTTGTCTTGGGTCCCTCACCAAAACTTTCATGAGGATACCTGACATCATATTAATTTTTGAAAGAAAATCCTTTTGTTTAGTACATAACTGTTATCATATAATTGATCATATGTCTTCTTTTTAGTTTCTGCTTGATTGATGAGCACAATACTCCATTTTCAGGACACCATTCATACTTATGACTCTATGTCATGGGCTTGTCTTTGCCAAAGTCACAATCTCCCACTGGCAGAACTTTCACTTCCTCTCTGTACTCTCAGTGTGATTCTAACTTGCATTTAATAAATGGTAAATTTTCACAAAAGATGTCTTTAGATTTCAGTGGGGAACTTTTGGCATGTCAAAAGTAAATGACTCATTTGATAATATTTCTCTAAAAGGACTGAAAAAAATGACCAAGAGTAGTTCCCTGTGCCAACCAATAACTGCTATATTCAGACCATTATGTAACAAACTGTCCTTTCTTTTCTCCAAGAAACTCCTAAAAATTTAATAGGTAAGGCTCTATTCTGCAAATGAAACTACATATTAAGTGTACTAAGAAGGGCTAACCTTAGAATTCCTGGAAAATTCTCCTACACATGATCACTTTATAGTTAATCTGAACATCAGTATGCCTATACTATGCATCTTCAAGATATGCAGGAAATAAACAAAATAGGTATACCTCACTTCCCTGTAGTGCCTAAGCCAATTACTATAGTCTTTTCTAAAGTCAAATTCTTTTCTTTAACACACTCATGCTCAGCTTTCTTTGGTGTTTTAATTTGTTTGGTAGCCTATATTATTTGCTTGGGAGAATCAATGTCTCATCTGGATAGTTATTTTCTGGAGATTTATTCAAGCTTCATTGTCATAGGTAGAATTCTAAAATGACCTCCCAAGATTTGTTCCTAAACCCCAGGGACCGTGAATATCATAAGACAGTACCCCCATTTTTAGGTTACGTTGTATGGCAGAGTTGATGTTTAAGAAAAGGAGATTGTCAACACAAGCAATAACAAATGTTGGTGAGAATGTGGAGCAAAGGGAACCCTTGAGCACTGTTGGTGGGATGTAAATTGGTGCAGCCACTGTGGAAAACAGCATTCCAGCAATTCTACTCCTGGATATATAATCCAAAGGAAACAAAATCTGCACCCTAATGTTCACTGCAGCATTATTTAAACAATAGCCAAGGACATGGGAACAACCTAAGTGTTCATCAATAGATAAATAGATAAAGAAAATGTCATATGTGTGTGTGTGTGTGTGTGTGTGTGTGTGTTATAGAGTAATATTCTTACTCAAGGAAGGAGAATCCTAGGATTTAGTTTCTAATGTCCACTTCCAGAAGAGATAGTTTAGATACTTCCTTACTAAATCCTGACTTAATATTGTTTGGTGATAAGTTTTATCTCTAAAATAAAAATAAAATTAAATGAGACAAAAGAAAATAAAGTAAAATGAAATACCAGGCTGGTTATGCAATGACTGTTCCAGACTCCCTTGTAGAGTTCATTCCCTTACAGAAAGCAAAATTGTCTCAAGTAACTGAACATAGAGCCTTCTCTAGGACATGTCAAATTGTTAAACTGAAAGCCATTATGCATTTGGAGTAGATCATAACTTCTGAATGCTGTGGAAACAAACAGATTTTCAATCTCTTCAGGTGCCCATATAAAAACAAATATCAAGTGGATTATTTAATGTCTTTTTACTACCCAAAGATCCCCAGAACATGCAGACAATTCCATGAAGTAGAACTGCTTCCGCTCAAGATCAATCAGAATAAAGTTTTCCTGGATGCCTAGATTGTCACACTGATTGTCACATTCTCCTTCATATTTTTATCCTTTATCCTTACAACTTTAGTTTTTCTATTTACTGGTTTAATGTCTGAAGCCTCTGACTTCCCTATAATGTTACTACTAATAATAACATTCCAAGACTGACTTCACTTAGGACGATCACCACCCTAACTTTATAATTCAGTTCTTCTAAAATATTTCTAGTAGAGCCAATTTGAAGAATTTTTGAATATGTCATCATCCCAAGCCAACTCCTGGAAAAAAATAATGGCTTTACTTGTAATTATGCTTCTAAAATAAATTTTAATTGAGGATAAATTGCATTAAGAAATATCAGGCTGACAGCTACTGATGGGCATTCAGGGCAAGGATGCTACAAACTATTTATATAAAGACCATGACTCCACCTAATCATCAAAATCAGCTTAAACCCAACTGTACTTCATCTTTGAGTGTTGTCCATGGAATAAGAAACAACTAAAACCCCCAAAGAACCTCAAACATTTGAAGTCATGAGTTATTCCTATAATAAGATCAAAAGTTCAAACATTTGGGCAAAGAAACAGTTTATGATGAGTTAAAGTACATTACACCAACTTAACCAATAAATCAACTCTCTGTAGATAATACACAAATGAAAGATTATGTTTCTGTGCTGGAAGAGGTGAATATAAATATTCCTGGGAGATAATAAATAGCTAGAGAATAATGTACTAACAGTTCCACTAAAGTTAATCAAATTTTTGTACAACTTCTGTGTTCTTTCTCCTATGTGGAATTCTATCTACTACAACTGAATATATGGATACCTACAATCAAACAACATGATCTCCTAATTATGGAGTTGCTCAAGGTTTCTTGTCCCTTGCAAGGTACAAGGGCCAAAGACCCAAGGTAAATGTGAAGAATGATATTTGAGAATTAACTGGAGCTTTCATTGTGGAGTATTCCTAGAGTAAAATCCATCAGGAAACACCATCCTCCTGACACCCTGCAGCCCAGACAGTCCTTATCTCTCTCACCTGCTCCACTTTTTGGTAGTGAGCTCAAGGATTCCTGGGGTTCTTCTTCATCACACACTTCTGAACAGGTACTGCTTCCTTCTGATAAATAGAATGAAATCTCTTGGAATCCCAGTGTATGACCAATGGAAACCGTAGTAGGAAAACCCTCCCAGAGACAACCAGGAAGACCAGAGCGGCTCAAGTATCTCCAAGATGGGAATGTCCTTGCCCTTAGACCCTCCTGCCTTTGAGCTCACCTGACCTAGAGGTTAACATGGCTCCCGTCGCTATCATCAGAGGCTGAAAACAGTCTACCCATCTCACTCCCTTCTTATACACTAATTTTCTCTGTCTTTTTCATCCTTTCCAGTTGGCTCTATATATTTCTTCTGTATGGGTATGTGAAGGGGAGCAGGGTAGGAAGAGAGAAGAAAGATGGAGATTTTCCTCTCTGCAGACAGAAAAACAAAGATTCAATTTGGGAGTTGAAATCACAATTACCTTCTCCATCACATAGTGGTTGACTAGGCAGCTCCTCTGGTTCTTCTTTGTTGGTCATTTGGGAAGCTTCAGGATCACAGGACACTAAAGAGAAACAAGAAAATGAGCTGAGCCAGGATGCTCAGACCACAAGTGAGACGAGGAAGAAGAAATTGGCAAGGGTTGCACGATGAATGGAAGGCACAGAAAGACAGGAAGGATAACTGATCTAATCTTTGGACAACAAAGGTCACCAGGTTTAAGTGGGAAAGTAATATGATCTGATTTCCATCTTGCACATAAAAATTGTGCTAAAGTGGAGAAAATGGGCAAGATGGGAGCAAGAGAAAATGGGACATTCAAGTTCCATTTACTGAGAGAGCAAACCCTGTAAGAAAAGGACATTCCAGTTTCATGGAAGAAGATGTTGGTTTCAATTTTGGAAGTGTCAGTTCCTGAAAGACATCCAAATGGAGAGGGCCCTGGGATAAATGTCTTCAGGTAAATACATAGATGGATGACCTTGGAAGATGGGTCTGCCTAGCAGGCATGTGCTTGAGACACATTCTGTTACCTGAGAGTAGCTGAGGCTGCCAGGGAGAGAATTATTACTCTATGTTATCGACACCACTCTCTCAATGGGGCAAACCTAACTTGGAAACTCACTACTGGGATGGAAGATGCTCCTGACTGATATGCATACTTCAGCATTCCAGGATCCTAACTTCTCTCTTCTCTTCCCTGTACAGCTGTTTTCACTCTTTATTGATCTGATAAAACTCTTTCTTGACATAGTTTCTCTGCACTTCCTTGCACATTTTTTTTTTGGTATTTATTTGCCTCTCTATATAGTTTCTCTAATTTTTATCTTTGTATCTCATTTCTTATTGAGGTAATTCCCTTTCTACCTTGTCTTCCATTTTCTCCTTTTCTCTTTTTCTCTGGGTCTTCTCTTTCTAGATGCCTGTAAAATTTCCTTATTTTATATATTTTCCTCATGCTCACAGATCCCTTCTCTCAAACTGACAAAAGTCCTTCCATTTTCACATGGACCACAGTGCTGGAGAGCCTTCCCTTATTAGCTCTATTCTAAGTCTCCCACATGACCTTTCTAAATTGCAAGCTTATCAGTCATTCACAAAACTTACTTCCATGTTCCTTGTACGTCCGAAGTAAGCTGAAAATGATCTCCTTGCCTCAACTGCCATAACCTGTTGACATTTGGATTTTATA
Source organism: Monodon monoceros (assembly GCF_005190385.1). Taxonomy (NCBI): domain Eukaryota; kingdom Metazoa; phylum Chordata; class Mammalia; order Artiodactyla; family Monodontidae; genus Monodon; species Monodon monoceros. The sequence goes on from NW_021703772.1 coordinate 9,195,606, forward strand.
TGCATTTAATAAAGTCACCCAGGTACTTGTGCTTTGGGACCCCAGCCTACCTTTGGCACATCCTGTTTCCCTATGTTCTCCATGCAGGGGTGCTCTCCCCACTCAGCTCAGCTCACCTTTCTCCTTAGTCTCTCTCACAGTTTTGGAAAAAACAAAACAGAAAATCGACACAATTCCATGTGTATGTATGTGAATATGAAGAAGAGAATGGCAAGATGAGAGAAGGGGGGATTTTTTTTCCTATTTATTGAGGAGTTTAAATCATAATTACCTTCTCCCTCTACTGGTAGTAGGCTGAGCACCTCCTTGGGTTCTCCTTCGTGAGTCATTTGGGGAGTTTTGGGATAACAGGTCACTGCAGAGAAACAAGGACATGATGGACCATGGAGGGCGATCAGAAACAGACCTCGATTGGCTCATGCCAAACATGATGGAAAAACCATATGTCTGCTCCAAGCACTGCTTCTGAGAGCCACGCCATCTCCTTCTGCTTCTTTGCCATCTGCACCTCTTCTCTCTCCTTCTCAGCATCCTACCCACAGTTCCACCTCCACACAGCTCTGTTTCCTAGCTGTGCATCTCTTTGATTGTCTGTGTTTCTCTCCTCATCTCTTGTCTTCAGGTCTTGGGGTTTGTTTGTTTGTTTGTTTTTCAGTGATAGTGTGTCCCTTTTCTCCTGTTATCCTTTCTAACTTTCTTATTCTAGATCTCTTCAAGCCTAAGTGGTTGGGTCCATTTCTATACTTCCTGTCTCTCAGTGGTTTCCTTTCCCTCCCCACCAACATTAATTTTTCCTTAACTAAATCTTCTCTTGGACCCTGGTTATCTCCCCTGGGAACCGGCAGAACTCCTTGGGTTTCCTCTTCCTTTTCTGACCACATGACCCCACGCTGACTGTCAGCTGGCTTCACACAACTGTCACCCTCAGTGACACACCCAGGATGCTGGTGCCCACTCTTCCTTTTCTACCTTGCCCTTGCAAAAATAACCTCCATGCCCTTCTGTTTCATTTCCCCAACCATAAAATAGAAGTTACAACAGTTTGCATACCTGTGTCTTAGGGTTTCATGAAGGTAAGAGGGGGCTTGCACAATCCAATAATCTGATGGAGACTGTACACATTGTCTCCCAACCCAGTTCTCTTTCTCATTCTCACCCTTTCCACACATCTCTGCTTCTTCTATTTCTATCTCGGTATCTTGCTATTGGAATCTCTTGGTACTTCTCTTTGCCCTGATTTGTTTCTTTTCCCATGTCTGTTCCCACCTGCCTTTTCTCCCTCTTCCTTTCCTGATGCTGAGCTTTCTATCTTCTCCCCGTCTCTCATGCTGTTTTTTTCTAGAACTAGGAATTAGAAAAGGTATCTCTGAGGTGGTCTATAACTTCCATGTGATTTCACCAGATTAGTGAGCAGAATGGAGAGTGGAGTGGACCAAGAAAATTGTTCCAAGCACAGGGCTAAGTGTGTGCAAAGACTCAGATGAGAAAAAGTAATCAAAATTAAAATTACTGCAAAGTTTTAAACAAACTTTAGAAGTCGTTGCAGGAGAGGCAGACATGAGGCTGGAGCCATGGGAAGGAAAATAGGGAAGGATTTCAAACTTTTGACAACAAAAAGTTATTGATTTAAGGTAGGAAAGTGAGATAAGCCAACCTGCATTTTCAAAGGGTCATCTAGTTGAGTTGGAAAGAATGGATATGGTGGGAGGATGACTGGGGGAAGGTATGAGACCATATAGAGTCTGTTGCCCTGGCTCTAGTTCCAGAGAGAAGAGACATCTGACTAGGTCTTCCGTGTCAGGTGTGGCAACAAATGGATGAGTAAGAGACAAGTTAAAGGTATAGTTAACTAAACTGGATGATTGGTGGGGTGTGTGAGTTGAGGGAGGGAAAAGAGCCATTGGTGACCCCTAGGTGTCTACCTAAAGAATGGAACAATAGCGTTCCATACTGAGATAGGGAACACGGGGAAAGGAGGCAGATCTGGCATCAAGAAAGATGGTACATGCAACTATGGAAGTGACTTGTATTGAAGTTCCCGAAAACCATCCAAATGGAGATGTCTCTCAGATCCCTGTACAAATATAGTCAGGCACTTAGATGAATGAGCTTACAAGGCAAGTTGGGGCCAGAGTTAGGAATTTGGGGATCATTAAGTTATAGATAGAGTATACAAGAATGGCTGAGGGGAGGCCCATTGCCTCTGAGTGTATTACAGGTGCCACTTTGATAATTGGAGGAACCATAATCTGAAAACTCATGGCTAACATGTTCAACTCCTAGTGTTAGAAGTTGCTTCCATGCAGCAACTCTTCTTTCAGTCCCTACAATGTCCCAAACCATCTTCTCCATCCTTGTACATGGTGTTCCCTCTCTACAGATGTTTTACTCTTCTCCTTTATCTTTTTCTCTATGTATAGCTGTTATACTTTCCTCCAGTCTTTCTATTTCTTAGCACTTTCCCTCTCTGGGTCTTTCTCTAATGTCACATTCTCTACCTTTTAAACTCTGTACCTTGTTTGATTATTGAGTTGAGCTCCTTTCTTCTATGGTGCTCATTTCCCTGCTTCTATCTGTTCTCTTTAGTTCTTAACTTCCTGTTTGTAATGTTTCAACTTAAAATTTAAATCTAAAAATTAAAATTTCAGCCTCTCTGTATATTTTTTCCATCTCACATATTCCTTCTGCAAATCATCAAAGTTCTCATCTTTTGCCACTGACAAACGAGTAGGGATCCTTCCTTCCCCTTGGCAGGCTCGTTTCAAATGTCTTTGACATGAGTTTTCTATTTTGCGATTATACCCACTATGCCCATGTTCCTGGCACAACCTCGAGAAAAGCAGGTTGAAAATTATCTCCCCTCCCTGACACCACATTCTAACCTGGTTCTATTTCGATTCCACATCTATTTATTTTTTTAAATTTTTATTAGAGTATAGTTGATTTACAATGTTGTATTAGTTTCTGCTGTACAGCAAAGTGAATCAGTTACACATATACATATATCCACTCTTTTTTAGATTCTTTTCCCATATAGGTCATTACAGAGTATTAAGTAGAGTTCCCTGTACTACACAGTAGGTCATTGTTAGTTCTCTATTTTATTATATTTTTAATTTTTTAAATTAATTTTTAATATCTTTATTGGAGTATAATTACTTGACAATGGTGTGTTAGTTTCTGCTGTATAACAAAGTGAATCAGCTATACATATACATATATCCCCATATCTCCTCCCTCTTGTGTCTTCCACCCACCCTCCCTATCTCACCCCTTTAAATTAATTTTTATTGGAGTATAGTTGAGGTATAATGTTGTGTTAGTTTCTGCTGTACAGCAAAGTGAATCAGTTATATATATATATATATCTCCACTCTTTTTTAGACTCTTTTCCCATAGAGGTCATTACAGAGTGCTGAGTAGGGTTCCCTGTGCCACACAGTAGGTTCTTATTAGTTATTTATTTAATATATAGTAGTGAGTATATGTCAATCCCAATCTCCTAAATCAGCAGTTCCCAACCTTTTTGGCACCAGGGACCAGTTTTGTGGAAGACAATTTTTCCACGGACGTGGTGTGGGGGGTGGGGGATGGTTTAGGCGGTGATGCAAGCGACGGGGAGCGGCAGATGAAGCTTCGCTGGCTCGCCCACTGCTCACCGCCTGCTGTGCGACCCAGTTCCTAACAGGCCATGGACCAGTACTGGTCTGCATCCCAGGGGTTGGGGACTCCTGTCCCAAATTATCCTTACCCCCACTTTCCCCCTTGGTAACCATCAGTTTGTTTTCTACATCTGTGACTCTGTTTTATAAATAAGTTCATTTGTACCATTTTTTTGGATCCCACATATAAATGACATCATATGATATTTGTCTTTCTCTGTCTTACTTCACTCAGTATGACAATCTCTAGGTCCATCTATGTTGCTGCAAATGGCATTATTTCGTTCTTTTTATGGTTGAGTAATATTCCATTGTATATATGTACCATCTTCTTTATCCATTCATCTATCAATGGACATTTAGGTTGCTTCCATGCCCTGGCTATTGTAAACAGTGCTGCAATGAACACTGTAGTTCATGTATCTCTTCGAATTATTGTTTTCTCCAGATATATGCCCAGGAGTGGGATTGCTGGATCATATGGTAGCTCTATTTTTAGTTCTTTAAAGAAACTACATACTGTTCTCCAAAGTGGCTGTACCAATTTACATTCCCACCAACAGTGTAGGAGGGTCCCCTTCTCTCCACACCCTCTCCAGTATTTACTGTTTGTAGGCTTTTTGATGATGGCCATTCTAACCGGTGTGGGGTGATACCTCACTGTAGTTTTGATTTGCATTTCTCTAATAATTAGTGATGTTGAACATCTCTTCATGTGCTTTTTGGTCATCTGTATGTCTTCTTTAGATCTTGGAGAAATGTCTATTTAGATCTTCTGCCCATTTTTTGATTGGGTTGTTTGTTTTTTTGATATTGAGCTGCATGAGCTGTTTGTATATTTTGGAGATTAATCCCTTGTCAGTTACTTGGTTGCAAATATTTTCTCCCATTCTGAGGATTGACTTTTTGTTTTATGGTTTCCTTTGCTGTGCAAAAGCTTTGCAGTTTCATTAGGTCCCATTTGTTTATTTTTGTTTTTATTTTCATTACTCTAGGAGGTGTATCAAAAAAGCTCTTGCTGCGATTTATGTCAAAGAGTGTTCTGCCTAAGTTTTACTCTAAGAGTTTTATAGTATCTGGCCTTACATTTAGGTCTTTAATCCATCCTTATTTTTTCTTTTAACTCACTTCCTGTTTGTCTCTCCTATACATAGTATTTCATTAAACCTATGCAACCCTGGGACATAAGTTTAAAATGATCTCTCTCCTCCAAACCCCGATCTGGTTGTATTTAGATTCCATATACTTTTAAATAAAATTGAAACTACTTAGGCAACTGCATGTGGTGGCCCCAATCTACATTTTTATTATTCTGTGCCCTTAAATTCTCTACCCAGAAGCCCCTGCATTAAGGCCCTTAGCCCCTCTTTCCCCCTTGCCTCCTATATACCTGAAGAAAGCAACCAGAGCCTAAGGAAAAGTGTGTGTTTGTGTTTGGGGGAATGAAGGGAAATGTCCCTTGCATACAGACATGCAAACAAATTAATGAGATAATTGGTCACTTAAATCAATATTAGCTCCCCGTTACCTGCTTGCAGTTTGGGAATCTCTTCAGAATTGCCTTCGTTTGTCCCTTGAAGGGCTTTGGGCTCACAGGAAACTAAAGAAAAACAGAAAAGACCAACCAGGCATGGTGATGAGGTACAGATCTCAGGGTGATCGTGCTGAATTCTGGTGTTCAATGGTCAGGTGAACTTCTCCTTGGGAAAAAGATACTGTTGCTCCACACACCTCACTTTAGACCCACCAGAGCCTTGCTCTGCCTTTTTTCCTTCCCGTTATCCCTCAGTCACCTTTCTCCTCATTTTTCTGTCCCCACACATGGTTGTTTTTGTGCCATGAAGGATCACACACCTCCTTTACTCTGGGCTTCCCTCCCAGTCGTCTTCTTCTTCTTTGCCCTTCAGTGTTCTTTGACAGTTTTCCTACTCATGAGTCAGTTTTCTTTTTTTTTTTTTTTAATTGGGGTATAATTACTTTACACTGTTGTGTTAGTTTCTGCTGTACAACAAAGTGAATCAGCTATACGTATAGTGATATACATGTATATGTATACTGATATATATCCCCTCCCTCTTGGACCTCCCTCCCTCCCACCCCATCCCACCCATGTAGGTCATAATAGAGCACCAAGCTGAGCTCCCTGTGCAATACAGCAGCTTCATACTAGCTATCTATTTTACACATGGCAGTGTATATATGTCAATCCTAATCTCCCAATTCACCCCACCTCTCCTCTCCCCTGTGTCCATTCTCTACGTCTGCATCTCTATTCCTGTCCTGCAAATAGGTTCACCTGTATTTTTCTAGATTCCACATATATGCATTAATATATGATATTTGTTTTTCTCTTTCTGACTTACTTCACTCTGTATGACAAACTCTAGGTCCATCCACATCTCTACAAATGACCCAATTTCGTTCCTTTTTATGGCTGAGTAATATTCCATCATATATATGTACCTAAGTCTTGGCTGCCCTGACCCTCTGCAGCCCCACACGATAGTCACCATAGTAAGTCATTGAGGATGCTGGTACCCTCGCTTGTTTAACTGCTTTCACTGCTAACAGACCCTTACACACTTCAGTGCTTCTATTTCTTTACCTATAAAACAGGAATAAGTAACATTTTGTCTGTTACATCCATAACTTTGTGGAGAGAAGAATGACATCTTGTTTGCCAAAATTCTTTGAAAAATCAGTCCCATAATAAATAATAGTTGACAAAAATTGTACTTTAGATTTGGGAGCAATTGATCTGAAGGACCATGTTTCTTTTGGGGGTTTTCCAATGTTAGGCACAAAATAATAGCATTATAGCCAAATAGAATAATACTTAGTTTTTATTCTTTAGAGAAGATAAAGGGCAGGTCGGTATAAATTCAAGTCTTTACTATTAATAGCTATGGGAGAAATCACTTTTCTCCAGCATATTGCTACTAGAATGCACTTAGGAATATTTATGTTATTTGTTATGTTACTTATGTTATTATGGACTCATGGGATTCCAAGACACACTAGATCTTTTGACTGTGGAGTGTGCTCAGGGTAAAAAGCATCAATAAACACCAGCTCTGAATTCAGCCACCTGACACCCTCGGCTGGCAATCCCTCCCCATCCTTACCCAGCTCACATCTTGGTGGGATGTTCCAGGCTCCCTGGGGCTCTTCTCCATCACAGCCCTCCCAACAGGCATTGTTGTTCCCTGCAGTAAAGAATGAAATGCCACACACATCTCAATTTATGACCAAGGAGGAATCACAGCAAGAAAATAACTAGAAAATCAACAAATCCTGAGAAACTGGAAGGCCCCACTCCCCAAAATAACCTGGCCTGAAGGTTAACTTTGCAACAGCAGCTTTCACTAGGGGCTGAGTAATTCATCCACTGTGGAAAAATCTCCCTTTCCTTTTTTTTTTTTTTTTTTTTACATCTTTCTTGGAGTATAATTGCTTTACAATGGTGTGTTAGTTTCTGCTTTATAACAAAGTGAATCAGTTATACATATACATATGTCCCCATATCTCTTCACTCTTGCATCTCCCTCCCTCACACCCTCCCTATCCCACCCCTCTAAGTGGTCACAAAGCACCGAGCTGATCTCCCTGTGCTATGTGGCAGCTTCCCACTAGCTTTCTATTTTACGTTTGGTAGAGTATATGTATCCATGCCACTCTCTCACTTTGTCCCAGCTTACCCCTCCTCCTCCCTGTATCCTCAAGTCCATTCCCTAGTAGGTCTGCATCTTTATTCACATCTTGTCCCTAGGTTCTTCTGACCAATTTTTTTCTTTTGTTTTTTAGATTCCATATATATGTGTTAGCATATGGCATTTGTTTTTCTCTTTCTGACTTACTTCACTCTGTATGACAGTCTCTAGGTCCATCCACCTCACTACAAATAACTCAGTTTCGTTTCTTTTTATGGCTGAGTAATATTCCATTGTATATATGTGCCACATCTTCTTTATCCATTCATCTGTTGATGGACACTTAGGTTGCTTACATGTCCTGGCTATTGTAAATAGAGCTGAAATGAACATTTTGGTACATGACTCTTTTTGAATTATGGTTTTCTCAGAGTATATGCCCAGTAGTGGGATTGCTGGGTCATATGGTAGTTCTATTGTTAGTTTTTTAAGGAACCTCCATACTGTTCTCCATAGTGGCTGTATCAATTTACATTCCCACCAACAGTGCAAGAGGGTTCCCTTTTCTCCACACCCTCTCCAGCATTTATTGTTTGTAGAATTTTTTTTTTTTTTTTTTGCACTACACGGGCCTCTCACTATTGTGGCCTCTCCCGTTGTGGAGCACAGGCTCCAGACGCGCAGGTCCAGCGGTCATGGCTCACGGGCCCAGCCGCTCTGCGGCATGTGGGATCTTCCCAGACCGGGGCACGAACCCATGTACCCTGCATCGGCTGGCGGACTCTCAACCACTGTGCCACCAGGGAAGCCCTGTTTGTAGATTTTTTGATGATGGCCATTCTGACTGGTGTGAGATGATATCTCATTGTAGTTTTGATTTGCATTTCTCTAATGATTAATTATGTTGACCATCCTTTCATGTGTTTGTTGGCAATCTGTATATCTTCTTTGGAGAAATATCTATTTAGGTCTTCTGCCCATTTTTGGATTGAGTTCTTTGTTTTTTTAATATTGAGCTGCATGTGTTGCTTGTATGTTTTGGAGATTAATCCTTTGTCAGTTGCTTCATTTGCAAATATTTTCTCCCATTCTGAGGGTTGTCTTTTCATCTTGTTTATGGTTTCCTTTGCTGGGCAAAAGCTTTGAAGTTTCATTAGGTCCCATTTGTTTATTTTTGGTTTTATTTCCATTTCTCTAGCAGGTGAGTCAAAAAGGATCTTGCTGTGATTTATGTCATAGAGTGTTATGCCTATGTTTTCCTCTAAGAGTTTGACGGTGTCTGGCCTTACATTTAGGTCTTTAATCCATTTTGAGTTTATTTTTGTGTATGGTGTTAGGGAGTGTTCTAATTTCATTCTTTTACATGTAGCTGTCCAGTTTTCCCAGCACCACTTATTGAAGAGGCTGTCTTTTCTCCACTGTATATTCTTGCCTCCTTTATGAAAGATAAGGTGACCATATGTGCATGGGTTTATCTCTGGGTTTTCTATTCTGTTCCATTGGTCTATATTTCTGTTTTTGTGCCAGTACCATACTCTCTTGATTACTGTAGCTTTGTAGTACAGTCTGAAGTCAGGGAGCCTGATTCTTCCAGCTCTGTTTTCCTTTCTCAAGATTGCTTTGGCTATTCGGGGTCTTTTGTGTTTCCATACGAATTGTGAGATTTTTTGTTCTAGTTCTGTGAAAAATGCCAGTGGTAGTTTGATAGGGATTGCATTGAATCTGTAGATTGCTTTGGGTAGTAGAGTCATTTTCACAATGTTGATTCTTCCAATCCAAGGACATGGTATATCTCTCCATCTATTTGTATCATCTTTAATTTCTTTCATCAGTGTCTTATAAATTTCTGCATATGGGTCTTTTGTCTCCTTAGGTAGGTTTATTCCTAGATATTTTATTCTTTTTGTTGCAATGGTAAATGGGAGTGTTTTATTAATTTCACTTTCAGATTTTTCATCATTAGTGTATAGGAATGCCAGAGATTTCTGTTCATCAGTTTTGTATCCTGCTACTTTACCAAATTCATTGATTAACTCTAGTAGTTTTCTGGTAGCATCTTTAGGATTCTCTATGTATAGTACCATGTCATCTGCAAACAGTGACAGCTTTACTTCTTTTCCAATTTGGATCCCTTTTATCTCTTTTTCTTCTCTGATTACTGTGGCCAAAACTATGTTGAATAATAGTGGTGAGAGTGGGCAACCTTGTCTTGTTCCTGATCTTAGTGGTAGTTTCTGATCTTAGTGGTTTCCTTTTTTATACCACATTCTCTTTCTACTTCTTCCCTTTCCATTTGAACCTTTACATTTTATCCATCTCTGCCTCTGTTTCTTTCTGCTGGTGTCTCCTGGACTGTCTCTTTCTCTGTTTCTGCAACTTTTGTCTTGTTTCTCTGATGTTGCTCCTTCTCTCCTATCCTTTGTCTTTCAACTGTTTCTTTCTAGCTTTCTCTAAAGAAAGGCCTCCCTGCAATAGTATGTTTTAAATAGGATTTACCAGAGTGAGGAGGTTAAGTGGAGGGTAGTAGAAAACAGTTCTGAATAAGGCAGAAAATGTATGAAAATGCTCAGATATGAAAGATTTAACAATTAAAATTATTGGGGGAGTAAATGAGACAGAGAAAAACAAATATCATATGATATTGCTTATATGTATGTGGAATTTTTAAAAATGATACAAATGAACTTACTTAGAAAACAGAAACAGACTCACAGACATAGAAAACAAACATATGGTTACCAAAGGAGAGGTGGGGGAGGGATAAATTAGGAGTTTAGGATTAACATATACACACTACTATGTATAAAAAAAGGTCCAACAAGGACCTACTGTAAAATACAGGGAACTATACGTAATATCTTGTAATAATGTATAATGGAAGAGAATGTAAAAAAAGAATATATATACATATATATGAACATATATGTATAACTGAATCACTTTGCTGTACACTTGAAACTAACACAACATTGTAAATCAACTATATTACAGTAAAATTTTAAAAAATAAAATAAAATACAAATTTTAAAAATAAAATTATTGGGGGAAAAAGTTTATACTATATTGAATTAATAGTGCAGGAGGCAGGTGATGAGGCTGGGAAAATCGATACGGGGCTTATCATGGGTAATCTTGGATGCCACTCAGAGAAACATTTATTTAATCCTTAGTGTATTAAGAAAGTATGTTGGAACATAACACAATCTAATTTTCATTTTCAAATGTCCCATGTAGTTGAAGTGCAAATAACACATTTGTTGGAAGCAAGATTAGAGGAAGGTCATGAACAGAAGACTGTTGCTTTGAGACCCATGGCAGAGGTCTGAAGACTTCGGGGTGTGACAGATGGACAGCTTGGAGATATTCTGGAAGAGAAATGACTATACTGGATGAGTAACAGGCATTTATTTGAGGGCAAGAGCAGTCACGGTGACGCCTAGACTTCCAACTTGAAAACCTATGAGATAATAAGGATCCATCACTGAAACATGAATGCTGAAGAGGAGTTTAGATCTAGCTTGAGTGATGAAGACACTACTTTTAGTTCTGAAATGCCAAGTTAAAAGTTCTTGAAAGAATTCATGTGTAGATATCTAGCAGACCATGGTCTTTGAGTCCACGGATAAAGGTACTCTGAAGGCAATCTAGGGTGGCGATTTGGTCATAGGAATCACTGGAATATTCAGGGAGAGGACTATTGCAATGTGAGTATTTTACAAGTGCCACTTCGATGGTTAAGGACAGTTTAATCTGAAAACTCACAGCTAATGTTGCCAACACTTGTGCCCAAAGTTGCTTATATACAGTGCTCTTACCTCAAGCCTACAATGTCCCGATCTACTCCTCTCTCTTTTATTGTCTTTTCACTCTCAACCTGTTTTCCATCCATTCTCCTTCAACTCTTTCTCCTCATAGTTGCCTTTGTACGCCTGCCTGACTTTTCCCAATTCTTAGTATTTATTTTCCTCTCGGTCTTGCCCTTTCCATACTTTTCGCTCTCAACTTTTATCTCTGTTTCTTGAGAAATTTTTCAGTTTATCTCTTCTCTGCGGTGTCTTACACTTGCTCCCATTCCATCTGTTTCTCCCACTTTATTTTGACCTCTGTCTCCCAACATTATTCAACTTTTGTCTCTCTGTGTGATTTCATCCTCCAGGTTCTCCCCTCTCATCATCTCCAAAATTCTCCTCTTGGACTCTGACTACAGTACCAGGGACCTCCAACTGGCCAGTTCTCCCGCGTGAACCTGATATGCCATGATGTTTCCAAGTTCCTCTTAGTTGTTCTGTGAAATTAATTGAAAATTATCCCCTATCTCAACCTGGAAGAGTGGGATTTTAGAAAACTGGATCCATTCATGTAATTTGTCACATATTACACCCTATCTACCTTTTCAATTTTCTCTTTTTATATTCCCCATCAATGGATGCTCCATCTACTCAGGAGTTCAGATTCCTTTTCTCACTGTCTCTGTTGCATATGTGAGCAGGTAGGAGAAGAAGGGGGCAGGTAGGAGAAGTGGGGGCTAGCAGAGGCCTAGGATAGGAGACCAAAGGTAGGCTTTGCTTCCATGAAGACAAGAAAACAAAGATTTAATATGGAATTGATAAATTAAATGATTGTTACCTTGTCTGTTATATGGCAGTAAGCTGGGTACATCTTCTAACCTTATTACATTGTTCATTTGGAGAGGTGACTGTTCCAAGGACACTAAAGAGAGCGATAAGAAAAAGACAGAACTCAGACAGTATCCAGAGAAGAGACATCTGTGTGCTCAAGATGAACTCTGATGATGTTCAAGTTCCAAGGACCCTATCTGAGGCCCAGCAGAGCCTTGCTTGCCTCTTTTTCATTGAGATGCACATACCTTAAGTGTAAAACAGCTCTGTGACCAACGTCACAGTCAAGATTTGGAACATTTCCACCATGCCATTCAGTTTCCAACCACTATAAGCAACCACTGTTTTGATTTCTATCACCATTAACAAGTCCTTCCTTTCTGGTACTATACTTGTCTGTACTGATGCTCACATCAATAGGATCACATAGTACATACTCCTGTGACTGGCTTCTTTTTCTCAACATAATGTTTCTGAGATTCATCCATGTGGTTACATATACCAGTAGTTCATTCGTTATATTGCTGAATAGTATTCCATTCTATAAATATATCACCGTTTATTTTCTCTTATTGATGAGAATTTGAATTGGTTCCAGATTTTAGCTATTTGGAATAAAGCTACTATAAACATTGTTGTACAAATATTTGTGTGAACATATGTTTTCATTCCTTATGAGAAGATACTTAGGAGTAGGACTTCTGGGTCGTGGGTTATATTTAACTTTATAGGAAACTGCTAGTTTTCCAAAGTGGTTATATCTATCACTTTATAGTCCAACTAGCAATGTATATAAAGGAGTTCTAATTGTTCCATAGCCTCAGCAGCATTTGGTGTTGTATTTTTAATTTTAGCAATTCTAGTAACTGAATGGTAGCTCGTTGTGGCTTTTCCCCAATGACTAATGAAATTTGCATTTCCTCAATGACTAATGATGATATATACTTTGTTTATGTTCTTATTGGTCATTTTATGTCTTCTGAGTGAAGTGTCTGTTCAAGTCTTTTGTCCATTTTTTAAATTAGTGGTGTGTCTTTTTATTATTCTTTTGTAGGAGTTCTTAATACATTCCAGGTACAATCCTTTGTCAGATATATGTATTGCAAATATTTTCTCCCAGTCTATGACTTGCCTTTTCCTTTTCTTAATGGTGTCTTTGGATTAGTAGTTTTTAATTTTGATGAAGTGCAATTTACCAAGTTTTTCTTTTATGGTCTATGCTTTTGCTGTCCTATGTAACAAATTTTTGTCAACCCTAAATTTGCAAGGATATGCTCCTGTGTTTTCTTTTAGAAGCTTTATCATTTTAGCCTTAACTTTTAGATTTGTGATCCAACTTGAATTATATTTTGTGGATAGTGTGAAGCAGGAGGGGAGGTTAATTTTTTCTATGTTTGCTCTGCCTTATTTTCCATCTTTTTACAATCCATTCTACTTCTCTTCATTTCTCACATTTGTACTTACAGTCCTCTTCCCAACACTGTGTCTCCCCGATGAAGGATTGTGCGTTCTTGTTTCTGATGGCGTCTCTCTCCTTGGCCACTCCTGTCACCTTGTATTTCTGCCTCTCTCTTCCTCAGTGAGGCTTCTGGCTCTTCCCCCTTTGTCTCTCTAGTTTTTCTCTTCCAACTCTTTATACCCTTTATACCTATGCTATTCCAGTGTCCTACCCTCTCTGTCTCTTTGTGGTTTTTTTACCTCTCCCATTTACCACAAAAACCAGATACGCTTTCTTGGTAAGTAAATGACTCCTCACCCTAAACTCTGATCTACTCCTCTGCCCCTTGAGGAGAGGAGCAGGGTCCCTTGGAGCTCCCTGGGGCATCCTTTCTGAATTATGAACACATCACATCTCCCTTCCTCCCTCCCTGTATGTGCTACCATACTCAGAGTCAGTCATCCAGGCAAATATTGGACTGTCAGTCAACCTTACTGCTTGTTCAGATTCTCAGGCACATTCATTCATCATTTCCTGGATTTTTATTGTACCATTTGGGTCACGAGATAAATCTTCTTCCCTTATACTCATCTGCATCCATCACTGATATGCTCTAGGTAGGGTGTCACCTAGATCACATTAGGAATGTTGAAGGATTTGTTTCCCCTTCCTTTCATAATGAACCTCTATTCTTTACTAATAACTATTACGAATCCTTCCACCACCTCATTCTCATTCCCGCTATTCTCAGTGGTAGATGAATCTCTAAATATATTTTTGATACACTTTGTACTTTCTAATATACATTTTATACTTTTAGCTATTTGTCTTTATTAAAAAGAATAAGTATTATTATTAAAATACATCTGAATGTTACATAAATGTATTAATACATCTCTAAAATATATAATATCTGAGGTATAAATCCAAATTAAGGATACATATTAATGGCATTCTGCAAGGCCATTCTTATGGCTTTTTCTTACATTTGTCATTTCCAAGAAAAAAAAATCAACATTTAACAAACAACTAAATTTATTGTAGACCATTTGGCTTAAGGATGGAGACATTTTCTTGGGCTTGAAGGCTGTTTCACTCACTGAATCACTAACTATCTTCACACCTCAGTTTTTTCTCCTGAAAAATGGGAATAACAAAACCCTTATGACAGGATTGTTATGAGAATTAAGTGAGATGCTACTGGTAAAGTGATACCTGGGTATAGTAACTTAGCAAGAAATCATAATTTTCAATTAATGTCTTATGTGTTAGAATTTAATGATTAATTATTAGTAATAATATGAATGAAAAGATGATTAAAAGCTAGAAACGGTGCACCCTGGTTACAAAAGTAAATAAGGCATATGTGAGCATTAAACACGTTGATGCACATGAAGCGCTGACCTTACGTCTAGTGATCTGTGAATGTTATGCGTTGTGACTATTGTCATAGTCAGAGTTATTACTGCCCTTTGTTCTCTTCGCCCCTTTTTACTCCTTCGCTTCTCCTTTCTTTCTTTTACTCCTTCCCTTCTCCTTTCCTTCTTTTCTACAGAACACCATCTCTTCCACACCCTCCACACAATTACTGCTCACTCTCTTCCTCTCTTTTCTTTTATTATGAGTACTGCTTACAACTGTTCCTCCCTTTGACACATCAAAGGCTTCTTCTTTGGACTTGTCACAAACCCTTACTCCTTCCCAGATCCACTGAATTCCTGGCTCACAATTACTGCTGTGAGTCCTCCCCCTTAATTCTGCCTCATGGTTGCAGTGAGATCTTCTCTCTTGGGTTCATGTTCCATCTTATTAGTTATCACATCTGCCTAGCAATATTCTTGAATTCCAGATCTGGCTGGTTAATTGGGAGCCCATACAACACACCACTGCTCTGGCTTCCCCATCTCCTGCTGCATCCCTTCTCCAGGGTGCACTCTCCACCCAGGAGCTCAGTCCCCTGATCCATGATCTCCTTTCCTCTTAGTAGATGAGACAGCAAGCTTCTATCAAGTCAGAATTACCTTGTTCATGGTTTAATTGTAAGCTGAGTGTCTCCTTTGTCTCTCCTTCACCAACGGTTTGGTAATGGAAGTTTTCACAAATCACTGAGAAGAGAAAGGAAAGGCAATTAGAGATCCCAGACAGTGACCAAGAGCTGCATCTCATAGTTACACATCCAGGAAGGCTGGAACCATCCAGTCCTCAGGGAACCCTGGACTTCAGTGGGTCTCACGTGACCTGTGGCTTGACGTTGCTCCTGGAATCTAACAGCTGTTCGACATCGAATGTACCTCTCAAGTTTTAAAAAAGAATGGACATATGAAGGAGAAAAACCATATGATCATCGCAATAGATGTAGAGAAAGCTTTCGACAAAATTCAACACCCATTTATGACAAAAACCCTCCAGAAAGTAGGCATAGAGGGAACTTACCTCAACATAATAAAAGCCATATATGACAAACCCACAGCCAACATTGTCCTCAATGGTGAAAAACTGAAACCATTTCCACTAAGATCAGGAACAAGACAAGACTGCCCACTCTCACCACTATTATTCAACATAGTTTTGGAAGTTTTAGCCACAGTAATCAGAGAAGAAAAAGAAATAAAGGAATCCAAATTGGAAAAGAAGAAGTAAAGCCGTCACTGTTTGCAGATGACATGATACTATATATAGAGAATCCTAAAGATGCTATCAGAAAAATACTAGAGCTAATCAATGAATTTGGTAAAGTAGCAGGATACAAAATTAATGCACAGAAATCTCTTGCATTCCTATACACTAATGATGAAAAATCTGAAAGTGAAATTAATAAAACACTCCCATTTACCGTTGCAACAAAAAGAATAAAATATCTAGGAATAAACCTACCTAAGGAGACAAAAGACCCATATGCAGAAATTTATAAGACACTGATGAAAGAAATTAAAGATGATACAAATAGATGGAGAGATATACCATGTCCTTGGATTGGAAGAATCAACATTGTGAAAATGACTCTACTACCCAAAGCAATCTACAGATTCAGTGCAATCCCTATCAAACTACCACTGGCATTTTTCACAGAACTAGAACAGAAAATCTCACAATTTGTACGGAAACACAAAAGACCCCGAATAGCCAAAGCGATGTTGAGAAAGGAAAACAGAGCTGGAAGAATCAGGCTCCCTGACTTCAGACTATACTACAAAGCTACAGTAATCAAGAGAGTATGGTACCGGCACAAAAACAGAAGTATAGATCAATGGAACAGGATAGAAAGCCCAGAGAAAAACCCATGCACATATGGTCACCTTCTCTTTGATAAAGGAGGCAAGAATATATAATGGAGAAAAGACAGCCTCTTCAATAAGTGGTGCTGGGAAAACTGGACAGCTACATATAAAAGAATGAAATTAGAATACTCCCTAACACCATACACAAAAATAAACTCAAAATGGATTAAAGACCTAAATGTAAGGCCAGACACCATCAAACTCTTAGAGGAAAACATAGGCAGAACACTCTATGACATAAATCACAGCAAGATTCTTTTTGACTCACCTGCTAGAGAAATGGAAATAAAACCAAAAATAAACAAATGGGACCTAATGAAACTTCAAAGCTTTTGCCCAGCAAAGGAAACCATAAACAAGATGAAAAGACAACCCTCAGAATGGGAGAAAATATTTGCAAATGAAGCAACTGACAAAGGATTAATCTCCAAAACATACAAGCAACTCATGCAGCTCAATATTAAAAAAACAAACAACCCTCCAAAAATGGGCAGAAGACCTAAATAGACATTTCTTCAAAGAAGATATACAGATTGCCAACAAACACATGAAAGGATGGTCAACATAATTAATCATTAGAGAAATGCAAATCAAAACTACAATGAGATATCATCTCACACCAGTCAGAATGGCCATCATCAAAAAATCTACAAAGAATAAATGCTGGAGAGGGTGTGGAGAAAAGGGAACCCTCTTGCACTGTTGGTGGGAATGTAGATTGATATAGCCACTATGGAGGTTCCTTAACAAACTAACAATAGAACTACTATATGACCCAGCAATCCCACTACTGGGCATATAACCTGAGAAAACTATCATTCAAAAAGAGTCATGTACCAAAATGTTCATTGCAGCTCTGTTTACAATAGCCAGGACATGTAGGCAACCTAAGTGTCCATCAACAGATGAATGGATAAAGAAGATGTGGCACATATATACAATGGAATATTACTCAGCCATAAAAAGAAACGAAACTGAGTTATTTGTAGTGAGGTGGATGGACCTAGAGACTGTCATACAGAGTGAAGTAAGTCAGAAAGAGAAAAACAAATACCATATGCTAACACATATATATGGAATCTAAAAAAAGAAAAAAAAATGGTCAGAAGAACCCAGGGGCAAGATGGGAATAAAGATGCAGACCTACTAGAGAATGGACTTGAGGATATGGGGAGGGGGAAGGGTAAGCTGGGACAAAGTGAGAGAGTGGCATGGACATATATACACTACCAAACATAAAATACATAGCTAGTGGGAAGCAGCTGCATAGCACATGGAGATCAGCTCGGTGCTTTGTGACCACCTAGAGGAGTGGGATAGGGAGGGTGGGAGGGAGGGAGATGTAAGAGGGAAGAGATATGGGAACATCTGTATATGCATAACTGATTCATTTTGTTATAAAGCAGAAACTAACACACCATTGTAAAGCAATTATACTCTAACAAAGATGTTAAAAAACAAACAAAAAGAATGGACAGTGGAAAAGTTGTAAGTAGTGGTCAACCCCCTTTAAAATGATGAGAAAACAGTGAAAGCCAATTTAAAATAAATAATACACATGGAATGTGTTTTGTAAATTCTATGTGCAACTAAGACCAGGGAAGAAGCAGAGGGATTTCTTCAGGAGAAAGGTAATATTTCTAGAGAAATACACCTACATTATAGAAGAAAAGCCCTAACATCTTTCGAAAATTGAGATTTAGAAGGAAGGAAGGAAAGGAGGGAGAGAAGAAGGAAGGAAGGAAGGAAGGAAGGAAGGAAGGAAGGAAGGAAGGAAGGAAGGAAGGAAGGAAGGAAGGAA